>NC_134691.1:116772290-117084290 GCF_050947455.1 Rhinoderma darwinii
GCAGCCCATAGTGCCCCTTAAAAGCATCATTACCGCCCAGAGTCCCTCTGAAAAATCTGATGGCCACATAAAGTGCCCCCACAATGTTAATTATTCCCTTTATCCCTTCCTGTCCTTGTCTGAAAGTTTATGACATCATAGGCTGCCAGCCAATAGAAGACTAACAAAAGCAGTATTGGAAGATGCTGTGCCAGTACTGCCGATCATTCCATCACAGCAGCCACAGGAAGAAGTGAAAGTTAGACGGGGAGACAGCCTAGTTACATCCTGTACACTTTCCTCTCACTCCTCACGCAATAGGCGGTACTGTGGCAGTCACAGTGTGTGCGCAGCGCAGGGGAGCAGCGAGGAGACTTCAGGACATCATGACGAGTAGCTGTCAGCCGCTGTAGATAAGTGGTGCACTGCAGTTACAAGACTGGATTGGGGGAACTGCTTCTCCCTGGTTGGGCAAACTGGCTGTTATTTTAACAACTGGTTTGGGGAGTACTGGCCTCATGACCTGACCAGCCTACCATGATTTTTCTATGGCAGAGTCATTGACCATTATGCCCCTGCTACAATTCGATTACCAGCCACAGCACCTGTATAAATCATTCTGTCTCTTTGATCAACTGTTCCATTAGAAGCAGTTGACACCGGGGAGGGGAATGCACATCACCACTGTCACATAGTGTTCGTGGACCCACTGGGCCGTACCACCTTGGCGGTATGGCAGCTGGCCAACAGGGCGCAGGTCAGAGTCTATAGTTCATATAGGGTACCTGTGGCAGCAGGAACTAGGCAGCAGGTAGACGTGAGGCGTAGAGAAGCAGGACAGGCGTGGTATACAGCACAGCACGGCACAGCTCAGCACAGCACTAGATCAGGATACAGGATACAGGAACAGGGAACACTGGGAGCAGTAAACACTAGGGGACCATTTGCAAAACAAACTTGGAATACGACAACAACGCTCAGGCGTGGGAGGTTCGGGCTGGGACCTTCTTATAGACCAGGGTGCTCTGGGAGCAATTAACTCAATCTCCAACATGCATGCGCTCTGGCTTCTTAAGTCTGGACTGAGCTCGTGAGCGCACCCTGGTGGTCACTGTGGAGCAGGGCGGCCATATGTGCAGACATCCCTTAAGAGAAGGATGTCAACTGGATGGAAGGAGTTCGTGGTCAGCAACCACGGACGTTACAATCGCTCATCAGGGCCAAGTTTAGGGGGTAGCAAACTGGGCGATTGCCTAGTGCCCCCATGTCCTAGTAGGCTCCAAAGCAGAGGTCCCTCAAACTAAAACCACGCAGTGTTACTCAGAAGTGTATAATGATTTTATTTGGAGACTGAATTTTAATATTTTGTGGGAACTATATGGCAGTGAGATCTCTAAGGAAATATTATTTGGATAGTACCTCTTATTTATGCATTATATGGCGGTAGCATGTGTTCTGTTTATGGCTGTATTATCCTGGCATTCAATGTCAGTATTATGTGATCTGAAATTATGAAAAAAACTAAAAACAAATGACAGGTGGGGGCCAGACTCTGCTTTCTACTTGGGGCCCATTTTCTATAAAACTGGTCCTGTCACTCATTGCTGACTACAGCGGAATATGCCTGCTGGTGTTCAGAAAAGAGAGGAAATTCTAATCTTAGGCCCCATGCACACAAAAGTATTTTTGCAGCCGGATTTTACCCGCAAATCTGTGGGTGAATTGCGGCCCCATTCATTTCAAAGGGCCCATGCACACGACAATGGTTTTGATGGTCTGTGCAAGGCCCAGGAGCAGTGACCGCAAAAAGAACGGACATGTCTTATTACGGCCGTGTTTTGCAGTCTGGGCTCATAGAAATGAATGCATGCGACCATGTGCACGGCCCGCGATTTGCCGGCGGCCCGCAGGTGAATTTACGCGGCCATCCAAGCCGAAAATCACGGCCGTGCACATGGCTACGATCGTGAGCATGAGGCCTTAAATTTCTCCCACCGCCAGCCACTCTCAGAAGTATGAATTGTTGAAGTAATTCAACAAGCGATAACATTTACAGTAGGAACTCCTCTCTCCCTGAACACCAACAGCTGCATCCTACGTAAGTTACACATACATTTCTCTCCCAGTGTTGGCACAGGCATAGGCCAACAGGCCATCAGTAATTGAACATGGGGCCAGACTTCCGGGAACCCCACCAACCAGCACAATGATCAACACAATAAAGTGGCTGCACAGTATCCACTTCATTGTTTGCACATGCACAACGGCTTGTACATATGGCTGACTGTGAGTGGTATGGCACCAGACACAGCCACCAATACAAATGAGCTGCCTTGCCTGCGTAAACAATGAATGGAATGCTGTGCTCGCAACTTATCAGAGGGGGGCTCAGAAGTCGGAACCCCATGATCAAACATTGATGGCCTATCCTAAGTCCTAGGGAACTTCTTTAAAATGACATATATGTACAACATACAGTATTTCCTGATACTCTCTTGAGGTAATTTGCTAAGACTGGCGTTACATACACCCATCTTAAACTGTATTGCGCTGAAGAACAATGGCCCAAATTTATTAAAAGGCACATGCCAGAAATATATGCCAACTATAAGAAGGCGTAGATGTGAGCCATCACTTGCTCCAATTTCTGACATTAGTGCTGGTATATGTAAACCTTGCCCACTTTTCTCACCACTTTGAAAAAGTGGTTAGAGATGTTAAAAGTCGGCGTGCCATAACTTGCAACTTTTCTATGACAAAAGTGTCGTAAAGCCTTTCATAATTTCCCCTTAAAGTATTTATTTATGCTCATAAACTTATACTGTATATATAGAGTTTATATATAGTATTTATACAGTAGTATTGTTAAAGCTATCATTCTAAGGCTATGTTCATACTAAGTTTTTTTTACAAGTTTTTTTACGCGGAAACCGCGCCAAAATACTCGTCAAAAACGGCCCGAAAATGCCTCCCAGGAAAAAGAAGCGACATGCCCTATCTTCGGACGTTTACTCCTCTTCAATGGGAGGCCGAGAAAGCGTATTTTGCAGCGTTTTATGCCTGCGGCGCTCAATGGCCACGGGCAAAAAAACTCTGTGTGAACATAGCCATACACTGTATTTAACAATTTTTTTCTCCCTTTCTTTAGTTTACTGAATTAATACATGTAGATATGATTGCTGGAAAAACTATGAAAAGCCCTGAGATAAGGCTAGAATTTGTCACTCATGTCACTTGTACATCCACCCCCATGAAACCACTATCGCACCCTATAACTACCTTTTCCATGAATCACAAAATGTTATCCACATGGATAGATTAAAGTGTTGTATGAAATCCTAAATAAAAAAAGAGGAACAATTTTTGGTCGTTTAGAAATGTTGCTGTAATTGAAGAGTTTACTTAAACCCTCTCAATGCTATTGTTTTACTTCTCTAAGGCCTTATTCACACGAACGTGTATTACGTTCACGTCGCAAGGACTTATGTAAGTCAATGGGGCCGTTCTGACAGGTCGTGATTTTCACGCAGCGTATGTCCGCTGCGTAAAACTCACGACATGTCCTATACTTGCCCGTGTTTCGCGCAGCACGCACCCATTGAAGTCAATGGGTGCGTGCAAGTCGTGCGCGGCACACGGAAGCACTTCCGGGTGACGCGTGTGATTTGCGCTACAGTTGTTAAAGAAGTGAAGGGAAACATAAAAGCCCCTCCTTCTTTACTGTTTCGTAACATAAAAACAGAGGGTCATAATGATGCTGGCGGCGCGAAAATCACGCATCATATACATATGCCACACTGAACTTTTGCGCGCGCAAAACGCAGCATTTTTTGCGCACGCAAAATGAACACGTTCGTGTAAATAAGGCCTAACAGTAAGCGTAAGTAGGGACTTCAGTTAGGGTCATTTTAATAACCAGAATCATCGCCCACTACTACAGTATGTGCTATTTGAAAGCATTTAAAAGATCTTTAGTTAAAAATGCTTTTCCACCTAAAGATACAACTGTGCGGTCCCCACAGATTGATAGATTGAAGAGGCCTCTACGCTTTAAGAATAGAGTATAGAGATACATTTCATACTGTATATGTAAGCATTGAATGGCGACTACTGCATCAACACCCACTGCATGAACTATAAGGCTATGTTCACACGGGGTCTTTTGCCGAGTTTTTTGACGCGGAAACCGCGTCGCAAAACTCGGCAGAAACGGCCCGAGAACGCCTCCCATTGATTTCAATGGGAGGCGTCGGCGTCTTTTTCCCGCGAGCAGTAAAACTGCCTCGCGGGAAAAAGAAGCGACATGCCCTATCTTCGGGCGCTTCCGCCTCCGACCTCCCATTGACTTCAATGGGAGGCAGGAGAAAGCGTGTTTTCTGCCCGCGGCGCTCAATGGCCGCGGGCGAAAAACGGCGCGATCATTGCTATTCACACGGAGTATTTTGGGGGAGGAATATCTGCCTCAAAATTCCGTTTGGAGCTTTGAGGCAGATATTCCTCCCCCAAAATACTCCGTGTGAACATAGCCTAAGGCTGGGTTCACACTGAGTTTTTTGCAGGCAGAAAATCTGCCTCAAAATTCCGTTTGGAATTTTGAGGCATATTTTGCTCTGCCTGCACGCCACGTTTTTTGCCCGCAGCCATTGAGCACCGCGGGCAAGAAACGCAGTGAAATACGCTTTCTCTGCCTCCCATTGATGTCAATGGAAGGTCAGAGACGTAAATGCCCGAAGATATGGCATGTCCCTTCTTTTTCCCGTGAGCCGTTTTTTCCGCTCGCGGGAAAGAAACGCCTCCGCCTCCAATTGAAATCAATGGGAGGCATTTTCGGACATTTTTTGACGCGTTTTCCGATGCGGTTTCCGCATCAAAAAATGTGTCAAAAAACTCTGTGTAAACTGACCCTAAATCTTACCTGACCCTGAGAAAAGGAGCCCTTTCCCATATGGCCGCCATTGGCACGAGTCTCTTGTACATTAAAGAGGCTCTGTCACCACATGATAAGTGCCCTATCTCCTACATAAGGAGATGGGCGCTGTAATGTAGGTGACAGTAATGCTTTTTATTTAAAAAAACATTCTTTTTTCACAACGTTAGGAGCGATTTTGGTTTATGCTAATGAGCTTTCTTAATGCCCAAGTGGGCGTACTTTTACTTTCGACCAAGTGGGCGTTGTACAGAGGAGTGCATGACGCTGACCAATCGGCATCATGCACTCCTCTCCATTCATTTACACTGCACTAGCGATATAGATATATCACTATGTGCAGCCTCATACACAAACCCTAACATTACTACAGTGTCCTGATAATGAATACACATGAAATCCAGCCTGGACGTCATGTGTACTCAGAATCCTGACACTTCTGACTCTTTTTTGTGAGATTCCAGCAAGTGAAACCAAATCTCGCGAGATTACGGAGCTAAACGTGATTTGGTTTCACTTGCCGGAATCTCAGAAAAAAGAGTCACAAGTGTCAGGATTCTGAGTACACATGACGTCCAGGCTGGATTTCATGTGTATTCATTATCAGGACACTGTAGTAATGTTAGGGTTTGTGTATGAGGCTGCACATAGTGATATAACTATATCGCTAGTGCAGTGTAAATGAATGGAGAGGAGTGCATGATGCCGATTGGTCAGCGTCATGCACTCCTCTGCACAACGCCCACTTGGTCGAAAGTAAAAGTACGCCCACTTGGGCATTAAGAAAGCTCATTAGCATAAACCAAAATCGCTCCTAACGTTGTGAAAATAGATAGTTTTTTTAAATAAAAAGCATTACTGTCACCTACATTACAGCGCCCATCTCCTTATATAGGAGACAGGGCACTTATAATGTGGTGACAGAGTCTCTTTAAGTTCTTTACATAAATAGGCTTACACTGTGACAAACTGATCTGTGTTAATGGCATCATGCAAAACTGCATAATCTTCTATCACACAAACGTCAAACTGTGTATTAATTAAGTCCTAGCAGGATGGGGCATATGCTCCTTTAGCAGAAACATTTGCATTAATAGTGAAGCTTATTAAGCACCAGTAATACTGAATAAAGTAAAAAAAAAAACATAATTTGTAATATTGATATCACTTACTGTATGACAAAATCGATATTTTTAGAGCTGTATAATTTAAAGTATTTTATCACAGAATGAATCATTTCCAGTAAAAAAATAAATAAAAATAAAATAAAATATATATATAATATATATATAAATAAGAAAACTTGCAAATATGCCAGACAAATGTTTACTATCAACGTTCAGTGACTCTATTCTGAGTAATTTAAAATGAAATAATCCCTTAAATGAGAACGGAGTCATTTAAGATCCTAGGAGCCTAAGAGTTGGATAGTTATGGGAAAATATTTTAGGGTCACCACACATGAATTTAGATTTCCTGCAATTTGTCATGTACAATGTACTTTTGTTATTTTTTATTTCAATCCAGTGCTTTTAAAAAGTATATCCCAAACAGGGAAATCTCATAAAAAGTTACAGCTTACAAGCATTGCTCTGAAGCCCTTTTTTCTTGTGAGTTCTAACAAATATCTTGAAAACACATCCCAAGAACCAACATGGTTGTGGTCTCTTGAGGTATATTGAAAATATGTTTCTTAGGTCTCACAGATTATAATCAAATTCCACTTAATAGAAAACTCCACCATTGGATTCTACAATATGGAACATAGTAACAATAAAGAAAATCCCTAGCTGTGTCCAAATTGTTGACTACATAAAGGAATAGTTTGAACCATTAAAATAGTACTATTATGTTCAGATAAGATATTATGTACAGAAAGTTCAACCAACATCTTTTGGAAGTGGTTATGTACAGTAGGAGGATTTTTTCATGGTTTTGCCACAAGTTTACACAGTTACTCCAATTAGGAAAACTGCAACTGTTAAAACTATGTTTAAAACCGTGACCACAGGTTTTTACATGTGTTACTACGATGTGGTTTTCAATAGAGGCAGTACTAGGGATATTTTTCTAAAACTGTCCCTTTAAAAAGCTGCAAAGGTGATCGTACAACAAAACGGCAAAAAATTACACAGGCTTTTTAAACTGCACAACATGTCCCGTCTGGTTTCACAAATGCTATTTTTTCCTCTCCATTGTATGCGTTCCTGTGTTTGGCTCAAAAAATTGCATCAAAAACTGCTCCTCAATCAGCACCAAAAATTGCACGTGATGTCAGCTGAAAGCCTTCTTTTCAAACTCAAACTTTTATTTTTTTTCCTTTGTTTTAAAAAGCATATAAAAAATGTCATGTGTTTCAAGCTTTTTTATGTTTGTTTTTTCTACATGGGTTATTGTTTGCTTTTTATTTAGCGTACATGCATTTTTCTTGAAGTTTTAAAGTATTATATAAAAGCTTATGGAAACAAATACCTGAAATACCATCATACCTAGAGCAGGTAGCATTTTGAGAAATACGCCACTGACTCCTGAACCACTACAAAAATGTAAAAAAAAAAAAAACTCTCACTATAGACAGTACCTGTCGCATCATCACAAAAAAATAAAACAGATATATATATACCTGTACACTGGAGAATGTAAAATTGTTAAAATGTGAATTTATTTTTAATACTTTTATTTCAGCCCCTTTATGTGTCCCCAACATGTTCCCCGGCTTCAGTGCATTTACTTCTGATGGTGGCATTCTGTGGGCGTGATCGCAATGCCCTGTGACGTCTTCCAGCACTACAGGTACTGTGATTTTCCTTACCTTACTTAGCATAATGCATTGCGGCTCCATTAGTAGTGTGTACTTGCATTTTCCAATCGCGTGATTCCCACATCTCTCTCTTATGATACAGACACAGGTAATGGACTAACCTAACATTTTATTTCGGTAATAGGCCATAGGAAAAGGTACACTGAGGAAAACTCACTCTGCAAGCGGTCACTATAGCACTTAGTCACAACAGGGATGAGCAGCGGCTGAAATAGGCAAAAGACAGGCTCAAGAAACGTATTAGATGGGAGCGGAATCCCCCTATTTCCTGTTTAGCTATCTCTACATCTTGGCTGCTGAATATGGAATTCACATGACAACAAGCAGTTGACAGGGATTTGGCATGTAGTGGGAAACCTGCCGTCCAGAACTTCACAACATTGTTTTGGTGGGAAAATTTTATTTTTGAGTAATAAAATAAATTACAAGTCCTATACTTTGAGCATGGTCTTCGGAACAGAAGGCAGTTTATAGCCACAGCAGTGACTGAATTCACACACAGTGTTTTTCTGCATTTTTAAGGCCTTTTTAATTGCATTTCTAATGGCATTTTTTTTTTTGAGCTGCCAGATGTTACATTAAAGTCTTTAGTCAAATATAAAATGCACTACAAACACTGCATATTGGTTTGTGGTATCTATGTGGCATTTGTGGCATATTTGCAGCATGCTCTGAGTGCGGCGTTGTTTTCTGGTGGTTTTTCTTTGCCATAGTCTTCTCTATGAGGGTATGTGCACACGTAAACTGCATTTACGTCTGAAATTACGGAGCTGTTTTCAGGAGAAAACAGCTCCGTAATTTCAGACGTAATTGCTCGTCCTCGCATTTTTTGCGAGGCGTCATTGACAGCTGTAATTTGGAGCTGTTCTTCATTGAATTCAATGAAAAACGGCTCAAATTACGTCCAAAGAAGTGTCCTGCACTTCTTTGACGAGGCAGTCATTTTACGCGTCGTCGTTTGACAGCTGTCAAACGACAACGCGTAAATTACAGGTTGTCTGCACAGTACGTCGGCAAACCCTTTCAAATGAATGGGCAGATGTTTGCCGACGTATTGGAGCCGTATTTTCAGGCGTAAATCGAGGCATAATATGCCTAGTTTACACCTGAAAATAGGTCGTGTGAACCCAGCCTAAGACTTAAAAAATGTCAGAAAAACACTAGTAAAAACCACAGACGCAGTTTTGATGCAATCTTTAGTGCAGTGTTTTATGCAGTTTTTTTAAAGCCAAATTCAGCAGTGCATACAAAAAGAAGGTAAAGTTTACAAGAAAGACCGATACATCTCCTCTCTTATGTGTTCACTCCTGGTTTTGGTTAAAAAAAAAAACACCAAAAACTGCATCAAAACTGAATGTGTAAATCCAGCCTTAGGGTAAGGCCACACGGAGTGGCCCTGACACGGTCGCAATGCGGCCGACAACCGCGCCGTTACTATGTAGGAGCGACTGTAAAATACTTCGTTAAGGAGTATTCCAGTTAGGCCTTATTCACACGAACGTGTTTAACGTTCGTGATACGTGCGTGAAAATCACGCGCGTCGCACGGACCTATGTTAGTCAATGGGGCCGTTCAGACATTCCGTTATATTCACTCAGCGTGTGTCCGCTGCGTAAAACTCACAACGTGTCCTATACTTCGGCGTGCAAGAATATCACGCGCAGCACACGGATGCACTTCCGCATGTCATAAGGATGGCATATGCGTGAAAATCACGCAGCCATGCTGCAAACACTGATGACACACGGAACTGCAATGCGCAAAAAACGCAGCATTTTTTGTGCGCGGAAAACGCACACGTTCATGTGAATAAGGCCTTACATGCGCATGCGCACTGCCACTCCATTCATTCTCTATGGGAGTGCCGGAGATAGCCGAGTGAAGTGTTCGGCTTTTTCCGGCGCTGCCATAGAGAATGAATAGTGGGTAAGTTGTTGTAATTTGCAAAATCGTGCGGCCATAAATGGTGTATTAATTCATGGCCGCATGATTTTGCAGATAAAGGGACCCGCGTTAACGTGCGGCCACTAACAGTCTGTTTGACAGCCGCACCGAACATGGTGCCCGCGCGGTTGTTAGCTGCGTTGCGACCGTGTCAGGGCCGCTCCGTGTGGCCTTACCATTAACAAGTTTTTTTATTAATGGTAATATTTCTTTAAAGTCAGTTAACACTAACATCTTTGATGTCGTTTTTGGTGCAGTTTTTTTTACTTAATTTTGTGCCAAACACAGAAGTGGATAAAGAAGAAAGTATATGCATCAGTCTTTTCTTTATACCGTTCGTTTCATTTGTATTTACTTCTTAATTTGGCTTAAAAAAAAACTGAGCCAGAAACTACACAATAAAGTGCATCAAAACTCTGTGTGTGATCCTGGCCTGAAAGAAACTTTTATTATACTCTTCTATAGCTATTCAACTTTGACATTCATTCAACTCTCATCATAAACACTTTTTCAGCTTTGACCTTTGTATAATGTATATTGTCTAAAGTCTATTAGAAGTGTTAAATATTTCCATCTGAATCCCACAAAAATCTGTTCAGCTGCACTATTGAATGCTTTGCTGCAAACACATAAGGATTTCCATTGATCATCAGGGGTTTTCACTGTCAGAAGGTTAAACTATAAAACATTCCCGTTATTACTGTCAATGACCCTTGAGTGATGTTAATGCACCCGGCTGGTTCTGATAACCACTTTCCAAAACCTCAGCATCATGACAAATACAGATGTAAAGCTAACAAGTGCATTAGTGGGAAGTCAGCAGAAAGTGCCCCATCGTATCACGTCTACCTGTAGAGGCCATTACTAAACGCTGGAGCTCTCACCACACACTAATGCAAAACTAATGAAGTTTGATTCACCTTGTCGGTGGACGTAATGCACTTCCTTCTGTACAATCACATCATCTTTAGTTTTAGATTTCAAAAATAAATATAATACAAAACATGGATAGCTTGGATAAGTTGCAAACAAAGTATAATTTTTTTGTATAGCTAAGCAAAATACATCTAATTCTGCCCACTAAGTATACTTTCACTTTTTTAAAACGAAATCCATTGCAGAAATATCTTCTAGATTTATTTTGTTACTTTTATTAATACTGAGGTAATCAATGCATTAGAAACCAACTTAAAGGCACACTAAACTGAAGTGATATATGAGTAAAACGTATAAATTTTATTTCATAACTCTCTAAAAACAGGGGTATAGTCACCACTGTGAAAAGCCCCACCGTGTGCATTAAAAACGTCTTAAACACATACTCCAAGTCCTGGTTCGTTTGTGAACCCTCTCTGACTGGGTATACTTGAAAGATGCAAATATGGGATCAACGTTTCAACATTGGTGTAACAGTGGATTAGACCCTAAACACACCGGAGCCTGCAGTTACCGCTCCTAAATCTCCTGGTGCTAAGGTACACAACAGTGCCACTGTCCCCTACGCTATGATCCCTCACTAACCTGACCCTACGCGTTTCTATACATATCATCAGGGGTCTGTAACTTGGTCATACTGGCTAGGATGCCAGCGATATTAATTCATTAGCAGATATTCTGCTGTACAACACGGATGCGTGCACGCATAGATGTCAGCGGCATTCTGTACAAATTTCTGTACAAATTTTAATAAACATCCCCCAATGATTTTGCTAACATGCAATCGCAGGGAATTTTAATATAAGCCCATTCTCATTTGTATCACCTTCTGATGAACAAGATTGCACATGAGACTGGCAGCTTAATTGTTAACATTGCTATGAACATATATAATAATGATTGGGTCTCTGTTATACTGCAGTTGCTTATTTTCTCCTTTACTGTTTTTATGATAGTGTATTGCATGTTCTTCTTGCGTGAGTTTCTTCTATGTCCTCCGATTTTCTTTCACATTCCAAAAACATACAGGTAGGGTATCCCCTATCCCCTTGTAATGTAATAGTACATGAAGGTTGTTATGTGTACCCCAAAATGGTGCCAATAAAAACTACAAGTCGACACACAAAAAATAAGCCCTAATACGGCTATGTCGACGGAAAAATAAAAAAAGTTGATCCTCCTAAGGAGTCGGTAATAATGAACCTTCTGCAATTACCCACCACCCCTCTGGAGAACCCGTTGACAGTTGCTTAAGTGAATGGACTACCTCTGCCAGACCCAGTTATAGCTGTGACCAAACCACTGAGGCTCCAAGTGGGAGCCCTTCACTCCGAACTTCTGCCTTTCTATGTGCTATCCAAAGCTGTTAACCCTGTGTTGCTGGGCCTGTCTTGGCTCCGACTGCATGCCCCAGTCCTGGACTGGAATTCTGGAGAGGTTCTCCAGTAGAGCCCTGAATGTCAAGGTCGTTGCCTGGTGCAAATTTGTTCGACTCAGCCTTCGCTGCCTTGGTCATTGGCTGGATTGCCGAGTCATTATGCTGTATTTTTGGACGTCTTCAGCAAGGGGGAGGCGGAGACATTGCCTCCACATCGGGCATATGACTGCCCTATTGAACTGATTCCTGGTGCATCCCTTCCCCGTGGTAGGGTATATCCCCTCTCCTTGCCAGAGACTATGTCCATGTCTGCCTATGTGAAAGAGAACTTGGAGAGGGGCTTCATACGAAGCTCTTCCTCCCTGGCAGGAGCCGGGTTCTTCTTTGTCAAAAAGAAAGATGGCTCTCTTCGTCCTTGTATCGACTACCGAAGTCTCAACCAGATCACGGTGAAGAGTAAATATCCGTTGCCACTGATCTCTGAACTGTTTGATCGTATACGTGGTGCCAAGATTTTTTCTAAACTAGACCTGCGTGGGGCTTACGACCTAGTCCGGACTCACCAGGGTGATGAATGGAAGACTGCATTTAACACCCGCGATGGACACTATGAGTATCTAGTAATGCCCTTCGGCCTGTGTAATGCCCCCGCGGTCTTCCAGGAGTTTGTGAATTAAATTTTCCGTGACCTCCTCTATGTTTGTGTAGTAGTCTACCTTGATGACATCTTGATTTTTTCTCCAGATCATATGACGCACTAGAGACATGTCCGTCCAGTTCTGCTACAGTTAAGGGAGAATCATCTGTACGCCAAGTTGGAGAAGTGCATATTTGACAAAGATGCTCTACCCTTCCTGGGCTACATAATCTCGAATCGAAGTCTCGAGATGGATCCTGAGAAGGTAAAGTCTGTTCTGGAGTGGCCACGTCCTCAAGGCTTGAGGGCCATAGAGCGCTTTTTGGGATTCGCTAATTTTTACAGCCAGTTTATTCCAAACTTCTCCTCACTGACTTCTCCCATCTCTAACCTTACTAAGAAGGGTATGAACGCCAAGGCGTGGACTCCCGAGGCAGAGTCCGCATTCAATAGCCTGAAGAGTGCCTTCACGTGAGCCTCTATCCTCCATCATCCGGATGTCTCTAATTTCAAATGAGTAAAGAAAGAAATTTGAGAAGTGACCATCGTTAAGGGGTGTGGAGACTCTCAACGACTGCCAAAACGAAGGGATATAAGTGATCTGCTGAAAACTTCTCAAACGACTCACAATTTGTGACATTTCTGAAGTGACAGTGGTTCTTTATTTAGCTTCCTATGTGTTTAGCCCAAGTGTGTGTGTGTGTGTATGTGTGTGTGTTTGTGTATCGAAGATATGGAAATTGGATCGTGAGCCCCATTTGGAGTAATGTGTGTGATTATATTTAGCTCTGCTGAATATATTGGAGCTTCTGTATTTAAGCAGATCTCCAGACATTGTCACCTTAAGGTACATTTACAATTTTAGCCAGTGTAACGAGTGCCGATCAATGAGACAGCTTGTTGATCGGTGCTCGTTTGCTCCCTTCGCATGGAGCTAGTATGGGGACGAGTGCTGGTTACTCCGATCAATCCCCATACATTTCTATTGTTTCGGCAGCATGTCTCCCTGTTTACACAAGATGTGCTGCCGACAACGATAATATTTTGAGCATTTGAAACTATACGAACAGCTGATGAACGAGTTTCCTCTTTCATCTGCTGATCGCTGCCCTGTTTACCCAATTATTTACCTGATAATTGGCCCATGTAAAAGGGCCTTTAGTCTGTAAATTTCTGTTTGAAAAAATCTAAGTAGCAGCACTAGACAGGTTCGGAAACTTTGCTGGGTGTCAAGGCCCTTTAATTTTTGATAGGTGGAGTGCTCTATGCTGAGCTATTCTGGAATATTGGGCCCTTATACTATACTTGACTTGCACAGGAGACCTCTGCTCTCTGTGTCCACCCCAATGTCAGACTTTAGATTTAGGTGGGATTTGTCTTTATATTTCCCTGATTTAAGTACAAATTTAGAAAAAATGCACATTTACTATCCTGACATTTAATTTTTTTTTTGTTTCTGACTGCATTTGACAGACCTAGTATTTTTATGAAAGTCTATAACTATTCTGTAGTCAGTAGTATTCTGTGGTAATTTCAAAATTCTGCGGCATTGAAGTAAGAATCGTCATACATTTTCATTTCAAACTAATACCATAAGAAAAGGATTGAATCTGAAATTTAAGACCTTTTACATTCTGTTGTTCCTAGATAAAGGTAATCTGTTTCTAGTAAAAATGCTTTTCTTTTCCATATAGAAATTAAAATGCCTATACTATGCTGTGTAAGTGATTTTGTGCTGTGACTTATACATAATTTATGTTTTTATTTAATATGTAATTGTTTTCTAGTTTTGCTCCATTATGTATGTTTGCTTTCCATACAACACGGTTTATTATCTACTTTACAGTACTTGAATTTTTCATCAACTATTTCAGTTCTATATGACTGGACATTGCTCTTAGCTCTCAAGGGTTGTGTTGGGGGATTTAAAGCTCTATACACAAGCACCTCTAATTATACAGGTTACATGTACATACATTAATTTTCTTCCCAGAAGATATGCATCTCCCATACTCTCCTATCGATTAAACTATTCTGCAACCTTAGAAAATGCATGGCTCCATACCAGCTCTTATGTTGGTGCCAGATGAGAATCCCGACTCTGCTTCATCTAGACAATAATAAAGTCAGCAGCAAAGATAAGCAAGGGTGGATACAGACTTTAGACGCCCCAGTGCAATAATATTGAATGATCTACTTCATCATTAAGCCACTCTTATGGCTCCAAAGCAGAATTCAATACAAGAAGCACTGAAATTGTAGTAAACATGTAATAAACAAATAGCATGCCCCTGCCCATTATTGAGCCTTTCATGCACATATAGCAATCCAGTGACACAAATGGTGTATGATAGCCTAAAATACGAAAAGTAGGACATGTTTCATAATTCCTGGCACAGTTCAACGGCACGGACACATATCCGTAGCAATACGGAAAGGTGTCCGCGGCCAATAGAACTGAATGTGTCCGTAATTGCAGACCGTATTACGGTCCGCAATTACGGAGATTTTTTTATGGTCGTGTGCATGGGGCCTTAGGGGAAATTGGGAAAGTTTTAAAATTATATTGTTTAACTAATAATAATAATAATAATAATAATAACATTAATACTGTTACATGATACAATACACTGTTTTAATATACATATTGTGAATTCTGTACTGTTTATACATAAGATATCAAATCTGACAATTTACAAATCTATTTAATCAGGTTCAATTTCATTGGTGCCATTTTCTCCATTTTCTCCAACATCTACAACCCCATAGTAAAGTAAAGTGTTCTAACTGTAAATGGATGTCAGAGGTGGAGAGTGGGAGCCGTGGTGTCTCTAATAGCAGTCCATGTGTCTAAATATATACAATTACTCATCATAAATAAGTAATTTGTGGAAACCTCTTATGCTGCTCAACAAAAACACCAGCTTGTTCTGAGAATACAGTCTTCTTGGTGTGCTTTCTACTTTGTGGTGGTAAGCAAATGAGTGTTCCCTTACATCGACAACGCTAACTTCTAAGTTATGGGAATTAATGAGCCACTGTAGTGTGAGGAAGAGATTTTGTGGTACACTTTGGTTTATTTTAGGAAACAGCTGTAAGAGTTTTGTACCGTAAAGAAATCACAGTTCACAAACCAAATTTTACAGTTATTCTAACACATTAGGGAATTACAACACCTCTTTTAACATTTGTACCAAATTCAAATAGCGTTTAAAGCAATAGGTGTCCCTTTATAACATGTTAAACATATGAACACAAAAAAAATATTCTGCTTACTGTGCTTCCTATAGTATCAGGAGTTACTTTATTCAGATGGTGCTCGAATAAATCTGCATCGGCAGATGGTAAATCCATAAAAAAAGGTAATTGAAAAATCTAGCGCTTCAGCCAGTAAAATGAAAGACATTTTCATTTATTTCAACACATTGAAAAGTTTATATAATAATAAATCTTAGGAATAATGCTAAACATATGCATATATTGAATGCAAATATGTCTTTACATTGAATGACAATTAATTATTAAGTTCAGGTGTTTCAACCACACTCATTGCAAGCAGGTACATAAAATCAAGCACACAGCCATGCACAACCTTTGCAACAAGCCCGTTTGTAAAATTTCTGTTCTGCTACTAATGTGAAGTGGAAGCGTCTAAAAGTAACTACAGCTCAACCATCAAACGGTAGACCATGTAAACTCACAATGCGGGGACGCCAACCACTGAAGTGCATGGTGTATAAAACTTGCCCAACTTCTGTTGCATCACTAACTACAGAGTTTAAAAACTACCTCTTTAAGTGACATCAGCACAATGAACTATGTGCTGGAAGCTTCATAAAATCGGTTTCCATGGTCGAGCAGCTGCCCATAAGACCAAGATCACCATGAACAATGACAAACGTCGGCAGGAGTAATATAAAGCACGCCACCACTGGACTCTGGAGTAGCGGAAACATGTTCTCTGGAGTGATAAATCCTGTTTCCCTATCTGGCAGTCTAATGTATGAATCTGGGCTTCACAGATGCCAGGAGAACCCTACCTACCAGAATGCAAGAGTCTACTATAAAATTTGGTCTTGAAAAGGGTTAATGGTCTGGGGCTGTTTTCCTTGAGCTAGGCCACTTATTTCCAGTGAAGAGTCCAACATTGTGCACAGTGGCACTGTCATGCTGGAAAAGGAAAGGGCTTCCCTAAACTGTTACCACAAAGTTGGAAGCAAACAATTGTCTAAAATGTCTTTGTATGCTAAAGGGTTAATATTACCCTTCACTGGAAATAAGGGGCCTAGCCAAAACTATAAAAAAGAGACACAGACCATTATCCTTGCTCTAACAAATTTTACAGTAGGCATTGTGCATTCTGATAGTGTACCCCTGGCATCCACCAAACCAAGATTCGTCCAGCAGACTGCCAGGTAGTGAAACGTGATTAATTACTCCAGAGAACACGTTTCCACTGCTACAGAGTCCTGTGGCAGCATGCTTTATACCATTGCAGCCGACGCTTTGCATTATGGTTGATGATCTTTGGCTTGTGTGCAGCTGCTCACCCATGGAAATCCACTTCATGAAGAGAGTAATGCAATAGAAGATAGGCGATTTTTACAAACTATGCACTTCAGCACTTAGCGTCCCACGCTTTGTGAGTTCACAGGGTGCACAGGTTGGTGGTTGAACTGTAGTTCCTCTTAGATGCTTCCCATTAGTAGCACTTACAGGTGACTGGCAAAGGTTTCATCCTCTAACATTGTCACATTTAAGGGGAACCTAAAGCAAATAAAGAAGGTAGGCAGTACTCAAATGGTCAAGATAAATCACCAGTGGTTTATTCCAGTGAGCAGTTTATTGTGCTGTTCCCATATCTGCTTTTTACTTCATCTAAGGGTCACGTCAAACATGCAGTCCAATCTGTGGGCAGCATTTTATAGGGCAGGACGTTCTGAGCATAAAAGATTCAGGATAACCTGACATTTTTTTTTAATTAAATTTCAACTCATTGTGGGCTAAGGAGTTTAGTGTATGGTCTTACTCATGGATTGGAAAAAAATTCTGAATGTGCACAAATGCAGTCAAGGTTGTCAATCAAAGATTGAGCCTGCCAACTGGACAGATCAAATCAAGGGCAGAACACATCACCTTCAGTACATATTAGGACAGTGAATGGCATTAAGATAAAAACTCTGAAAGGATCATATTTGTATATTGAGAGCGATGAGGAGTTGCACCACCTTCCCTACACCTTAAAAAATTTATAACAGCAGCCCCGATTCTTGTTTTCTATAGTTTCATAGATTATTAACTAAAGATTCCCACTGGGATAACAAAGGAGACATTTAGCTTATCAGTATTGCTTTCCTGTCCAAGATGAACACTTCTTGCAAGAAAATTCTCTCAAGGTGAGGCCAAATTTCCATATCAAGGATTTCGGATAGACAGAGGTCGGGGTAACAGGGCAACAGGTGACTGGAACCCAAAGTAAATCAGAGAGTACCTCAGTTAGTGCTGTCCAAAAATATTGGATATATGTAGAGGTTCCAAATTAAGTGCCAAAAATCGTCATGGGGCTCATGACACCTAAAGCAACAATTATGAGGCAATTTGGTCATTTTATGTAGTCTGACAGGGGACAGATAACTCTGATGTATGATGTACGATTTAATTAATTAAATGTTAGCTACCAGGGACAACAATATATAAAATACTAAGGCTTCGTTCACATCTGCGTCAGGGCTCTATTCTGACGTTCCGTCTGAGCTTTCCGTCGGAATGGAGCCCTGACTGACACAAACGGAAAACATAGGTTTCCGTTTCCATCACAATTGATTTCTATGGTGGGGGATCCGGTGCCAACGGTTTCCGTTTGTCTCCGTTGTGCAAGGGTGTAATGTCCGTGGCTGCGAGCTGTCAGCTCCAATCCCCTACTGACGGCCGCAGCCATGAGTCGGCAAGCGCTGGCCCCAGCCTCCTCCTCAGCAGACGCTCGCTTCCACTCACCTCAGCCAAATCCTGCAGGGTGCGCTCGCGCGCTCATGCCCGCTCTTAAAGGGGCAGCGCACATACCGGACTTTTTGATGAACTTTGACCCGTGAGTACCCTGGACTATAAGAGGGGTCCAGCCCCCTGCGTCTATGCCTGAGCGTTGTTGATGTTTCCTAGTTTTTTCTATTTGATGGCCTCCTAGTGTGTTTTCTGTTCCTGTACCTGTTCCAGTTCCTGTTCCTTGCATTTCATACCATCCTGGTCGAGCACTGTGCTGTGCCAAAGTCGTGTCGTGCTGTATTCCACTTCTGACCTGCTTCACCTCGCCTGACGTCTACCTGCTGCCTAGTCCTAGCCGAGCCTGCCCTGCTGCTGTCTGAGCTGCCACAGGTACCTATACAAACTATAGACATTGACCTGTGCCCTGTCGGCCAGCTGCCTTACCGCCAAGGCGGTACGGCCCAGTGGGTACACAGACCCTTAGTGACAAAGGGTTCCTTCATTTTGACGGAATCATTAGCGTAGCCGACTAAGACCTAAGACCTTCAACCATCAGTTAAGGATGGGCTAAGACCTTGCCATTCTCTATCACTGGTAATTGGGTCCCTGAGATTATGGCAGTTAACAGATAGGCATAAAAAGCTGAAACAATTACAGGGGGTCCTTGGGTAAATACTCCTATCAAGGTATATTGGGACACTCACTGTCTAGGATAAGGAAATTGACTGGACAGCGTGTCTCAACTGGAGGAAATGGTAAAAATCAGTGAGTGGAAGATCATGACCCTCTTGCAGTTGTTCAAATTAATAAAAGACCACTTCTATAAACAGATCCTGCACAGTATAAATATACAATATTGTCTCCAAAAATTATAATCTGGTGGTGACATGAGGGGGGAGACTCAAGGAAATTCCAAATCTGTATCTCAACTAGAATATCCTGATTTTATACTAGAGACCTACAAGCCTGTCATATCTGTAAAGCTAACCTACGTAGGGGGAGTAGTTGACAATTACAGTCTAAAAGAACCTTCCAACAGAGAAGAGAAATTCTTAATAGAATTCTTCTCAAGTAATCTAACAAGTGATCTTCGGAATCAGGCATAGTCTACTCAAGTATCAAGGTTCTCAAAAACTCCATTAGCCTGCTAAATATTAAAGATATAAATCAGGTAAGGCGTACCTTCCTAGAACCCTGGGTGACATTAAGGGGGGTAGCTAAAGGCTCATGGGCCCTGGTGCAAGAATTCAGCTACCCCTCCCCAACATCACCAGAACCCTGCGCACGCTTATGCCCAACCGCCTTGTCTGCCCCCCACAGAGTTTAAGGCCCCCCATAGCTGCCACCACACAGTATAATTCCACCGCAGCTATCCCCACACAGTATAATGCCCCCCATAGCTTTCCCCACAGTATAATGCGCCCCATAGCTGCCCCCACAGTATAATGCCACCTCACAGTATAATTCCCCTCATAACTGCCCCCACATAGTATAATGCTCTCCATAGCTGCCCCCACACAGTATAATGCCCCCTATAGCTGCCGCACACAGTATAATGCCCCTGTAGCTGCCCCAACACAGTATAATGCCCCTCATAGCTGCCCCATCGCATAATGCCCCCCATAGCTGCTCCCACAGTATAATGCCCCCCATAGCTGCCCCCCATAGCTGCCCCCACAGTATATTGCCAACCATAGCTGCCTCATACAGTATAATGCACCCCAAACAATATAAAGCCCCCCATACAGTACAATGCCCCCATACAGTATAATGCCCCCCATACCTGCAACATACAGTAAAATGCACCTCCCATACAGTATAATGCCCCCCATAGCTGTTACATACAGTATAATGCCCCCATAGCTGCCCCATACAGTATAATAGTCCCTCAGCAGCCACCATATCAGTCCCCCTCCCATATCCAATATAGTGCCCCATATGAGCCTAATAGAAAAATAATAACATAATAACTTACCTAACCTTGTTCCCACGACGGGTGGAGGAGATCCTTCTCCTCTTCTGCACTGCGCTGTGAGTGACTTGGTGCAGACAGGCGCGATAACGTCACTACATCGCACCTGCCTTTGCCAAGCCGCTCGCGGCACAGTAAATGCTGGAGCAAGGCTCCAGCATTGAATTGAACTGTATCTGCATCCTCAGGACGCAGATACAGTTGGAAGCGGGACCAGTGCGGTCAGTGCTGTATGGCAATGGGTGCCGATATGGGCCCCCTAGGCTTAGGGGCCCGGTCGCAACTGTGACCGTTGCGACCCCTATAGATATACCACTGACATTACTGAATCTTACTAAACTGTATCGTAAGAAAGGTTATGTCATAAGGATGCTCAAGCTGTCCCGCTTTGCAAGTAGATTAGGGAAAAAGTAATTGATTGGTATCAATCTCAGGGACATAAAAAAAAAATACATCGTGTTCAGGACTCATAGGCTTCTATTGGGCAAATTGAAAAGTGATCTGTTGGCATCTGTTTCACAGTTTTTTTTGTCCAGAAAAACATACTTATGTGCGGATTACTAGAGGGGCAGATGGGTTGATCAGGGCAGGCCCATGGCTCAAGGCCCCACCAGCCCCTGAAATGCAATGGAATCAGCACCCACCAAATTTGGGTTGGTGCCAGATTCCACTGTGACTGTGGGGGCCCGGAAACGATGATGGAGCAGAGAGCCATTTGCTCCTTGCCCCGCCATTTGCTCACCTAGGCCATAGGGTGGTTTAGGCATGTGGCCTACGAGGCACCAGGATTACACTAATCAGATCAGCATCCTCCCACCTGCATCAGGCTGCTGAACGCACACAGAGAAGTCCCTACTACTGTAAGTGGGCATAAAAAGTGGCATTATTACAGGGTGGGGTCCTAAAAGGGGGCATTGCTACTGTGGTGGCATTATTATGGGGTGTGGCAAAAAAAGGGGCATTATTACTGAGTGGAGCATAAAAGGAGACATAAAAGACAAAAATACGATTGGAAGCTGGAAGAGCTAAACTGTTCGGAACATACTGGTCCATGCTTTTACCTGTTGGTTTTAAAATTAAACGTTTTTTGCCCTATTCCTTGGGCTCTACTATCCTGTGAGTATTTCAGGAAAGGCGTGGGGAGTGAGTTTTTCCTGGGGGTTCTGTGCAGTATTTTGTGCTCTGTTTTTCTCACTGACACAGGTGTACTGGCTAGTTACACACTCGGCGGTCTATAGGACGTGTGGTTTGGAGGCATGTATACAGGAGGAGAGGTGGAGAGCCTGTTTGCATACTACAGCATCTAGAGAAAGATCCTAAGGAGCAGACACTGAAAGAAGCGACCGGGAGAATAAAACTCTGGAAGTCTGGCACACGAGGTCACATTTATAAAAAAAAATTCCATCTAAAGGATGTGTGAGATTAAAATTTGATACGAATAGTGGACCCAGGATAATCTTATTTTTGTCTTTTATGTGCTTTAACTGTGTTTTACAGGAACACAGCAGTCCCTTAGTAGCTTGAAATTACTGTGCTTTGGTTTTGTGTTTTTTGTTTAAAATAGGGGAAACTATTACTATGTAGGGGAACTAAAAGTGGAACTTACTGTGTGGGGCCTATAGGGGGCACAAAGTGGGGTACTATTACTGTGAGGTACTATGAATGCTGAGTTTGTGTAGAGCATTGGGAATAGGTGGTGAGTGTGCTGGAAAAGCAAGGGGCCAAAGATGTATGTGTCAAATTCTGCAGAGAAAAGTCTTGACCGGTAGAAGTCGTAATGGAGTCTTGGCCGGATAAAGAAGAAAAGGTGAACTTATACACTCAGAGAAGATGTCACCTGTGAGTCACTGGATTGACTGTACTGTATTAATTTACATAATAACTGCAGAGCGCCTGTGCAACACTGGTATCTACCACTATGTAGTCACTGTATTGTAGTAATATTGGTAATTTTATAGTGTTTTTTTATTCAGTAACAGTATGGTGGTATTATTCAGTCGCTATGAAGTGGGTATATGTGGTCAAGGTGTGGAAGTATTATTCAGTACCAGTATGGTGGCATTACTATGTCAATATGTGGTCATAATATGTGGTCATGATATGGAGGTAATATTCAGTACAATATGGTGGTAAAATTCAGTCACTATTTGGTGATAACATTGGTCTTTGTATAGTGTGTTTTTAACAGTAATAGTATGGTGGTATTATTTAGTCACTATGTAGAGGCAATATGTGGTTACGATGTGGCAGTATTATTTGGCCCTTGTATTGTGTTATTATTGGTAATGTTAGTCTTGGTATACTTGGTATTATTTATTAACAGTACAATGGTAATATGTATTGTGATAATATTTGCTCTTTGTATAGTGTTATTATTTGGTAACTGTATGATTGTATTATTTCGAGGTATATTATCATACATAGACTAATGCTTTTATAGAGGCAAATTATGTGTAGGCCCCACAGTGCTAATTTTTATTTAAAGTATATTTAGGGACAGTGTACTGCCGAGGTGCCTCATCTGAGCTTGTCATGTGTTATTAATTAAATTTTATATTTAAAAAGAAACACTTTTGGGGAGGGAGCAAAACATATCTTCCGTGAGAACAAAAGTACCAGGCTTGCTTATATCTAACATGCCTTTTCATTCTCTCGACATATGTCGTTTAGGGTGAGTGTCGGGACACCCCCGTACACGGCTGGTCATGCCGAAATCGCTAGGTTTGGACAACATTCATCTAACGTGTGTTCTAGGGATCCAGACAGATCCTGCTATTAGAAGTATATGCCAATAGATTGCTACAGGATAGGCATACCATAGGACCCTTTTAAATTGCAGAAACGGATGTGAACCCAGCCTTGGTGCATGTATATAGAAACATCTCAGATAAGGAAGAGATCAGGTAGATGGTCTGCTGTTCTCATTAGGTCATACTCCATCAGTGTAATCTTCATCTGGCAAGTAACTATTTTAAAATAAAAATTTCTTCAATCCTCCACCAGCAGGACCAACAAGACAGTAGTTTTTTGTTTTGTTTTTTTTTAGTTTTTTAGTTTTATTATTATCCAATATGAGCAGTGAGTTTTCTGCAAATATCCTAAGGGTATGTGCACACACACTAATTACGTCCGTAATTGACGGACGTATTTCGGCCGCAAGTCCCGGACCGAACACAGTGCAGGGAGCCGGGCTCCTAGCATCATAGTTATGTACGATGCTAGGAGTCCCTGCCTCGCTGCAAGACAACTGTCTCGTACTGAAAACATGATTACAGTACGGGACAGTTGTCCTGCAGCGAGGCAGGGACTCCTAGCATCGTACATAACTATGATGCTAGGAGCCCGGCTCCCTGCACTGTGTTCGGTCCACTACTTGCGGCCGAAATACGTCCGTCAATTACGGACGTAATTAGTGTGTGTGCACATACCCTAATACTGCAACTTAGTACAATGAGCTTAAAGAGGCTCTGTCACCAGATTTTGCAACCCCTATCTCCTATTGCAGCAGATCGGCGCTGCAATGGAGATAAGAGTAACGTTTTTTGTTTTTTTTTAAAACGAGCATTTTTGGCCAAGTTATGACCATTTTTATATTTATGTAAATGAGGCTTTCTAAAATACAACTGGGCGTGTTTAAAGTAAAAGTACAACTGGGCGTGTATTATGTGCGTACATCAGGGCGTTTTTACTTCTTTTACTAGCTGGGCATTGTGTATAGAAGTATCATCCACTTCTCTTCACAACGCCCAGCTTCTGGCAGTGCAGACACACAGCGTGTTCTCGAGAGATCACGCTGTGACGTCACTCACTTCCTGCCCCAGGTCCTGCATCGTGTCGGACGAGCGAGGACACATCGGCACCAGAGGCTACATTTGATTCTGCAGCAGCATCGGCGTTTGCAGGTAAGTCGATGTAGCTACTTACCTGCAAACGCCGATGCTGCTGCAGAATCAAATGTAGCCTCTGGTGCCGATGTGTCCTCGCTGGTCCGACACGATGCAGGACCTGGGCCAGGAAGTGAGTGACGTCACAGCGTGATCTCTCGAGAACACGCTGTGTCTGTGCACTGCCAGAAGCTGGGCGTTGTGTAGAGAAGTGGATGATACTTCTATACACAACGCCCAGCTAGTAAAAGAAGTAAAAACGCCCCGATGTAATGAACACAATACACGCCCAGTTGTACTTTTACTTTAAACACGCCCAGTTGTACTTTAGAAAGCCTCATTTACATAAATATAAAAATGGTCATAACTTGGCCAAAAATGCTCGTTTAAAAAAAACAAAAAAAAAACTTTACTCTTATCTCCATTGCAGCGCCGATCTGCTGCAATAGGAGATAGGGGTTGCAAAATCTGGTGACAGAGCCTCTTTAAATGCACTATATAAAAGATTAAAAAAAGTTAAGAATTATTATCCTTGTAGATCAGATGCATTATGATGATGTTAAAGTAAACCTTGCGTGAATAAACACCATTTTCAAGAAGTGCTGATTTGCATTTTTGTTATACACTACCGTTCAAAAGTTTGGGGTCACCCAGACAATTTTGTGTTTTCCATGAAAACTCACACTTATATTTATCAAATGAGTTGCAAAATGACTAGAAAATATAGTCAAGACATTGATAAGGTTAGAAATAATGATTTTTATTTGAAATAATAATTTTCTCCTTCAAACTTTGCTTTCGTCAAAGAATGCTCTATTAGCAGCAATTACAGCAATGCAGACCTTTGGCATTCTAGCTGTTAATTTGCTGAGGTAATCGGGAGAAATTTCACCCCATGCTTCCAGAAGGCCCTCCCACAAGTTGGATTGGCTTGATGGGCACTTCATGCGTACCATACGGTCAAGCTGCTCCCACAACAGCTCTATGAGGTTTGAGATCTGGTGACTGCGGTGGCCACTCCATTACAGATAGAATACCATCTGCCTGCTTCTTCCCTAAATAGTTCTTGCATAATTTGGAGGTGTGCTTTGGGTCATTGTCCTGTTGTAGGATGAAATTGGCTCCAATCAAGCGCTGTCCACAGGGTATGGCATGGCGTTGCAAAATGGAGTGATAGCCTTCCTTATTCAAAATCCCTTTTACCTTGTACAAATCTCCCACTTTTCTAGCACCAAAGCAACCCCAGACCATCACATTACCTCCACCATGCTTGACAGATGGCGTCAGGCACTCTTCCAGCATCTTTTCAGTTGTTCTGCATCTCACAAATGTTATTCTGTGTGATCCAAACACCTCAAACTTTGATTCGTCTGTCCATAACACTTTTTCCAATCTTCCTCTGTCCAATGTCTGTGTGCTTTTGCCCATATTAATCATCTCCCTTTATTAGCCAGTCTCAGATATGGCTTTTTCTTTGCCACTCTGCCCTGAAGGCCAGCATCCCGGAGTCACTTCTTCACTGTAGACGTTAACACTGGCGTTTTGCGGATACTATTTAATGAAGCTGCCAGTTGAAGACCTGTGAGTCGTCTATTTCTCAAACTAGAGACTCTAATGTACTTGTCTTGTTGCTCAGTTGTGCAGCGGGGCCTCCCACTTCTCTTTCTACTCTGGTTAGAGCCTGTGTGTGCTGTCCTCTGAAGGAAGTAGTACACACCGTTGTAGGAAATCTTCAGTTTCTTGGCAATTTCTCGCATGGAATAGCCTTCATTTCTAAGAACAAGAATAGACTGTCGAGTTTCACATGAAAGCTCTCTTTTCCTAGCAATTTTGAGAGTTTAATCGAACCCACAAATGTAATGCTCCAGATTCTCAACTAGCTCAAAGGAAGGTCAGTTTTATAGCTCCTCTAAACAGCAAAACTGTTCACAGCAGTGCTAACATAATTGCACAAGGGTTTTCAAGTGCTTTCTAGTCATCCATTAGCCTTCTAACACAGTTAGCAAACACAATGTACCATTAGAACACTGGAGTGATGGTTGCTGGAAATGGGCCTCTATACACCTATGTAGATATTGCATTAAAAAACAGACGTTTGCAGCTAGAATAATCATTTAGCACATTAACAATGTATAGAGTGTATTTCTGATTAATTTAATGTTTTCTTCATTGGAAAAAACTATGCTTTTCTTTCAAAAATAAGGAAATCTCTAAGTGACCCTAAACTTTTGAACGGTAGTGTATATATATATATACATATATATATATATATAGATAGATAACAGTAGAAAGACGGCAGCACTCTGTTTCCAAATACGAGATCAAGTAATGAAGGGTGCCAGCTGATAGTCCCGATCCAAAGACCATACACATATCCAAGAAGAAAATTCAGCAGCACTCCGATGATCAAGGTGAAAAAGTGAAGTTTATTGTGCCAACATGGCAAATGCAACGTTTCTGTCCCACCTTGGGAGCTTTCTCAAGCATAGTGATACATACACATTCAGTGGTTTATATAGTGTGTATCTAATCTGCATAATCAATCTCATTAGAATAATGGGGCTGTCATATACATCTCAAAACAACTTGATAAAGACAATGAAAGAGTATCTAAGCAGCATAACTCGATACATATTGTGAAACAGTGAGTTGATAATAAAAAACAACATAAAACATACATGGATCATGCAAGAAAAGACATAATTACATAAATCGCAATATTCAACAGCTGGGTAAGACTTGGAGACTGCACGACCACTAGCCAATCAGAGAGCGGATAATTGATAGTTGTTTGACGTATGAAGCCTGTCATTCACAGCCAGTGTCCGTCCGGCTCCAGTGCGCATGCATCGGATCAGTCCGGACCGGAAATGACGTCTCGCTTTAGTAACTAGGATACCGATTGTTTGGTAAACAGAATCTCCTCAGCACTCAATTGTAAGTAAGAGATCAGTATGAACCAGAAATGACGTATCGCTCAAGGAACTAAAATATCGATCGCTGATAAATAGCAAACCCTCGAGCGAATGATTATATGTAATATAAACTCAAAGATCGCACATTGTGTCTGTAATCAGCATCTAAAGGGTAAATGTACCAAAAGGTTATATATATATGGAACAGGTAGTACAAAAGCACATAAATATTCATAAACCAAGAAAATAATTTGTAATAATACATAAATAAACAAATAGAGTCCACACGAGGAAGGAGGGACCCCGATCACATGACATGTTTAGTGGTACCCACCATTCAGGTTCGTGGAAAAAAACGCACACACCTGTCGTGTACGCGGTCCAATCCACATCCCCTATAACTCGTGTAACAGACTCAAAGGGCTTTAAAATAATAAAAACAAAATAAAAAAGAAATGTACTGTTGATACAACCCTACCATAGAAAAAAGAAAATATACGGAATATCAACTATACTGATTATCAGACATAGTAAGTAAGATAACGATTCATAATTCCTCCATATTCATATCAACAATATAGCTTATATTGATTAAACGTAATATCAACATAACTGGTTTGAAGTGGTCCTGCAGTCCCATGTTTATCTATAATAGAAAAAATATTATTAAAATAAAAATTATGTCAAAGGTTCATGTATCACAAATTTCCTTTAAAGAGGGAGGACAGCGCCAGAAGTCAGAACATATCAGAAGGCAAGACTCTCAAGGAACAGCTCTAGACACATTAAATTCGACGTTAAGACCATTAGGTCGCAAAGAATTCAATAAAAAGATCCATTTTAATTCACATTTGTGTAGTGCCGTATGTCGATCGCCACCCCTACAAGATATAGGAATATAGTCAAGGATCATAAATTTGAGATCCTTTTCAGTGTGACCATATTCAGTGAAATGTTTTGCTACAGGTAAATCACATTGCTTTTTTCTTATTGAGTATCGATGATTATTCAATCTTGTTTTAAAATCACATGTGGTTTCTCCCACATACAATAAGTGGCAGGGGCACCATAGTACATAAATAACCCAGTCAGTATCACAGGTTACATGATGTTTGATCTTATATGTCTTATGTGTCACAGGATGTTCAAAAGTATTACCCCTATGCATAAGGTTGCAATTAATGCATCTATGGCAAGGGAAATTGCCTGGTCTTAAAGATTTTAACAGAGTTTGTTTCCCTTTAGGCTGTAGCTCACCAACCCTGGTTTTAACAAGATTGTCACGTAGATTCTTAGATCTACGGTAGGACATTAGAGGCGGATTATTCAATTCGCAAATATGGTTATAGCTATTTTTAATGATAGGCCAATGTCTATTCAATATTCTAGAGACACTGCCACTTAACGCATTATAGGTGGATATAAATGGTATTTGTTTACTTTTGATGTGTTTGGACGTCTTCATCAACGATTCCCTAGGGATATTCTTAATTTTCATTTTGTGCGTATGTAATAAATGTTTAGGGTATCCCCTTTGTACAAAATTAGAAATCATGAGATCTAAAGACGTCTCTAAATCACTCGGATCATCCACAATCCGTTTTGCCCTCATCATCTGACTGAATGGCAATGACCGTATCATGTTCTTAGGATGACAACTCTCAAACTGTAAAAGGGTATTGCGATCTGTATCTTTCGTATATAATCCAGTGGTCAGAACATTATCCCTCAGCATTACATTGACATCCAGAAATTGGACCATCTCACTGGAATAGGTCATAGTAAATCGGATATTATGATCAATCTGATTAAGGAACTGATGGAACGACTCCAAGGTCGTAACAGTGTCTGTCCAGATGAGGAAGACATCGTCTATGCATCTCCACCACCCCAGTACATGAGTGAAGTGGTGGGACACATAGACGCATGTCTCCTCCATCATATCCATGAAAATATTGGCGTAGGTAGGGGCCATGTTTGACCCCATAGCCGTACCTTCAGAATGAGCTCCAAGAGAGTAATAATAAATTCCCTGCATGGAACATCATAATCAGAATCATTGAGTCTATGTCTCACGGCCTCAATACCTCTATCATGTCCTATAGAGGTATAAAGGGAGACAACATCGAAAGACACCAATAGTGCTCCTGTTGGGGGTTTTATCTGTTTTAATTTCTGTAGGAAATCTGTGGTATCCCTAATGTAGGACTTAGTACCTGTTGCAAATTGTCTCAGTGCCTTATCCACAAAAATCAAGATATTATTTAAAAGGGAACCCCTGCCCGATACAATCGGGCGACCAGGTGGATTCACCAATCCCTTGTGAATCTTGGGAAGTAAATAAAGGCAAGGAGTGTTTGGATGATCTATAATCAAAAAGGTATGTAATGCAGAATCTATAGTGCCCTCATCAAAAGCTAGTGTCAAGAAATTTTTGAATATCTATATATATATATATATATATATATATCTGTCTATCTATCTATCTATCTATCTATCTATCTATCTATCTATCTATCTATCTATATTCGTCCAATAAGAGACAGCACTCCAATTTGTGATAGAAAAAACGGCTTTTTATTAGCCCCTGTGCCCCTTTAAGTGAATTTCATGTTTTGTGTGTTTCCTTTGGTAGACTTTATTTTGGATAATAATTTCTTTTTTAATATGGCTGTGTTATATTCCAAATTCTGATTCATCTCTGTATTGACTCTGATATGGTTTTGGCTCACAACATGTCCTGTTTACATGATTGGCCATGTGATACTGACTTGCTGCATATGTTTCTATTCAATATTTTTTATGGTGTTGATATATTTAATATGTACACAGTTGTAATGTAATATAGTAGCATAAAGCTGGGCATAAATAAACATGCATAAAATACAGCTCTATAATGGTCTATTGTATACTGACAAATAGAGATGAGCGAACCGGGACAACCGAACCCGGTTTCGGTCCGAACTTCCGGAAAAGTTCGGTTCGCAGCGAATCCGAACTTCACCGGGTTCGGCCGAACCCGTTTTGACCGAACCCGGTCAAAAACATTATACAAATCGGCAGCCACTTATCTCTATCAATCACTGATAGAGAAAAGAGGCTGCTGATTAAAAATAAAATAAAAAGCATTTCATACGTACCCGGTCGTTGTCTTGCGGACGAGTCCCTCTTCTTCCTCCAGTCCGACCTTTTCTGACGCGGCAGCCTGTGATTGGCTGCAGAGGCCTCTGCAGCCTGTGATTGGCTGCAGAGGCCGCGGCAGCCTGTGATTGGCTGCAGCGCTCACATGGGCTGCATCGTCATCAAGGAATGTCGGGCCGGATGTCGAGAGGGACGCGTCACCAAGGCAACGGCCAGGAGACCGGACTGGAGGAAGCAGGGAGTTCCCGGTAAGTATGAACGTCTTTTTTTTTACAGGTACTGTGATCGGTAGTCACTGTCCAGGGTACTGAAACAGTTACTGCCGATCAGTTAACTCTTTCAGCACCCTGGACAGTGACTATTTAGGGTATGTGCACACACACTAATTACGTCCGTAATTGACGGACGTATTTCGGCCGCAAGTACCGGACCGAACACAGTGCAGGGAGCCGGGCTCCTAGTATCATAGTTATGTACGATGCTAGGAGTCCCTGCCTCTCTGCAGGACAACTGTCCCGTACTGTAATCATGTTTTCAGTACGGGACAGTAGTTCCACGGAGAGGCAGGGACTCCTAGCATCGTACATAAATATGATGCTAGGAGCCCGGCTCCCTGCACTGTGTTCGGTCCGGTACTTGCGGCCGAAATACGTCCGTCAATTACAGACGTAATTAGTGTGTGTGCACATACCCTTACTGACGTCGCCTAGCAACGCTGCCGTAATGACGGGTGCACACATGTAGCCACCCGTCATTACGGGGCCTCATGCACACGACCATAAAAACACCCGTTATCACGGGTCGTAATTACGACCCGAAATAGCGGGCCCATAGACTTCTGTTAGCCACGGGTACCTTCCCGTTTTCTCACGGGAAGGTGCCCGTGCCGTTAAAAAGATAGAACATGTTCTATTTTTTTATTTTACGGGCCGTGCTCGTAATTACGACTCGTAACTACGAGCACGGCCGGCCGGCCACGGGCAGCCGGCCGCTTTTGCGAACCGTGCTGTCATTATAATTATAGCAGCACGGCCCGTAAAATAGAAAAATAGAACATGTTCTATTTTTTTAACGGCACGGGCACCTTCCCGTGAGAAAACGGAAAGGTACCTGTGGGTAACAGAAGTCTATGAGCCCGTTATTGCGGGTCGTAATTACGACCCACAATAACGGGTGTTTTTACGGTCATGTGCATAATGGGAGCACGGCTCGGAAAAACGAACGGCTGCCCGTGCTCATCTCCTGAAATACTCTGTGCTGCCTTAAACTCTGTGGACAGGTCAGGATCCTGTTTCTTTTAAATGCTGCTAGGGAACCCGCTCGATCCACTATATAAGGCTACGCTACAGTGCAGCATTTAAAAGAAACAGGATCCTGACCTGTCCATAGAGTTTAAGGCAGCACAGAGTATTTCAGGAGATGAGCGTGCAGATTCAGTGCTGCTGTGAACTCTGCTCTTACCATTACGCAGCTCTCAGTCTGTTACCTCTCCTCCACTCCTGTCCTCAAGAACACCTTCACATGATTGGCAAGTCACCACGTAATGGTAAGAGCAGAGTTCACAGCAGCACAGAGTATTTCAGGAGATGAGCGTGCGGATCTTGTGCGTGGTGGTGACTTGCCAATCATGTGAACGTGTTATAGAGGACAGGAGTGGAGGAGATGTAACAGACTGAGCTACGTAATGGTAAGAACAGAGTTCACAGCAGCACAGAGTATTTCAGGAGAGGAGCGTGCAGATTCAGTGCTGCTGTGAACTCTGCTCTTACCATTACGTAGCTCAGTCTGTTACCTCTCCTCCACTCCTGTCCTCAATAACACCTTCACATGATTGGCAAGTCACCACCCCGCACAAGATCCGCACGCTCATCTCCTGAAATACTCTGTGCTGCTGTGAACTCTGCTCTTACCATTACGTGGTGACTTGCCAATCATGTGAAGGTGTTCTTGAGGACAGGAGTGGAGGAGAGGTAACAGACTGAGAGCTACGTAATGGTAAGAGCAGAGTTCACAGCAGTACTGAATCTGCACGCTCATCTCCTGAAATACTCTGTGCTGCCTTAAACTCTATGGACAGGTCAGGATCCTGTTTCTTTTAAATGCTGCACTGTAGCGCAGCCTTATATAGTGGATCGAGCGGGTTCCCCAGCAGCATTTAAAAGAAACCGTGTTTGTGTATGTGTGTGTTTGTGTATATATGTGTGTTTGGGTATGTGACTGTCTGTTTTTGTTTTTATATGTGTGTTTGTGTATATATGTGTGTGTGTGTGTGTGTATATATGGGTGTGTTTGTGTATATGTGTTTGTGTATGTTTGTGTATATATGGGTGTATTTGTGTATATGTTTGTGTGTAGATGTTTGTGTGTGTTTTTGTATGTGTGTGTGTTTGTGTATATGTGTGTATATGGGTGTGTGTTTGTGTGTATATATGGGTGTGTTTGTGTATATGTGTTTGTGTATATGTGTTCATGTATGTGTGTGTATAACTGTGTGTGTGTGTGTGTTTGGATATGTGTTTTTGTTTGTATATGTGTGAGTTTGTGTATATGTGTGTGTGTTTGTCAGTTTATGTGTGTGTGTGTGTATATCTTGTTGTGTTTGTGTATATATGTGTGTCTGTGTATGGTTGTTTGTGTGTGCGTGTGTGCGTGTGTGCGTGTATATATGTGTGTAGGTGAGTAGAAGTATTGGTATTGTTCACATTGATAACTGTTTTTTTATGTTGTTGCAGATTTTGATGTACCGATTGGACTACATCTTCGATTCGTTGGACTACTGCGTAAATCTACGTTTTTTCAAATTTTAATAAAATGGTTAACGAGGGTTTTGTTGGGGATTTCTTATTTCAATAAAAAAGAATTGTCTTTGTGTTTTTTTTTAAACTTTATTAGTGCCTAGATAATGGCAGTTGGCTGATTGACAGCATCCATTATTAAGGCGGTACTTAGTGTTAGCCGGTGCAGAGGCTAGCACTAACCACCCATTATTACCCCGGTACCCACCACCACCAGGGGTGCCTGGAAGAGCTTGGTACGATCCAGTACCCGACCATCTGTTGTGATGGTCGGGTACTGGGGCGGCCGTAGGCTGGTATTATGAGGCTGGGAAGGGCCAAAATCAGTGGACCTTCCCACCCTTGTAATGCTAGGCTGCTGCTGCTGTGTTGTATCGGGCTGGTTATAAAAATGGGGGGGACCCCCACGTCGTTTTTTTTTTTAATTTAACAAATTTAGCAATAGACGGGTCCCCGACATTTTTAATAACCAGCCATATACAAGGCCACAGCAGTCTGGCATTACATTGGTGGGAAGGGCCACTGGTTTTGTCCATTCCCAGGCTAATAACACTGTGTTCTATGTGGCTGGTTATGATAAATTGGGTGGAACCCCATGTCTTTTTAAAAAAAAATTTTTAAATAAATAAATAATTTTAAAAAATGACGTGGGGTCCCCCCCACTTTTATAACCAGCCAGATACAACACAGCAGCAGCAGCCTAGCATTACAAGGGTGGGAAGGTCCACTGTTTTTGGCCCTTCCCAGCCTCATAATACCAGCCTGCGGCCGCCCCAGAGCCCGACCATCACAACAGATGGTCGGGTACTGGATCGTACCTGGCTCTTCCCGGCACCCCTGGTGGTGGTGGGTACCGGGGTAATAATGGTGGTTAGTGTTAGCCTCTGCACCGGCTAACACTAAGCCTCGCCTTAGTAATGGATGTTGCCATTACTAAAGTGGTAGTAATAAAATTTGAAAATAAAAAGACAAAGATATAGATAAAATATTTTATTGAAATAAAGCACCCCCAACACAACCCTCATTAACCATTTTATTGTAGAAAAAAAAACGTCATCTAAGTAGTCCTCGAAACCGACGTAGTCCAAACACCAAACCTGTAAAAAAAAAAATGAAATAAAAGATGTCGTAGGCTTAGATTCAGTTTAATGTGTGATACTGACTGTTATACCATGTATAGAAGCCTGCCGTGAAGTTGACTTAGATACAGGGCGCCAGCAGACAGTATCATACATGGCCATACAGACATATATACAAACATACATACAAGCATGCACATATATACATGCAAATATACATACATGCAAACATACACACATATATACATGCAAACTATCATACATACATGCATACACACACACATGAAAACATACATACATACAAACAAACATGCAAAGATACATACATACATATATACAAGCATGCACAAATATACATGCAAACATAAATACATGCAAACATAATTACATACATGCACATATATATAAACATACATGCAAACATACATGCAAAAATAAAAACATGCAAACATACATACATGCACATGTATACATACATACATGACAACATACATACAAACATACATGACAACATACATACATGCAAACATACATACATACATACATGCAAACATACATACACACATGCAAACATATATACATGCAAATATACATACAAACATGCACATGTATACATACATGTCAACATACATGCAAACATACATGCACATATATACATACATACATACATGACAACATACATACATGCAAATATATACATGCAAATATACATACATACATACACACATGCACATATATACATACATGACAACATACATACATACATATATATATATACACACATGCAAATATACATACAAACATGCATACATACATACATGCAAACATACATTCATGCAAACACACATACATGCAAACATACATACATTCATGCAAACATACATACATACATACACACATGCACATATATACATACATACATACATACATGACAACATACATACATACATACATGACAACATACATGCAAAAATACATACATGCAAACATACACACATGCAAACATACATACATGCAAATATATACATGCAAATATACATACAAACATGCACATATATACATGCATGCCAACATACATGCACAGATATACATACATACATACATACATGACAACATACATACATGCCAACATACATACCAACATACATACATGCCAAAAAAAAATAATAATACGTTCATACTTACTTTCCTCCTGTCCGGCCTCCAGCGATGACGTTTCATCCATGTCGCCGCTGCAGCCTGTGATTGGCTGCAGAGGCGGTCACGTGGGATGAAGCGTCATCCTGACGTGCGTGACCGCCACTACAGCCTGTGATTGGCTGCAGCGGCGAAAGGGATGAAACGTCATCGCTGGAGGCCGGACAGGAGGAAAGTAAGTACGAACGTATAATTTTTATTTTTTTATTACATTTAAATTGTATTTTCCGCGCGCCGAGCATGTACTGTGAAGGTTGCTGAAAGAGTTAGTGCAGCCCATTAACTCTATCAGCACCCTGGACAGTAGCATGCTCGGCGCACGGACGTGACAGGTTCGGTCAGAACTAGTTCGGTCCGAACCTAACTTTTTTGTGAAATTCGGCGAACTAGCCGAACCGAACTTTTGATAAGTTCGCTCATCTCTACTGACAAAATTTAGTCCTACAGCCCACAAATCCATACAGTATTTGTGTAAAAATCTATGATTCAGCGGTCCTTTCCATTAGCTAATCATACACTAAAAAGCATTTTAAAACGGTTTGTGTGATAGAGGTCTTAGATATTAAAAACTTTATTATGATTGTGAGTCCAGGTTTATGGAACTTTTTATTGTATAATTAGCTTCTAATATATTGATTAAGAGAGAGGAAGAAATATATGACACACATAATGTGCCTGTTATCCAATTACCTCACCAATATAGGTTTGTATTTAGTTTTGTCTTTTTTGTCTGTATATATATATATATATATATTATACATAGCATGTAATAAAGTTGCAAGAAGATTGTTTGCCTTTGAACTATTTTGTAATTCCAGACTTTCAGATTTTTTTAATGCCCCCATTGTTATCCAATCCAACGGCAAGCCAGTTTTTACATCAATCTCCATTTGAAATATAAGACTATTGATTTTGCAAAGTGAAAAGGGATAAATGGACTCTTTCCCTTGAGCTATACAATAATTCAATTTTCTTCTACTTTTGTGGTTTTTGGTAATTTGATGAGTTTCTGTTACAATCCACTGTTTGCAAGCTTTGAATAGGCATGCGCCATTAAAAAAGTGTCTGAAAACAAACTTATGTAAAGACCCCTTCGCAACAAGCCTTTTCCAACATGAGTTTATTTGTCAAGGTCTGTAACAGGTCTGTCCAGTGGCTGAAATTATCTGGCAGGAGGGGAGAAATAAGAACAGTTGTCAAGTAAGAACTTCTCTATGTACAGGTTCGGTACATAGGGAAGCGCCAACAGGTTGTAGAGTGAGGCAGAGGTGTGGCAAGAAAAAAGTGCAAGTTCTGTACAAAGATAAACGGCAACAGGTTGGAGCTTAACCCCTTAAGGACGCAGCCTAGTTTTGGCCTTAAGGCTCAGAGCCCATTTTTCAAATCTGACATATTTCACTTTATGTGGTAATAACGTCGGAATGCTTAAACGTACCCAAGCGATTCTGAGACTGTTTTCTCGTGACACATTGGGCTTCATGTTCGTGGTAAAATTTGGTCGATATATTCAGTGTTTATTGGTGAAAAATTGCAAAATTTAGAGAAAATGTTGAAAACAATTGCATTTTTCAGAATTTAAATGCATCTGCTTGTAAAACAGACGGTTATACCACCCAAAATAGTTACTAGTTCACATTTCCCATATGTCTACTTTAGATTGGCATTGTTTTTTGAACATTATTTTATTTTTCTTGGACGTTACAAGGCTTAGAACATAAACAGCAATTTCTCATATTTTTAAGAAAATTTCAAAAGCCTTTTTTTTTAAGGTACCTCTTGAGATCTGAAGTGGCTTTGTGGGGCCTATGTATTAGAAACTCTGATAAAACACCCCATTTTAAAAACTAGACCCCTCAAAGTATTCAAAACAGCATTTAGAAAGTTTTTTAACCCTTCAGGCATTTCACAGGAATTAAAGCAAAGTGGAGGTGAAATTTGCAAATTTCATTTTTCTTGCTGAATTTCAATTTTATTCATTTTTTTTTGTAACACAGAAGGTTTTACCAGAGATACACTACTAAATATGTATTGTCCAGATTCTGCAGTTTTTAGAAATGTCCCACATGTGGCCCTACTGCGCTCGTGGACTAAAACACAAGCCCTATAAGCAAAGAAGCACCTAGTGCATTTTAAGTCCTCTTTTTTATTAGAATATATTTTAGGCAGCATGCCAGGTTTGAAGAGGTGTTGAGGTGCCAAAAGTGTAGGAATCCCCCAATAGTGACCCCATTTTGGAAACTACACCCCTCAAGGAATTCATTTATGGTTGTTGTTAGCATTTTGACCACACAGTTTTTTCACAGCACCTATTTCAATTGGGCTGTGACATTAAAAAAATGAAATTCTTTCCAATAAGATGTAATTTTTTATCAAAATTTCTTATTTTCACAGGGAATAAAATACTCAATTTTGTTGCCCAATTTCTCCTGAGTGCAGCAATACCCGAATTGTGGCAATAAACTGCCGTTTGGGCCCATGGGAGGCCTCAGAAGGGAAGGAGCGCTGTGTGTTCTTTGGAGTACAGATTTTGCTGGTTTGGTTTTCGGGTGCCATGTCGCATTTGCAGAGCCCCAGAGGTATCAAAACAACGGAAACCCATCATAAGTGACCCCATTTTGGAAACTATACCCCTCAAGGAATTCATTTATGGGTAATGTGACCTTTTAGACCCCATAGTTTCTTCACAGAACTTAGTTGAATTGGGCTGGGAATTAAAAAAAAATATATTTTTTCCTATAATATGTCATTTTAGCTCAAAAATTCTTATTTTCACAAGAAATAAAATACTCCATTTTGTTGCCCAATTTGTCCTGAGTGCGGCAATACCCCATTTGTGGTGATAAACTGCCGTTTGGGCCCATGGGAGGGCTCAGAAGGAAAGGAGCGCTGTGTGTTCTTTGGAGTACAGATTTTGCTGGTTTGGTTTTCGGGTGCCATGTCGCATTTGCAGAGCCCCAGAGGTATCAAAACAACGGAAACCCATCAGAAGTGACCCCATTTTGGAAACTATACCCCTCAAGGAATTCATTTATGGGTAATGTGACCTTTTAGACCCCATAGTTTCTTCACAGAACTTATTTGAATTGGGCTGGGAATTAAAAAAAAATTATTTTTTTCAAATAATATGTAGTTTTGGCTGAAAATTTCTTATTTTCACAAGAAACAAAATACCCCATTCTGTTGCGCAATTTGTTCTGAGTGCCGCAATACCCCATTTGTTGTGATAAACTGCCGTTTGGGCCCATGGGAGGGCTCAGAAGGAAAGGACCACCATTTGGCCTACTGGGGATTTTCTAGTGCGAAGTCATGTATGCAGAAGCACCTGAGGTACCAGTACAGTTGAAACCCGCAAGAAGTGACCCCGTTTTAATAACTACACCCTTAAGGCATTCATCTAGAGGTGTAGTGAGCATTTTGACCAGAGACCTACACCCCATAAACTGTAATGTGGGTTCTCCCGGGTATGGCAATACCCTACATGTGGCTGTTATTAGCTGCCTGGACACACAGCAGGGCTCAGAGGGGAAAGACGAGGGGGGATAAGCTGTGCGGAGTGCATCAGGGTAAGTAAAATTGGGGTAAATTATAAACCAAGGGATGTATGATAAATTTTAAAACTGACTTTCATACAGAGCTCTGGTTATTCGGGACATGTGTCACATTGATATATTGTGTCATCCCTTATAGCAGACTTTGCACCTCTTTTGACTTTTTCCCTTCTTGCCAGTTTGGGGAACTTCTCCTGGAAAGTGTTGCCGCCTTGGTACGATGCGTGTGGCCCCGCTTCCAGAAGTACTGGGTGCCCCCCCTTCTTGGTCCCTAAAGATTAGGTTCTTGATAATCACCTCTTGAAATTCCAGGAAAGTTCCCGTCTGGCCTGCACATCGACGTAGCACGTACGCATTGTACAATGCCATCTGTATGATGTGCCCGGCCAGCTTCTTATACCACACCGCATGGCGCTGTAGGGCTTCAGGATTTGATCTGACAAGTCCACACCTCCCATGTACCTATTGTAGTCCAGGATGCAGTCTGGTTTGGGGGTGGCCTTTCCTTCATATAGCCTAAACCTGTAGGTATACCCGGATGCACTCTCGCAGCTTATACATCTTCACGCCATACCTTGCCCTCTTACCCGGCAGGTACTCGCGGAAATGAACCCTCCCTTTAAAATGTACCAGGGACTCATCAATAGAAATACACTTCTCGGGGGTGAATGCTTGGGAAAACCGGGCACTGGAACGGTCTAATAGGGGTCTCCGTTTATACAAACGGTCAAAACTGGGGTCATCTCGGGGTGGGCACGGCTCATTATCAGTATAATGTAAGAAGCGAAGTATTGCCTCATTTATTTATTTTTTTAGGTTCCAGTTCAGTTCTGAAGTTGCTTTGAGGGGCCCATATATTAGAAACCCCTATCAAATACGCCATTTTAGAAACTAGACCCCTCAAAGTATTCACAACAGCATTTAGAAAGTTTATAAACCCTTTAGGTATTTCACAGAAATTTAGAGCCAAGTAGAGGTGAAATTTACATATTTTTTTTTGTCAGAAAATCCTCTTTATACCATTTTTTTTATAACACAAAAGGATTTATCACAGAAACGCAACTTAATACGTATTGCCCAGATTCTGCAGTTTTGAGAAATATCCCACATGTGGCCCTAGTGCGGTAATGGACTGAAGCACCGGCCTCCGAAGCAAAGGAGCACCTAGTGGATTTTGAGGCCTCTTTTTTATTAGGCACCATGTCCGGTTTGAAGAGGTCTTGTGATGCCAAAACATTGGGAACCCCCCAAAAGTGACCCCAATTTGGAAACTAGACCCCTTGAGGAATTGTAGTTTTCTTGGGGTGCATGCGGCTTTTTGATCAGTTTTTATTCTATTTTTAGGTGGCGTGGTGACTAATAAACAGCAATTCTACTATTGTTTTTTTATTCTTTTTTTACTGCGTGCACCGTGCGCTATAAATGACATATTCACTTTATTCTGCGGGGCGATACGATTACGGCGATACCCGATGTTTATAGTTTTTTTTTATGTCTTATGGCGTTTGCACAATAAAATAAGTTTTGTAAACAATCATTTACTTTTTGTGTTGCCTTATTCTAAGAGCCGTAACGTTTTTATTTTTCAATCAATAAAGCCGTGCGAGGACTTATTTTTTGCGTAACGAACTGTAGTTTCGATCAGTACCATTTTTTGGTACATGCGACTTTTTGATCTCTTTTTATTCCATTTTTTGGGAGGTGAAGTGACCAAACAATTGTGATTGTGATTCGGTTTATTATTATTTTCCTTTACGGCGTTCACCGTGCGTGATAAATAACTAAATAATTTTGTAGTTCAGGCCGTTACGGACGCGGCGATACCAATTATGTACAGTTTATTTGTTTGTTTATATATTTTTATTAATAATAAATGACTGATAAGGGAAAAAGGGGGATTTTTACTTTTAATACTTTTAAAACTTTTATTTTCTTATTTTTACACAACTTCTTTTAACTTTTTTTTTACTGTATTACTTTGTCCCACTAGGGGACTTGAGGGCAGGAGGCCCTGATCGCAATTCTAATACACTGCACTACATGCGTAGTGCAGTGTATTAGAACTGTCAGCTACTCACTGACAGCAAGCATAGTGGGTCCTGACGTTGTAGCGTAGCAGGCCGGCGATGGCAGCTTAACCCCTAAAAAGCCGCGATCTCGTTAGAACGTGGCTTTTAAGGGGTTAATCAGCGGGGACACAGCGATCGGTCCCCGCTGTAGGAGCTGTGACAGCTGCTGAACAAGACAGCAGCTGTCACAGCTCCTGTATGTGTCGGGAGGACGGCCGAAACGGCCGTTACTCCCGAGACGTACTATTCCGTCATGGAGCGCGAACGATACAGCTGCCATGACGTAATAGTACGTCCAGGAGCGGGAAGGGGTTAAAGAGGCTCTATCACCAGATTATAAGTGCCCTATCTCCTACATAATGTGATCGGTGCTGTAATGTAGATAACAGCAGTGGTTTTTATTTTGAAAACCGATCATTTTTTAACAAGTTATGACCTATTTTAGATTTTTCTAATGACTTTCTTAATGCCCGACTGGGCGTTTTTTTTAGCTTTTGACCAAGTGGGCGTTGTAAGGAGAAGTGTATGATGTTGACCAATCAGCGTCATACACTTCTCTTCATTCATGTAGTCAGCACATAGTGATCTTGCTAGATCATGATGTGCTGTCACTTACTCACACATTAACATTACTGAAGTGTCTTGAGAGTGAATAGACATCGCTTCGAGCCAGGATGCGATGCCTATTCACAATCCCGACACTTCGGTAACGTTTGTGTGGGAGTTAATGACAGCAAGCGTGATCTCGCGAGATCAAGCTGTAAGCTGTCATTTTTACCGCATGATGGCGGTTCAAGAGGTTAAAACTACCCCTTGCAATAATTCCATCTGCCTTGCAATTTTGTTATTATAAATATATCCTACATTATTACAGCACTAGAATCAAGCTCAGTACATAAATACAATACCAGAACCAAGCTCAGTACATATTTACAGTACCAGAACCAACCTAAGTTCATAAATACAACACCATAACAATGCTCAATACATATATACAGTACCAGAACCAAGCTTAGTACATAAATACAGCACCAGAATAAAGCTAGGTATGTACATACAACAACAGAACCAAGCTCAGTACATAAAAACAACAGAACCAAGATCAGTACATATATACAGCACCAGAACAAAGCTCAGTACATAAATACAGCACCAGAACCCAGCTCAGTTTATAAATACAGCACCAAAACTTAGCTCAGTACATAAATACAGCACCAGAACCAAGCTCAGTACATAAATGCAATACCTGTACCAAGCCCACTACATATATACAGTACCAGAACAAAGCTCAGTACATAAATACCGCAATATGGGGCACCTAACTACTATTTGGGGGCAACTAACTACTGTATGGGGTGGAAAGAAGGGGGATTACTACTGTGTAGGGGCACAAAGAGGGACACTACTACTTTGTGGGGCACTATTACTGTTTAGTTTCTAAATGGGCATTATTACTATTTGAGGGGCACTATTACAGAACCAACCTCAGTTCGTAAATATAGCACCATAACAAAGCTCAATACATATATACAGTACCCGAACAAAGCTCAGTACATAAATACAGCCACAGAATCAAGCTCAATACATACAACAACAGAACCAAGCTCAGTACATAAAAAAACAACAGAACCAAGCTCAGTACATATATACAGCACCAGAACAAAGCTCAATACATAAATACAGTACCAGAACCCAGCTCAGTTTATAAATACAGCACCAAAACTTAGCTCAGTACTTAAATACAGCACCAGAACAAAGCTCAGTACATAGATACAATACCAGAACAAAGCTCACTACATATATGCAGTACCAGAACAAAGCTCAGTACATAAATACAGTACCAGGACCAAGCTCAATACATATATACAGTACCAGAATGAAAGAATGAAACTCTGTACATAAATATAGCACCAGAACCAAGCTCAGTACGTAAAAACAACACCAGAACCAAGCTCAGAACATAAATACGACACCAGATCCAAGCTCAGTACATATATACAGAGCCAGAACAAAGCTTAGTACATATATACTGCACTGGAACAAAGCTCAGTTTATAAATACAGCATCAAAACTTAGTTCAGTACATGTATGGGGGCCTAACTACTGTATGGGCAACCTAACTACAATATGGGGCACCTAACTACTATTTGAGGGCACCTAACTACTGTATGGGGGTGAAAAGAAGGGGGATTACTACTGTGTAGGGGCACAAAGAGGGACACTACTATGGTGTGGGGCACTATTACTGTTCAGGTCCTAAAGGGGCACTATTACTGTTTGAGGGGCACTATTACATTGTGGAGCACAAAATAGTCTTTAATGCTATCTTAGCATTGTTGATGGCGAGTTTATGTAGAGGGTAGGGAATCGGTGGGGAGGATACTTGAAAATCAAAACATCAAAGATGTCCGTGCTGCTAATTCTGCAGAGACGTCCCATACTGGAAGAAGTCATCATGGCGTTCTAGGTCGGATGAGTAAGAAAAGGAAAGTGAACAACTTCAATGAGTGAAGACGTCATAGGGGGCACAGGTGCAAAATTTACCTGGTGTTCAACTGACTCTAATTATGCCCCTGAATGCAAAGGTAGTAAAATATTAAATAAACAAAACATATTTGGTATCTCTGCAACCATTATGAACTGTAAAATAAAGAAAACATTTTACCTATAGGGCCTAAAAATCGTAAAAAATAAATAAATAACGGATTTACTATTTTTACTATTAAGGTTAATCAATAAATGATATGTACCACCCAAATGGTGCAATTAAAAAAAACAAGCAGGTTTAGCAGTATTTTTCTCATCATTTTTGACCAGATCTGTGACGCAGATGCGAACCTAGCTTAATGTATCCTTGTAGCTGTAGGATGGGCCCGCAGAATCAATTCCATCGGTAAGCCCTAGGATGCCCAGTCCGACACAGCAGCTGGGTGTTACTAGTTCGGAGTGTGTCCCTATACAGATTGACAATGTCAAATCAGTGCTGACAGAATAAGACTGTGTAGGGACACGCCCTTTAGACAAGAGAAATTGTAACACCAAGTTGTCAACTTATTCTTATTCCTTATTTTATGTATTTGTATATGTTCCTGTCTGTGTATTTATCTGCCGTGTGTGTATATGTGTCTGTACGTCTATATATTTACCTGAATGTGTGTATGTATATTTGCCTGCATGTTTAAATATCTGTCTTTATGTATGTACAGTATATATGTTCCAGTATGTGCGTGTCTATATATGTGGTTAATTTTTGGTTTGTGTAGGGGGCGGCAATAAAGAGTCCCGCACAGGGCGTCATCCAACCTAAGGCCGGCCCTGGCTGCAGGTCACGTTAGGCCTGCAGCCTAAAGGCGCTAGGAGTTGCGCAGGCCGGGGTGCTTGCGCCCCGCCGGAGAGGCAGTGCAGCGCTCTGTCTGTCGCTGGAACGGGGAAAGTTAAGTACAATCTTTTTTTTTTTTAAGGAACTGTGTGGCAGTATATACAGGGAGATGGGGGGCTGTGTAGCGCTATATACAAGGGGAGGAGGGGGCTGTGTAACACTATATACAGGGGGAGCGGGGCTGTGTAGCACTATATACAAGGGGAGGAGGGGGGCTGTGTAGAGCTATATGCAAGGGGAGAGGGGGGATGTGTAGCACTATATACAAGGGGAGGAGGGGGGCTGTGTATCGCTATATACAAGAAGAGAGGGGGGCTGTGTAGCACTATATACAAGGGGAGGAGGGGGACTGTGTATCGCTATATACAAGGGGAGAGGGGGCTGTGCTGCGCTATATACAAGGGGAGATGGGGGGCTGGGTAGCGCTATATACAAGGGGAGGAGGGGGCTGTGTAGCGCTATAAACAAGGGGAGGAGGGGGGCTGTGTTGCGCTATGTACAAGGGGAGGAGGGGGCTGTATAGCGCTATATACAGGGGGAGGGGCTGTGTAGCGCTATATACAAGGGGAGAGGGGGCTGTTTAGCGCTATATACAGGGGGGAATTGCTGTGCAGCACTATATACAAGGAGAGGAGGGGGCTGTGTAGCACTATATACAGGGGGAATTGCTGGGTAGTACTATATACAAGGGGAGGGGGCTGTGTAGCACTATATACAAGGGGAGGAGGGTGCTGTGTGTGGTGCTATATACAAGGGACGAGGGGGCTGTGTAGCACTATATACTGGGGGGAATTGCTGTGTAGCACTATATACAGGGGGCTGTGTGGCAGTATTTACAGGGGGCTGTGTGGCACTATATACAGGGGTCTGTGTGGCACTATCTACAGGGGTCTTGTGGCACTATCTACAGGGGTGTCTGTGTGGCGCTATCTACAGGGATGTCTATGTGGCACTATCTACAGGGGTGTCTATGTGGCACTATCTACAGGGGTGTCTGTGTGGCACTATCTACAGGGGGTCTGTGTGGCACTATCTACAGAGGGATCTGTGTAGCACTATCTACAGGGGGTCTGTGTGGCACTATCTACAGGGGGGACTGTGTGACACTATCTACAGGGGCTGCGTGTGGCGCTATCTGCAGGGGGCTGCGTGTGATGCTATCTACAGGGGTGACGCTATCTACAGGGGGATGTGTGTGACGCTATCTAAAGGGGGCTGTGTGTGTCGCTATCTACATGGGGGTGAAGCTGTCTACAGGGGGATGTGTGTGGCACTATCTACAGGGGATCTGTGTGGCACTATCTACAGGGGCTGTGTGGCGCTCTCTACATGGGGTCTGTGGCACTATCTACAGGGTGTGTGTGTGTTGCTATCTACAGGCAGTCTGTGTGGTGCTATCTATAGGGGTAGTGTTGTAATGAGGGATTCTTTCATTGATGCCTATATAATTGGTGTATATAACTGTCATCTATTTTACTGCTGGACTTGTAATATTATAGTATTTAAAAAAGTAATTTAAAACTATTTTAAAATAAGTTTTCTTATTCTCTTATTTAGTCGCTATATTAGCGTTTACTGGGGGTATTTACTTTTGGTCATCAGATCGCCCACCATTGATGGAGACTTGCCCTGCTCCCTGACTGCCCCGCTCAGGAGCTGCCAAGACTTAGAGGGAACATTGGTTGTGGCATATGTTCACTTTAATCTGCAGGAGAGCCACGCACATCCAGAAGCTTTTATTTTGTAACTCAATAATCTCTTTATTGATCCTTTGCAGCTGAGAATTTTTTTGGGTGGCGCCAAATGCTTGTAGTTCGGCAATTTGTTGCATCATAGTTGTCATAGTACTTGTTCCAGCGGAGTCTATATTGTGGCCAGACTATTCTGTCAGGGTCTGTAGCCATTTTGGAGTTCAGTGCCTGAAATTATCTGACAGGAGGGTTCAAATAACAAGAGTTGTCAAGTAACAGTCCAGGTTCGGTACACAGATAAGCAGCAACATGTTGTAGAGTGAGGCAGAGAGGTGGTTAGGAAACAGTCCAAGTCCAGTACATAAATGAGCAGTAACAGTTTGCAGAGTAAAGGCAGAAACTAACTAGACCATAGGCAGGAAGCTCAATAGTCTGACAAGGAGGATGTGCAAGGTTCCGGCTTATATAAAAAGTCAAACGGTTGAGACTAATCAGGCAATCAAGGCAAGGAATTTTTAGAGGCAAGAATCAACAGAAACTAGACAATGGATAGATTCAGCAGTGGAGCTGTCCAACAACACCAGTGACTCAATGAGAAGAGCTGCTGCTTGGTACACAGGAGATTCTGGAATCATAAACAGTGCGTCTCTGTCTACTTCTATTGGAATAATTTATTTTATGGGCAGGCATGATTCAATAATAAAATAGAGAAGTCATGGGGAATCAAATTTCCATTGTTGCCATGCATGTATGTATGCATGTAAATATGATGGATTCTGCGATGGAGGTCTCTGATGGAGCCTCCGATGCAGATGTAAACAGAGCCTTTTAAAGATTTCTAAATTAGAATATCTCAGATCAAATTAAGTCAACCCCTTCTAAGCTAATGTAACCACATATATCAAATGTGATAACACTTCAATTAGAGGTTTCATAACTCCCCAGTCATAGATACATCAACTTTCACATAATTAGAATTCATATCTGAATGATTGGTTATGCAGTTTAAGGTAAGTATTTAGATTAAACATGTAGATTATGTGGTAGCTGATGTATAGGATTAGAAATAAATATATATATATATATATATATATATATATATATATATATATATATATATGTGTGTGTTTTGTGTGTGTGTGTTGTGTGTGCATGTGTGTGTGTGTGTGTGTGTGTGTGTGTGTGTATAACCGTCTAAATGTGTGTTGATTATTATAGTTATTATTATTATTTTATTGTATGTGTGTGTGCAAGCATCTAAAGCTGGCCATACACTTTAGATGGCAGTCTGCCAAAGGGCTATCTTCCCCTAACGTCCCCTCAAAAATGCACACAGATCTTCAACTATACTATAAGGTTTTTTTATTCATAATAGTTATATACTTTAGCTCTGCGGGCCAGTCACTGCTTTGGGCAGGCAGCATGGAAAAGGATAACAGATTCACTTTCATTCATGCTCTGATTCACTCTCGTCTTGACTACTGTAACTCATTACTAATCGGTCTTCCCCTCACCAAACTCTCCCCTCTCCAATCTATCCTCAATGCAGCAGCCAGGCTCATATTTATGACCAACCGCTACACCAACGCCTCTAATCTGTGCCAGTCACTGCACTGGTTGCCCATCCCCTTCAGAATAAAATTCAAACTTATTACTCTCACCCACAAAGCTCTCCACAGTGCTGCACCTCCTTACATCTCCTCCCTCATCTCTGTCCACCAGCCTACTCGGGCACTACGTTCTGCCAACGACCTTAGATTAAAGTCTTCCATAATCCGAACCTCCCACTCCCGTCTCCAAGATTTTTCTCGTGCTGCACCAGTCCTCTGGAATGCGCTACCCCAGACAATCAGATTAATTCCCAATATCCACAGTTTTAAACGTGCCCTGAAAACACATCTATTTAGACAGGCCTATAACATTCCCTAATCTGACTCCTTTCCATGGCCCCCTTTTAGATTAGTCATCAGAATAAGATTCCCTCACACTCCTTCTCTTCATGTCCGTCATACACGGATACTGGCTGTTGACCGGCTCATGCAGCTTTGTTACCACCCATGTGTATAAAAATGGCTGGACTATTGTACAGAACAAACACTGTTACACTTTGTGTCTCCTTTATTTCCTCATAGATTGTAAGCTCTTGCGAGCAGGGTCCTCACTCCTCAGGTTTGAATTGTAAATTAACTGTGTCACTATGTAATGTCTGATCTTGTTTGTTTCATGTTCCCTCTAAATTGTAAAGTGCTGCGTAATATGTTGGCGCTATATAAATAAAGATTATTATTATTATTATAATATACATTTTTGAATTTAGTACAAGGCAAAACTTAAAGTGTGAATTTAATTTCTGCTTTAGGTCCGCCACATTTTATGAATTATAATCAATGTTATATTACAATTATATTCTTAAAACAAAAACACAAAAAACACTAGCGCTTTATAATTGCAGCAGTAGATATGGGCAGCAGAACGCCAGCAAACTCCTGTCAGCATCTCATCAAAAACTTCTAAGATAAAAATAGCAAACGCGCTCCAAACACTAGAAGTTCTCAAAAGAAATGGCATCTGACACCAGGACAAATATGAATCACAATGTTCACTACTATATAGCACACCCCAAAAAACAGGAGCCTAGGAGCTATGTAGAAACACAAATAACAACTTACATCTGTATGAATGAACGAACATATTTAGGAGATGCAACTAGCTGCATATAGTGCAGATGTTTCATGATACACGTCGGGTTCACTGTGCTTCTTCCAGTGAAGGAGAATTGATAATGGGAACGTGGTGTGTGCAGTCCAGGGGAGTTAGCTATTGGCGATACAGTTTAGTTATCCCGAGATGCGCATTAAAGACTCCTGGATATATCAATTCTCCTTCACCGCAGAAGAAGAACAGTGAACCCCAAGTAGACTATGGAATGTCTGCACTAGAGACAGGTAGTTACATCCCTTACATATGTTCATTCATACAGATGTAAGTTGTTACTTGTGTTTCTCCAGTACATAGCTCCTAGGCTCCTGTCTTTTGGGGTGTGCTATATAGTGGTTTATATGGTGATTAACGTTTGTGCTTGCATCAGATGCTATTTCTATTGTGTATTTCTTGTGTTTGGAGTGTGTTTGCTATAATTATTACAAAATTATATTCTAATGGAGGATCGAATTAATATACGTTTTCTAGAAAATTTAACATATTGAATTGGTTGTCCTTTCTCTGAATGAGTCTAAAGACCCAATTATTAAGCGCTGCGGAATAAGTTAACGCTGTATTAATAAAGATCATTAGTAATTTTTGTTGTTCTTATTAAAGACTGGAGCTTCAGTATGGGCTTTGACTTGAACGTGATCGTTATTAGCTGGATCCTGCGCGTCAGGGACATGCAGGACCCGCTGTCAGGGCCGCCATCAGGGAGGTATTAGGGGTACTGCTGTAAGGGGCCCGGCCAAACCTAATTGGCCGCGACTTGCCTTTGGTAGAAAAAAACAGGCCCCTGCAATGGGGCCCGTTCTTTTCACCAAAAGAAAGTCGTGAGCTGTGGGCCTCCCCTCTCGTCATGGGAGCCCAGTCGTCAAACACCACTTGCGCGCACCCGCGATCTACCAAGCAAACCTGCGAACGCACGCACGCACCCACCCACGGATGGCCGCGCGCTCCCGCATGCGGACAGGCACAACCACACGCACCCGCGAGCGCCCACGCACACCGGCGCACACACGACTCACTTGGGCCTCCTCTTCCAGTGCGCAGCTGTGTAAGGAGAGGGGGAGGAGTCAAGTTGCAGCGCGGCGGCAGTCGTTCTCCGATCTCCGACATTTTCTGGAGCCTGGAGGTGAAGGACTGAACCTGGAAGACATCGCCTGACAACGAGGACTGGAGTGGGAGCCAGCAGCTCTTCTGTCACAGTGAATAAAGTGTCTGAAAGTGCAGATTATGTATGGCCCTCTTCACACAGAGTATTTTGCTGGCAGAAAAAATCTGCCCGTGGCAATTGAGGACCGCAGACAGAAAGAACAGCGAAAAATGCATTTTCTGCCTCCCATTGATTTCGATGGGAGGTCAGAGGCGGAAACGCGGCAAGAAAGGACGTGCTACTTTTTATTTTTTCCGCGACTGGCTCCCATTGATTTCAGATAAAATCAATGGAAGGCGGTTTCGGAAGTTTTTTGGCGCTGATTCTGACGTATTGTCCGAGTCAATATCAAGGCCCAAAAACTCTGTGAACTGGGCCTTATTGTTAGGGTAGGAACACACTAGGCATGAACGCTGCGGATTTTATGCAACACATTTCCTTGCAGAAAAACTGCAGCGTATAACAGTAGCAGCACAGCGAAAAAAAATTACCTATAGTGTGTTTTTTTTAAGCCACAGCATGTCAATTTATTCTGCGGAATCGCTGCTCCTTTGTTGCGGAAATGCTGTGGTTCTGCCGCAAAAATCACAAATGAGAAAAAAAAGGTATTTTTTTAATTAAAATGTATAAAAAAGTTTAGACTTACCCCGGCCGTAGTCTAGGCAACTCGATCCTCTATTCTTAGCGCAGCCCGGCCTCCTGTCATGACGTTTCATCCCATGTGACTGCTGCAGTGGTCACATGGTCTACAGCGTCATCCCAGGAGGCGGGGCTACGTTCAGAAGAGAGAGATGCGTCGCCTAGACTACGGCCGGGGTAAGTAAACTTTTTGTTTCCCTGCAGGATTTCCGCAGTGGACATGCCTCACGAAACCTGCACCACTATTTGGTGCGGTTTTGCTGGCGGAATTAACTGCGGCTACCGGGGCGGATAAGCTGTATAGTTTTACTCAGCATATCCGCCCAGTGTTTCCCTTATGATGAGCTCCTGGAGCTGCTTCCTGTCTCTAAATAGGTTGTGGGTCCAGTAGAATTCTTTTTTTTTTTTTTGTGAACCAGCTTCAAAAAATACAAAACTTTTGTGTTAGGCCTTGTTCACATCTGCGTTGCAGATCTGACCAAGAATACCGGATACAATAGTGCAGCATGCTGCCCTATTGTTTTCGTTAAAACCACAGACACCCCAACGGAAATCCGACAAAACCCATTAAAGTCAATGGGTTTAGTTGGCGGCAGGTGTTGTCCGTTGCGCAACGGAACAGGCCCTTCTTATTTTTCCGTTGTTCTGCTCTGACGGAGGAGAATAATGGAAAGCCGAACGCAGGTGTGAACCCAGCCTTACATTTTGGGAATTTTGCGTAAAATAAAACTTGCACTCCCATGCAGACATGCACGCTTGACCGCCGCTCAATTCAATGTCCCCTTCACTGTGGGGGGTGCAGTGAGGAGGATCTGGCTGTTTGGGACCCTCGTTCTTATGAAAACAAAAAAAACAAAAAAGAATTAAACTGTAAAATTATTGTTAACCTACCTGCTGGCCTGACTTTCTTACTTCCTGCTCCATTCTGAACCCAGTTGTCCGGGATCCAAGATGGCTGCTACTGTCTAAGACTTGCATGTGGAGAGCGTTGCCTGCCAGTCTGAGGCATGCCCCCACCTCCTTCACTGCTCTCGGAAGGACAACCACCGATGATGTCAGTGCTGTGTCCATCTCTTCTGACACTTCTCCTGCTGGGTCCTTGACAGGGTCTGTGGCTGCAGCAACATCCTCACTGACAGCGCGTTAGTGGAGGACGGGGTTGTCAAGAATCATCTTCTGTATGTAAGTATGTCACATTGTATGCTGGTAACGGTCTTATATGTTTTATTGTCAGTTTTTTTTTTACAGGTTTCAGTATCTTGGACTACGTAAGATCGTCGTGGTATCGAATTTTTACCAATAAAATGGTCAAAGCGGGCTGTAGGGGGGGCAGTTTATTTCAATGAAGTGTAGAGAAATAGGAGGACACCACATGTTTTTTTGTTTATATCATTTACTTATTGTTTTTATTTTTTTTAAGAAAGGCATTACACTATGCTATAAATACTAAAATATATATGAAAAAAAAAAACATGGAGAAAATCAATAGCTGCAGTCTGATTATCCAGATGGGAATGTCCATGGCTATTGGTCCCTTCCTATCTTAAAAACACCGGCCCGCGGCTGCCCATTACGTTGGTTGGGCCACTCCTGATGGTTCTCACCTTTCCCAGTACCCCTGGTGCGTTGGGTACTGAGGTAATTGGAGGGATTTGTGTCAACCAAAGGTGGACATAGCACACCTCTGACTGACACCAAGCCCTAGCAATTGTAATGGAGAGGTGTCAGTCAGACACCTCGATTACTAGTTCTGTTACACAGTTGAAAAAAATCTAAAAGACAATTTATTTAATTAAACTGCCCCCCTACAGCCCGCTTTGACCATTTTATTGGTAAAAATTTGATACCATGACGATCTTACGTAGTCCAAGACACGGAAACACTTAAAAAAACATATAAGACCGTTACAAGCATACAATCATATACTTACATACAGAAGATGATTCATGACAACCCTGACGCTGTCTTCCTCTGTCCTCCACTGACGCGCTGTCAGTGAGGATGTTGCTGCAGCCGGAACCCCTGTCAAGAGCCCCATTAGGAAGAGATGTCAGAAGTGTCAGAAGAGATCGACACAGTGCTGACATAATCGGTGAAGGAGGTGGGGGCATGTCTCAGACTGGCAGGCAATGCTTTCTATATGCAAGTCTGAGACAGTAGCAGCCATCTTGGATTCCGGAAAACGTGGACCGGAATGAGGAAGCAGAGCCAGAAGCAAGTAAGGGAGGCCAGCAGGTAAGTTAACAATAATTTTGCAGTATTTAATTCATTTTTTTTTAAGACTGAATGGTTGCTTTTTAACAAGTAAGCAGCAGCTCCAATGTGAGTCTAGCTGGGGTGTATTTAAGTTGCTCAGCAGTCTCATGCTGCAATCTAGCACATCTTGCTGTCACGCTCAACGTTATAAGCGTTAACCCTAACGTTTAAAACTCTGTAGAACTAATGACGAAGCTCTTTACAATGTTTATATATATTTATTTTTTCACTTAATAATTTTTATTATTGCTAAAGTTCTAACGTGATGAAGAGCGATTCCAGCGACGCCAACTGCTATGTCCGGATAGGGCAGAGGGAGCGGCTCAGCTTCAGTGCGTGGTAAGCACTTGAGAGCTAGATGCCCCCCTGCTGAAGAGAAGAGAAGTGTAATGACGGGGTAGGGAGACAGACAGGTGAGCCCTAATCTACCCGCCACTCAGTCCCTGCCTACTTGCACGGCCCGTCCTAGGCGACGGCATACAACTGGGCGACGGTCCCTACGCTCAATATGTGCACGACAGACAAACAGACAAGGGTACACAGAAGCTAAGGGAAATGGGGCAGTTGCCCACGGCAAGACCGTGAGCAACAATAGTAGTGAACGAGTCGAGTCAAACCAGGAGTGTACGAGGTACCAAACGCAGAGCAGCAGCGTAGTCAGTAAAGCCAGGGTCAAAATGAAGCAAGGTAAATAATGATAGCAGGAGCAGCAGAGCCAGGAAACAGGAAATAATCACAGGCATAGACAAGCAGGAAATGAAGGTATAAATAGACCGAGGGCGGGAGCTAGAACCGTCTGGCCAGGCTGTGATAGGTTCTCCCACTCCTGAGCCTACCAGCCTGAGTGGTAGCAGATCGAGTCACTCTATCAGACTTAGGAGCAGGTGCAGACTGATTAACCACGGGCGTCGACACAGAAGCTGTGTCTGGCAGATCCTTTACAGTACCCCCCCCCTTTTATGAGGAGACACTGGACCCTTTCTAGGTGGACCTGGCTTATTGGGGAACCGAAGATGGAACCTCCTGAGCAATACCCCAGCGTGAACATCCCGGGCGGGTACCCAAGTCCTCTCCTCAGGCCCGTATCCTCTCCGATGGATCAGGTACCGGAGGGAGCCTTGAACCATCCTGCTGTCCACAATCTTGGCCACCTCGAATTCTACCCCTTCAGGGGTGAGAACAGGGACCGGAGGTTTCCTCAAGGTAGCCAAGGACGGGGAGCAACGTTTCAGGAGGGAGGCATGAATCACGTTGTGTATTCGAAAAGACGGGGGTAACTCCAGTCGGAAGCAGACAGGGCTAAGGACCTCAATGACCTTGTACGGCCCTATATACCGGGGAGCAAATTTTTTGGACGGGACTTTAAGGCGCAAATTTTTTGAAGACAGCCACACCAGATCCCCGACCACAAACAAGGGGTTAGCAGAACGTCTTCTATCTGCCTGAGTCTTTTGTATGCTCTGGGACGCCTCTAGGTTCTTCTGACCCTGGGCCCAGACTGTGCACAGTTTCCGATGAACGACATCTACCTCGGGATTGTTGGAACCACCAGGTGAAATGGAGGAGAACTGTGGATTAAACCCAAAATGACAGAAAAAGGGGGAGACCCCTGACGAGTTACTGACCCGGTTATTAAGGGAAAATTCGGCGAGGGAAATGAAGGAGACCCAATCACATTGACAGTCAGAGATAAAACACCTTAAATATTGTTCTAGAGACTGACTAGTTCTCTCAGTTTGGCCATTAGTTTCAGGATGGAAGGCCAAGGAGAAGGACAGATCAATCTCCAACTTTTTACAGAAGGCTCTCCAAAACAATTAAACAAATTGTACCCCTCTGTCAGAAACTATATTGACAGGAACCCCATGGAGACGCAGGATGTGCTTGACAAACAAGGCAGCTAACGTCTTAGCATTGGGTAGTTTCTTGAGAGGTACAAAGTGGCACATCTTACTGAAGCGGTCTACTACAACCCACACCACCGACTTGCCTTGAGATGGAGGCAGATCGGTGATAAAATCCATGGAGATATGGGTCCAAGGTCTCTGGGGAATGGACAAAGAACATAGTAAGCCCGCTGGTCAGAACCTGGGAGTCTTGGACGTAGCACAAATTTCACAAGCGGCGACGTAGGCCTTAACGTCTTTAGGCAACCCAGGCCACCAATAGTTTCTGGTAATGAGGTGCTTGGTACCCAGGATGCCTGGATGGCCAGATAGTGCAGAGTCATGATTATCCCTGAGCAACCTTAGCCGGAATTGCAGGGGAACAAACAGCTTGTTCTCAGGAAGGTTCCCTGGAGCTGAACCTTGATCAGCCGCAATTTTGGAGACTAAGTCAGAATCAACAGAGGAAATGATTATACCTGGGGGAAAAACACAAGCAGGATCTTTCTGCTACGCGACAGTGCATCAGCTTTAATATTTTTTGACCCAGCCCTATAGTTGAACCAAAAAGTTGAATCTAGTAAAAAACAACGCCCATCGAGCTTGTCTAGGGTTTAGCCTCCGGGCAGATTCTAGGAAAACCAGATTCTTGTGGTCGGTAAGGACCGTTACCTGGTGCCTAGCCCCTCCAGGAAGTGGCGCCACTCTTCAAATGCCCATTTAATGGCTAAGAGTTTGCGGTTGCCAATTTCATAGTTACTCTCAGTGGGCGAGAACTTCCTGGAGAAGTAGGCACGGGGACGGAGATGGGTGAGGGACCTGGTATCCTGGGACAAGACAGCACCCACTCCCACCTCGGAGGCGTCAACCTCCACGATGAATGGCTCCATTTGGTTAGGCACTTCTTAAGGACCTCAAAAGCCTGGACCGCCTCTGGAGGCCAGTGGAGGAGATCAGCACCTTTGCGAGTAAGATCCGTAGGAGGCTTAGCGATGACCAAGAAGTTAGCAATAAATCTCCTGTAATAATTAGCAAACCCCAAGAAGCACTGTAACGCCTTCAGGGAGGCAGGTTGGACCCATTCAGCCACAGCTTGAACCTTGGCAGGGTCCATGCGGAATTCATGAGTAGTGAGGATTTGACCCAAAAATTGTATCTCCTGCACCCCAAACACACATTTTTCGGTTTTAGCAAAGAGTTTATTTTCCCGAAGGGCCTGGAGCACCTTCCTGACATGCTCAATGTGGGAGGACCAGTCCTTGGAATACACAAGTATGTCATCAACGTACACTACCATAAATACCCTCAGGAAGTCTCTTAAAATCTCATTTATGAAATTCTGGAAGACCGCGGGAGCATTACACAACCAAAAGGGCATGACGAGGTATTCGAAATGACCTTCGGGCGTGTTAAACGCAGTCTTCCACTCATCCCCGTCTCTGATGCGGATAAGGTTATAAGCCCCCCGAAGATCAAACTTAGAGAACCATTGGGCCCCCTGAACCTGATTGAAGGGATCAGGAATCAAAGGAAGGGGATACTGGTTCCTTACAGTGACCTTATTTAAGTTTCCGTAATCGATGCACGGCCTAAGACCACCATACTTCTTCCTTACGAAGAAGAAGACGCCAGCACCTACCGGAGAAGTAGAGGGGCGAATGTAACCCTTGGCCAGGCATTCCTGGATATACTCTCTCATGGCTTCTGTTCGGGACAAGAGAGATTAAATATCCTACCCTTAGGGAGCTTAGCTCCTGGTACCAAATCGATAGCGCAATCGTATTCTCTATCAGGAGGTAACACTTCGGAGGCCTTTTTAGAAAAAACATCAGCGAAGTCCTGAATAAACTCAGGTAGAGTGTTCACCTCCTCAGGGAGAGAAATAAAATTAACTGAAAAACATGACGTCATGCATTCATTACCCCATTTGGTAAGATTCCCAGTATTCCAGTTAAACGTGGGATTATGCATCTGCAACCAGGGAAGGCCTAAAACCAAATCGGACGATAATCCCTGCATCACCAGTACAGAGCACTGCTCCAAATGCATGGAGCCAACAAGGAGTTCAAAAACAGGGGTATGCTGTGCAAAATAACCATTAGCAAGTGGAGTGGAGTCGATACCCACTACCGGGACAGGTTTAGGCAAATCAATCAATGGCATAGCTAGAGACATAGCAAATTGCACAGACATAATATTAGCAGAAGACCCTGAATCCACGAGGGCACTGCCGGTATCAGATCTACCCTCAAAAGAGACCTGAAAGGGAAGCAAGATCTTATTAGGTTTCATATTTATGGGAAATACCTGTGCGCCCAAGTGACCTCCCCGATGGTCGCTTAGGCGCGGAAGTTCTTCCGGCTGCTTATTCTTACGCCTAGGACAGTTGTTCACTTGATGCTTGTCATCCCCACAGTAGAAGCAGAGACCATTCTTCCTGCGGAGCTCTCTACCTTGTTGGGGAGACATGGAGACCCCGAGTTGCATTGGTTCATCCGAGTTTTCCGCAGAGCCAGAGGAGAAAGCACAAAAACGTTCAAGTCGTCGTTTCCCTGAGACGTCGGTCAAGATGTACCGCTAAAGCCATAACCTGATCTAGAGAGTCTGAAGAGGGATTGCTGACTAACAGGTCTTTCAGGGCGTTCGACAGACCCAATCTAAACTGGCACCTCAAGGCAGGGTCATTCCACCGAGAAGCTACACACCACTTCCTAAAGTCAGAACAGCACTCCTCAACGGGTCTCTTACCCTGACATAAGGTCACCAGCTGACTCTCGGCAAAGGCAGTCTTGTCAGTCTCGTCATATATGAGCCCGAGAGCAGAAAAAAAAGATCAACAGAGGAAAGTTCAGGGGCGTCAGGAGCCAAGGAGAAGGCCCATTCTTGGGTCCCGTCCTGGAGCCGGGATATAATTATACCCACTCGCTGGCTCTCAGAACCTGAGGAGTGGGGCCTTAGACGGAAATAGAGCCTACAACTCTCCCGAAAGGAGAAAAAATGTCTTCCGGTCCCCTGAGAACTGGTCAGGCAGCTTGAGGTGGGGTTCAAGAGGTGAGGTGGGGGGCACTACCAGGGTAGCATCACGCTGGTTGCCCCTCTGAGCCAGGGCTTGGCCCTGTAGGGAGAGGCCCTGCATTTGCTGAGCCAGGGTCTCAAGGGGGTCCATAGTTGTGTCAGGGACCAGGGTAGAAAAGGTATATGGGCCTGTGATTATGTAATGACGGGGTAGGGAGACAGACAGGTGTGCCCTAATCTACCCGCCACTCAGTCCCTGCCTACTTGCACGGCCCATCCTAGGCGACGGCATACAACTGGGCGACGGTCCCTACCCTCAATATGTGCACGACAGACAAACAGACAAGGGTACACAGAAGCTAAGGGAAATGGGGCAGTTGCCCACGGCAAGACCGTGAGCAACAAGAGTAGTGAACGAGCCGAGTCAAACCAGGAGTGTACGAGGTACCAAACGCAGAGCAGGAGCATAGTCAGTAAAGCCAGGGTCAAAATGAAGCAAGGTAAATAATGATAGCAGGAGCAGCAGAGCCAGGAAACAGGAAAGAATCACAGGCAGAGACAAGCAGGAAATGAAGGTATAAATAGACCGAGGGCGGGAGCTAGAACCGTCTAGCCAGGCTGTGATAGGTTCTCCCACTCCTGAGCCTACCAGCCTGAGTGGTAGCAGATCGAGTCACTCTATCAGACTAAGGAGCAGGTGCAGACTGATTAACCACGGGCGTCGACACAGAAGCTGTGTCTGGCAGATCCTTTACAAGAAGACTGCAAAGGTAAGTGTAAAATTAATAAATGGGTTACATATAGAACTCGAATAATATTTACACACAGGGGTGTAAGTACATTGTGCTGGGACCCATGCCACACTTTTGAATAGCCTCGTCCACCTTAAGCATGGACCCCAGAACCGACATAAAAATGTAAAAAATTTTACTCCCCACTACTCGCTCCTCTTGCCTTCATGGCCTGGTACACAAGGCCCACTACCACATCCGGCCGGGAAGCATTAGGAAATTATATAAGAGACAGCATACACCGTCCTAACGCTTCGTTAAATACGAGGATCCGGTTTTAAGTGGGGCTCGCCCATTACAGGTCGACCCACCCCCCTGTGACCGCAATTGTTACACCACTGTTTTAACAACCCTTTTCTCCTCTGCTCTTATGTATCTATTTTTGATCATAGATTGGGTTATAAGATTGTACCAAAACAAATCCTGTATCTTCTATTTTGTTTGTGTGAACCTGTCGGCCTGTTAATGTTGCCCTAACTGTGGGCAGTATGATATAGTGACAGGTGCACTGATTAAACGAAACTATGTGTTGCTCTAAAGTGCCGCGTCATATAAGAGAAGTCATAGCTTTAGCACTGGCTTGTGTCCATTGTTAGGGCAGCATGAGTGTGCTAAAAGGTTCCTTTTAAAGGGCTTTTCCAGTCCCTAAAAATTGATGGCCTATCCTAAGGATAGGCCATCAATAGTTTTGGGGTCGGTACGAGCGCTGCTACCCCTTCATTTCTACTTGCTCACTGTGACTCGTCGACCCTGATGTAGCGGCGATTCACAGTATTGTAGCCCTCTCCCAATGAAGTGAATGTGAGAAGGCTGCAATACTCTGAATTGTAATTCACTGAAGTGATGAGTAAAACGTATAAATTTTATTTCATAACTCTCTAAAAACAGGGGTATAGTCACCACTGTGAAAAGCCCCACCGTGTGCATTAAAAACTTATTAAACACATACTCCAGATCCTGGTTCGTTTGTGAACCCTCTCTGACTGGGTATACTTGAAAGATACAAATATGGGATCAGCGTTTCAACATTGGTGTAGCAGTGGATTAGACCCTAAAACACACCAGAGCCTGCAGTTACCGCTCCTAAATCTCCTGGTGCTAAGGTGCACAACAGTGTCACTGTCACCTACGCTATGATCCCTCACTAACCTGACCCTATGCGCACTGGCGTAGCTATAGGGGTCGCAGCGGTCGCAACTGCGACCGGGCCCCGAAGCCAGGGGGGGCCACGGCCCCCCGCACCACATCAATAAAAAGTTACTATAGTAATTCGGGCCGAGGGCCCCTGTTACTATAGTAACATACTTTACTTACCTTCCTGGTTCCGGATCGCAGCGGAGGTCCTGACGTCAAGCGCTGTGCGCAGCGCATGACGTCACAGCGCAATGCGCCGCGCACAGCATCAAGACGACAGAACTCCCGCCGCGGCCAAAGAGGAAGGTAAGGTTAGCCCTGACTGGCGGGGTCCGACTCACGGGACCCGCCAATCAGCTGTTTTGAAGGGGCCGCAGCACTCGTACGGAAAGTGAAAGTGACAGCACAGCTTCCGTTTCAGTCACCATTGATCTCAATGGTGACGGAAACATCGCTAATAGTTTCCATTCGTCACCATTCCGGCTGGTTTTCGGATGGAATCAATAGCGTAGTCGACTGCGCTAATGGTGACGGAAATGGAAGCTGTGCTGTCACTTTCACTTTCCGTTGCGGGGTTCACGGAAACCTCAGACGGAACCCCGGAATGGAAGCGAACGGTGATGTGAACAGGCCCTAACACAAAAGTTTTGTATTTTTTTAAGCTGGTTCACAAAAAAATATAATTCCAAATTCTACTGGACCAATTGCCTATTTGGAGACCGGCAGCAACTCCAGGAGCGACATCATAAGGGACACACTAGGCGGATATGCTGAGTAAAACTCCACAGCTTATCCGCCCCGGTAGCCGCAGGGAATTCTGCCAGCAAAACCGCACCAAATAGTGGCGCAGGTTTCGTGAGGCATGTCCGCTGCGGGAATCCTGCAGGGAAAAAAAAGTTTCGACTTGCCCCGGCCGTAGTCCTGGTGACGCATCTCTCTCTTCTGAACGTAGCCCCGCCTCCTGGGATGACGCTGTAGACCATGTGACTGCTGCAGCAGTCACATGGGATGAAACGTCATGACAGGAGGCGGGGCTGCACTAAGACTAGAGGATCGCGTCACCAGGACTACGGCCGGGGTAAGGGTATGTTCACACGGCCTATTTACGGACGTAATTCAGGCGTTTTTGTCCCGAATTACGTCTGAAAATAGCGCCTCAATAGCGCTGACAAACATCTGCCCATTAAAAGCAATGTGCAGACGTTTGTCTGTTCACACGAGGCGTAAATTTACGCGCCGCTGTCAAATGACGGCGCGTAAATAGACACCCGCGTCAAAGAAGTGACCTATCACTTCTTTGGCCGTAATTGGAGCCGTTATTCATTGACTCCAATGAATAGCAGCGCTAATTACGGCCGTAATGGACGCGGCGTTCAAGCGCCTGCACATGCCGTTACGGCTGAAATTACGGGGATGTTTTCAGGCTGAAACATCCCCGTAATTTCAGCCGTAACGGACGCCCTCGTGTGAACATACCCTTAGTCTAAACTTTTTTATAAATTTAAAAAAGTGCCTTTTTTTTCTTCTCATTTGTGATTTTTGCGGCAGAACCGCAGCATTTCCGCAACAAAGGAGCAGCGATTCTGCAGAATACATTGACATGCAGCGGCTTAAAAAGCCACACTGCAGGTCCATTTTTTTTGCAGCGTGTGGATGAGATTTGTTTAAACCTCATCCACTCTGCTGCGACTGTGATACGCTGCGGATTTTCCACAATAAAATGTGTTGCATAAAATCCACAGTGTTCATGCCTAGTGTGTTCCTACCCTAAGGCCGGATTTACACGAGCGTGTGCTTTTTTGCGTGCGCAAAAACGTGGCGTTTTGCGCATGCAAAAGGTCCATAACGGCTCCGTGTGGCAACAGCGTATGATGCGTGGCTGCGTGATTTTCTCGCAGCCGCTATCATTATGACACTCTGTTTGTATGTTTGTAGCACGTGGTGCTTTTCTGTTTTCATTCATAGTTTATACTGCTGCGGAAGTGCTGGGCATGATTTTCACGCACCCATTGACTTCAATGGGTGCGTGATGCGCGAACAATGCACAAATATAGGACATGTCGTGAGTTTTACACAGCGGACTCACGCTGCGTGAAAATCACTGACAGTCCGCACGGCCCCATAGAGTAACATAGGTCCGTGCGAGGCACGTGAAAATCACGGGCGTTGCACGGATGTATTACACGTTCGTCTGAATAAGCCCTAACAATAAGGCCCAGTTCACAGAGTTTTTGGGCCTTGATATTGACTCGGACACTGCGTCAGAATCAGCACCAAAAAATTTCCAAAACCGCCTCCCATTGATTTAATCTGAAATCAATGGGAGCCAGTCGCGGAAAAAAGAAACAGCAGCACGTCCTTTCTTGCCGCGGTTCTGCCTCTGACCTCCCATCGAAATCAATGGGAGGCAGAAAATGCATTTTTCCCTGCGTTTTTTGTCTGCTGTCCTCAATCGCAGCGGGAAAAAACGCAGCAAAAAACGCGGCAAGATAGTGTGGGCAGGTCAAAATCTGCCTCAAAATTCGGTGCGCGGTTCCAGGCGGTCGCCGATGCGCATGCGCGTGAGTTTGCGTGTGCGCGCGATCGGTCGCACGGGCGGCGGTGTTTGACGGCCCCCATGACGACCCCCATGCTACCCAGGGCCGCCATCAGGGGGGGTATTAGGGGTACTCATGTGAGAGGCCCGGCCAAACCTAATTGAAAGGGGGGCCCGCAGCTCATGACATTCTTTTGGTGAAAAAAACGGGCCCCATTGCAGGGGCCTGTTTTTTTTCTACCAAAGGCAAGTCGCGGCAGTTTGCCGGGCCCCCCTTTCAATTAGGTTTGGCCGGGCCTCTCACATCAGTACCCCTAATACCCCCCCTGATGGCGGCCCTGGGTACCATGATATAGTGCTGGACGGAGTACCGTTAACAGGCGGTGCCACGGTAGGGGGGCCCAGAAAATTTAGCTGTAGGGGGCCCTGAAATTCCTGATGGCGGCCCTGCATGCCTCACCTTCTAGTCCACTCTTCCTATCCGGTACTTCAGCTGTGTCAGGAGGATTGTTATGTATTAGATCTGAGAATAGAGTTTAAGGTAGGGGTGGGGAACCTTTTTTCTGCCGAGGGCCATTTGTATATTTATAACATCATTCATGGGCCATACAAAATTATCAACTTAAAAATGAGCCTGCTATATTTGGTCAAACATCTAATTAACTCACCCCTAATGAGATGGCTGGAACTGCTTCTCTTTGGTGAGGTGTGTGATGTTGGATGATATTGATGATTTTGCTACCGCTACCGCTTTCACTACCTCTTTGGTAAGTTTTGAAAAGAAATGCTCGCAACAGTATGGCTACATTCACACGTGCGTATCAGATTCACGCGTGTGAAAAACGCACGTAAATCTGGTCCGTGTGTGTTGCGTTATGCATCAGTGTGCTTTGCTAGTGGCATGTGTTTTTCACGCACTCGCAAAGCACAACTTTTTTTTTTCCAAACGAATTGATGCGCAAATCACGTGTGTGTGTGCACACATGTGCATCCGTGTGTGGTGCGTGGTTTTCACGCACCCATTGAATTCAATAGGTGCTTAGGTGCGTTAAAACACACCAATATAGGACATGCAGTGAATTTCACGCAGCGGAATCTCGCTGCGTGAAAACTCAGACATGTGTGAACAGCCCCATTGAAATCTATGGGTCCGTGTGCGGTGCGTGATTTCCATGCCCAGCACACGGACGATATTCACACTCGTGTGAATAGGCCCTAAGTTTTTCCGACTTACTTAAATGGGTTTTCCCATCAGGGACATTTATGACATATCCACAGGATATGTCATAAATGTCAGACAGATGCGGGTCCCACCTCTGGGACCCACACCTATGTCTAGAACGGGGTCCCTAAAACCCGTTCTATCTCTCTGTGTTCCTGCTGATTTCTGACCATGAAGAAGAAAACAGCATGGCTCGCTGAGCTGCGCTGTTTCCCTAACTCCCATAGAAAAATAAATGTAAAGAGAATTGTCCAGCTGGGGCACAGGATTCCAATAACAGGTGACTAGTGATTAAAAGAGACATTTTCCTGCAGAACCAGAATCCAGAAATGATGGAACTGTGAAGTGAGCTCCAGAGATGGACAGATAAACTGGAGATAGATTCACTGCCTAGGGTAATCTCTCCTACTTGCTCTAGGTGTAGGAGTGTTCCTGGCCTCACTAGACATTTACTTAGAAAATGACCTTTGCCCCACAGTACAGACACAGATTATTGGTGTGTCTTCTTTGGCATTCTTCTATGGGGAGCTTAAAGGGAATGTGTCGCGAATTAAACCTTTTTTTTTAAGTAAGTTACTTTTTTCTATTATATTTTTTAAATTTTGTGCTGCATTTTTTTTTCTTCCACATGGTGGAAAGTATTAAAAATGTTGAATAATTTGACATGTTTTCCTATCTTGGCCACCAGAGGGAGCACTTCCCAGAATTACAGCAAGGTGTATAAGGCAAAGTAACCTGACTCACACCTGCTGTAAATGTGGGAGGGAATCTCACCCCCACTCTCTATTTTTGGCTACAAGCCCGGAGAAAATGTCTTCAAATTGCTAAGAATTGTCGGGCCGCCATTTTGGGAGTGATTGTACAAATGGCAGCTGGCAGAAACTATAGCACACACCAAAAGGCTAAGGGTATGTTCACACGCTTACTAAAAAAAACTTCTGAAAATACGGAGCTGTTTTCAAGGGAAAGCAGCTCCTAATTTTCAGTCATTTTTTAAAGAAACTCGCCTTTTTCGCAGCATTTTTTTCCGGCTGTTTTTGGAGCTGTTTTTCTATAGAGTCAATGGACATGCACTTCTTTTCAACAGGCGTATTTTTATGTGCCGTTTCTTGAAAATGAGGTGTACAAAAACGCCCCGTCGGAACAGAACACCGTATTTCCCATTGAATTCAATGGGCAGATGTTTGTAGGCGTTCTGCTTCCGATCTTTCAGCCATTTTTCGGAACGTTTACGCTTGATTAAGCTTCCCATTTACATCAATGGGAAAGCGAGCCGTTAGTTTTTTACGCAAACATTTTGAAAAATCGTGTTGCATAAAAAAAGAACTGTGGGGTGGGTTTGTGTGTGGCGCAGTTGCATGTTTTGGGGGATTTGTGTGTGTGGGGGATGTGCTCCCTGCTGATTCTTCAAAACAGCTGATAAGCAGCTGTGAAGGATCAGCGACGCCCGTGCATACTCCGCTGCACAAAAATAGGACACAGCTCTGCTGCACACATTACACACACACATAGCTCTGCTGCGCACGCACACACAGCTCTGCTGCGGCCGCACAGACAGGCCTTCTGTGCGTGCACACACAGCTCTGGTGCGCACGCACACACAGTTCTGCTGCGCCCGCACACACAGCTCTGCTACGCATGCACACACAGCTCTGCTACGCGCGCACACACACAGCTCTGCTGCGCGTGCACACACAGCTGTAGTGCGTGCGCATATACAGCTCTGCTGTGCGTGCACACACAGCCCTGCTACACATGAGAAGATACATTTTGCAACAGCCTGAACACTACACATTGACTAGAAAGGTCTTGGGCCAGGTCAGAAATTCCAAGCAGGGGAACATCATCATAACATGAGCAAACAGTCTCAGGGCCCATAGAAGTAGTGAATGTCATGGAGCCTACACAGGATGGTGTGGACTCCCCCATATGTGGGGGAGGTGGCAGACATTAACTCTTAGTTACAAAGCCAGAAATCAGCACTGGAGGCGGATGATCATCACAGTAAACAGGCAAAAGGTCAGGCCATTCGTCAGATAGGGATGGTAAAGTTGAAGCAGGGTTACATAGTATTGTTGAAAAAAATACATATGTCCATTAATTTCAACCAAGGGTTGGGAAAAAGGGAGGGGATGAAACAAAAATTCCACACATTGACATATTTTTTCGTTCTAGGAAATTATTTATGCATTTTTGAAAGCCATCTACAGTTTCTGCAGTGACCAGTTCCTGCAGTAGGCTGTTCCATGGATTCACAGTTCTCACAGTAAAGAAGGGTTGCTGCCTCTGGAGATTGAACCTCTTTTTCTCCAGATGGAGGGAGTGCCCCCTTGCTTTTTTTAGGGTGTTTTACATGGAACAGGTTTTCACTATATTTCTTCTATGGGCCATTCATATATTTATATAAGTTAATCATGTCCCCCCTTATTCATCCCTTTTCAAGGTTAAATAGGTTTAATTATTTTAATCTTTCCTCATAACTTAGATTCTCCATGTCCCTTATTAGTTTCGTTGCTCTTCTTTGTATTTTTTCAACTCCAGGGCATCCTTTCTATGAACTGGAGACCAAAACTGAACTTCATATTCTAGATGAGGCCTCACTTATGCTTTGTAAAGTAGTAATATTATATCCCAGTCCCGCGAGTCCATGCCTCTTTTAATATATGACAATATCTTTCGGGCCTTAGAAGCAGCTGATTGACATTGCATGCTGTTATTTAGTCTATGATCTACAAGTACACCCAGATCCTTCTCGACAAGTGACTCTTCCAGTATAACTTCCTCTGTGACATAGGATGCATGCAGGTTGTTGGTACCAAGATGCATAACTTTACATTTATCTATATTAAACCTCATTTGCCAAGTGGATGCCCAAACACTCAGTATGTCCAAATTGGCTTGTAATTTACGAACATCTTCCATAGACTGAACAATACTACAAAAAAAAAACTATTTCAAACAAGTACATAGCCTTTAAGTGAATCCTGATGTATCCCTGTTTTTTATGTCTTGGATTTTATCATGTATTGCCTAAATAAAGATTTCAGAAGACGCGCTGGACCTTCTCTTTGTCATACATTTATCCTGTTGCCTAGCTGCTGCCAGGCATATAGGGAGCACTTAATTATGACACAGAGAAGTGAGAGCTGTTTGCCTTTTTCATAGACTCTCCTATATTGGAAAGTTATATACCCTTTTTACCATACAATTAATAAACTTTATCAAGATAAAACTAGAGAAAACATTCAACTTAAAAAGGAAACACACCAGGTAAGGCTTCGTTCACATCTCCGCTAGGGCTCCGATCAGACGTTCCGTCGGTGCTTTCTGTCGGAACGGAGCCCTGACAGACACAAATGGAAACCATAGGTTTCCGTTTCCATCACCATTGATTTCAATTGTAACGCATCCGGTATGAATGGTTTCCATTTGTCTCCGTTGTGCAAGGGTTCCGTCATTTTTGATGGAATGAATAGCGCAGTCAACTACCGTATTGATTCCGTCAAAATGACAGAACCCTTGCACAACTGAGACAAATGGAAACTGTCCCCACCGCATCCGTCTCCATTGAAATCAATGGTGATGGAAACGGAAACCTTGGTTTTCCGTTTGTGTCAGTCAGGTTTCCGTTCCAACGGAAAGCTCCGATGGAACGTTGGAACGGGACCCTGACGCAGATGTCAACGAAGCCTAAATCTGGACTAAAAAAACAAAACACACACAAAAAAAAAAAATTTATACATATTATATACTAGTATGTATTGAAAGCATGATAAAATAAAGTAAATGGAAATTAGAACTTTCAGATGCACATCCTGCATCTGAAAGTAGCAAAGAAACATAAAATATCCGTTAGTGTTTTAAAGTAATATATAATTTAAACAACCTTTGCATAATCCATCATAAAGGAAAATCTCTATTGTATTTTAGTACTGTTACATGAGTGGTACTAAATAATAGATTATAACAGAAGAACAAAACAAGGAAAAGTGATTGGTTTATCAAGGTTTGTGTACATCTTATCTGACTTAATACAGCTCTTGGTTTATGACTGTAATGGAAGGTTATGAAATTTTGCATGGTAAGACTTCGTTCACATCTGCGCCGGGACTCCGTTCATGGGTTTTATTGGAGCTTTCCGTCTGGCAAACCCATAAACGGAATCCAAATTGAAACAAACGGAAACCACAGGTTTCCATTTGCATAACCATTGATTTTAATGGTGACGGATCCGAAGCGAATGGATTCTGTTTGTCACCATTGTGCAAGGGTTCCGTCTTTTTGACGGAAGCAATACCATAGTCGACTACTAGTCGGATATTTCTAGAGGACAGCCAGACCTTAGTACCTGGAAGAAACTGAGGTGGCTCTCTTCTCCTCGTATCTGCCTTTCGTTTCATGCGGTCAACTGCATGCAGAATAGAGGACCGGGTTTGCTGCCAGATCCGTAAAAAGTCCTAGAATTCTGAGTCCGCTGCAGGCACCTGGGACAAAGCAGACACAGGGAGTGGAATACGTGGATGTTGGCAACAGACTATAAAGAATGGTGTCGAGGCGGTGGACTTACTCATGTGGTTGTTATAGGAGAACTCGGCCCAAGGAAGAAGCTCCAGCCAATCATCATGCTGCCTGGAGATGAAGTATTGTAAGTAGTTCTCCATGATCTGATTGATCCTCTCAACTTGGCCATTAGACTGGGTGTGGTAGACTGAGGAAAAGTCCAACTTTATATCGAGGAGTCTACAGAGGGCCCTCCAGAACTTTGAGGTGAACTGAACCACCCGATCAGACACGATATGCAGAGGTAGGCCGTGCAGGCGAAAGATTTGTTGGATGAAGAGGTTGGCCAGTCGAGAAGCAGAAGGAAGGCTGGTCAGCGGAACAAAATGAGCCATCTCTGAGAATCGGTCTACCACCAACCAGACCGTACTGCATCCAGCAGAGGGAGGCAGATCCGTGACGAAGTCCATTGCAATATGCTGCCAGGGAGCATTGGGCACAGGCAGGGGCTGGAGCATGCCAGCCGGTTTGGCGTGAGCAGCTTTATTTGCTGCGCACACCGTGCAGGAAGAGACAAAGGCCATGATATCTATGGGCAGCGTGGGCCACCAAAACTGACGGGTAATCAGGTCTCCGGTTTTACTGACACCTGCATGACCTGTCAGTTTAGAGCTGTGTCCCCAGCGGAGGATTCTTCTTCTTTCTGCCAGATGCACAAAAATCCTCCCTGGAGGGATATCTCTAACTTGCAGAGGGTTGACAGAGATGATGCAGGATGGGTCAATGATATTTTGTGGAGGCTCCATGGTGTCCTCTGTCTCTAACGACCTGGACAAGGCATCGGCCCTCACATTCTTGTCGGCAGGGCAGTAGTGGAGCGCAAATGGGACACGGGCAAAGAACAGCGGCAACCTGGCCTGATGGAGGTTCAGCCGTTGGGCCGTCTGGAGATAGGTGAGGTTCTTGTGGTCAGTGAAAATCAGGATGGGATGAGATGCGCCCTCTCGTAAGTGTCTCCACTCCTCTAGAGACAGTTTGATGGCCAGTAACTCACGATCCCCAATCGAGTAATTGCGCTCTGCAGAAGAGAAAAGCTTGGAGTAATAGCCACATACCATTGTCTTGCCTTTGGGAACTCTCTGAAGCAGAAGTGCACCAGCACCAACAGAGGAGGCGTCCGCCTCCAACGAAAACTGTAGAGATACATCAGGATGATGGAGGGTTGAGGCTAACGTGAAGGCATGCTTCAAGCTATTGAATGTGGCCTCTGCCTCTGGAGTCCACACCTTGGCGTTCATGCCTTTCTTGGTGAGGGTAGAGATGGGAGCGGAAAGTGAGGAGAAGTTTGGGATGAACTGCCGATAAAAGTTGGCAAATCCCAAGAAAAGCTGTAAAGCGCTTAAGCCTTGCAGGTGTGGCCATTCCAGGACGGCCTTTAACTTCTCAGGATCCATCTTGAGACCCTGCTCCGAGATAATGTAGCCCAGGAAGGATAGAGGCTTTCTCTCGAATACAAACTTCTCCAGCTTGGCATACAGACGATTCTCCCTTAATCGCAGCAAAACTTGATGGACATGTCTCTGATGAGTCACTGGATCTGGGTAAAAAATCTGAATGTCTTCGAGATAGACCACAACACAGACATAGAGGGGGTCTCGGAAGACGTCATTGACGAACTCTTGGAAGTCCGCAGGAGCATTACACAGACCGAAAGGCATTACCAGGTATACATAGTGCCCATCTCGAGTGTTAAATGCCGTCTTACATTCGTCACCCCGGCAAATCCGGATTAGGTTGTAAGCCCCACGCAGGTCTAGTTTAGAATTCTTTTTGGCTCCTCGTATGCGATCAAACAGTTCTGAAATAAATGGTAACGGATATCTATTTCTTACCGTGAACTGGTTGAGACCCGTCCTTCTTTTTGACGAAGAAGAACCTGGCCCCCGGCCGGGGAGGAGGATTTCGTATGAAACCCCTCTCCAAATTCTCCTTAATATAGGAGGACATAGACTGAGTCTCTGGCAAGGAGGTAGGAAGGGACGCGTCAGGAACCAGTTCAATAGGACAGTCATACGCCCGGTGTGGGGGCAGCGTCTCCGCCTCCCTCTTGCTAAAGACATTCGCAAACTGTGAGTAGTGAGAAGGCAATCCTGCCAATGACCGAGACTGAGGAGACTGAGCGGGATGGATCTGACCCAGGCAACGGTTAAGGCACTCGGAACCCCACTTGAGAACCTCTCCAGAATTCCAGTCCAGAACTGGGGCATGAAGTTGGAGCCAGGGCAGATCCAGCAGCACAGGGTTGACAGCCCTGGGCAAGACAAAAAATGAGATGAGCTCGGAATGAAGGGCTCCCACTTGGAGCTTCAGTAGTTTGGTCACAGCTACAATCGTGTCTGGCAGAGGCAGTCCATTCACTGAGGCAACGATCAAAGGCCTCTCTAGAGGGGTTGTGGGCAACTGGAGAAGATCCACCAGGTCACTCCGAATTAAGTAAGCTGCGGATCCAGAGTCCAGATAGGCAGAGACCCGGTGCATAATCTCCCCAGACCCGGTGGCCACGGGGATGGACAATTTGGAAGAAAGTCCCTTCTCACCCAGAGTTTTCTCTCCAACCAACCCTAGGTTCTGGGGCACAGACGCACAAGATGGCCTCCGAGGCCACAAATCAGACAGAGTCCCGAAGTGTGTCTGCGTTGTCTCTCCTGGATAGAGAGTTTGAGATGGGAGTCCTCCCTCCCGACGAGCCTCTTGGAACCGTTCTCAGATCCTTATGTCAATCCGGGCGGCCAGAAGAATAAAATCGTCCAGGGTAGATGGCAGATCTCGGCCGGCAAGCTCATACTTAATCACGGGAGACAGTCCCTGCCAAAATGTTGCCACCAAGGCCTCGTTGTTCCATAACAACTCTCCCACTAGGGTGCGGAAGGGAATGGCATACTCGCCCACGTAAGTGTCTCCCTGGCGAAGGATCAGCAAGGAGGAGCTGCCGACGAGACTCATTCAGGTTCCTCAAATACCATACGTAATGTCCATAGGAACCCCTGGAGAACACAGGTCTCTGGTCCCTGTCATTCCCAGATGGGGTTCGCCCATGATAGGGCCCTGCCAGTGAGGAGAGATACAATGAAAGCGACCCTTGCGTCGTCAGTGGAAAATGCTCTGGCATACAGGCTGAAGTGGATCTGGCACTGGTTAAGAAATCCCCTGCAGGTCCTCGCGTCTCCATCTTAGTGATGATGTAGTGGCTGAGAAAATCGGGGGTCAGCACTGCCAGGAGGTGTAGTTGGAGGATCCGTACCGCCAGGAGGTGTAGTAAGAGAAACAGCAGAGGCAATAGGAGCAGGTGCCAGGGGAACTGCAGGTTGCGTATCCAGTCACTGTGTAATGGAGTTCACGCCTGGAGGAGTTGGTCCTGTCATAATTGGCAGACTAGCATATCCGATTGCATAGCTTGTAATGTCGTCACGGTCTTGAGTTGACCAGCGGAGTCCATTGCCTGAGCGTACTGTCACGATGGGGGTGTGGACGCACTGGGCCGTACCGCCGTAGTGGTATAGCAGCTGGCCAAACAGGGTACAAAGTCAATGTCTATAGTTCGGACAAGGTACCCGTGGCAATTCAGACAGTAGTGATGGTTTAGGCTCGGATGGAACTCTGGCAGCAGGCAGACAATAAGTGCGATGAAACACAGCGGGTGTAGTAGGCGACAAAACACGACTCCAACACTGTACAGCACAGGAACACGGTAGCACGGGATACAGGATACAGGTAGCAGGAACGGGAATACTGGAACTAGAAAACACTCAAGGGACAATTTGCAAAGACAGACACTCTTTACGGCTGGACTGAGCTCGCGTGCGCACCCTAGTGGCACAACAGTTACAGCAGAAGCCAGGGACGTAGCTAGAAAAGACTGGACTCCATAGCAAACTCTTGACTGGGGCGCCCCCAGGTGCCACAGGCAGCGCCCCTTTAGACAGTGCTATACAGTTCCGCCTGTAGACAGTGTCACACCCCACTTGTAGATAGCGCCCCCCACCTTCCCCTTGTAGATAGTGCCATACAGCCCCCCTGTAGATATCGCCATAAAGCCCCCTGTATATAGCGCCATACAGCTTCCCCTGTATATAGTACCACAAAGCCCTTCTCACTTGTATATAGTGGCACACAGCCCCCCCTTAGTAGATAGTACCACACAGCGCCCCATATTAGATAGTGCAACATATAGACCCCTGTAGATTGCGCCACACACAGTCCTGTAGATAGAGCTACAGCCTTCCCCCTTGTAAATAGTGGCATACAACCCCCCTAGTAAATAGTGCTACACTGCCCCCCTTAGTAGTGCCACACAGCCCCTTGTATCTAGTGCCACACAGCTCCCCTTATGTATAGTGCACACACCTCCCCCATGTGTATAGTACCACACAGCCCCCCCTTGTATATAGTGCCACACAGCGCCCTAAGGCCTTATTCACTCAAGCATATTTCATGTCCGTGTTACGTGCATAAAACAACGGACGTCACACGGACCTATGCAAGTCAATGGGGCCATTCAGACAATCAGTGTTTTTCATGCAGCGTGTGTCCGCTGCGTGAAACACACTGCATGTCCTATACTATATTTTTTTCGCATCACGCACCCATTGATGTCAATGGGTGCGAGAAAATCACGGACAGCACACGGTCCCACATCCGTGCGCTGTCCGTGATTCACGCAACTGTTGCTAAAGAAATGATGAGAAAAAGAAAAACACCTCCTTCAGTTTTTTTTTGCTGACGTAAGAAACGCCTAACATACGGATGACATACGCACGTAAAAAACGCAGACGTGCACCATACACGGATGTCACACGGAACTGCAATGCAAGAAAAACGCTGCGTTTTTTACACGTGCAAAACGGACACATTTGTGTGAATAAGGCCTAAGTAGTACAAGGCAATGGCGCAACCGAGAAAGTTGTATCAAGGGGGATGTCAATCAAACATGGAAAGAGGGGTTGGAGGCAGGTCTATGTGACTCTTCAGGATAGCGGCATGACCATTACCCTTTAATTAGTAATTAGCATATAGTGTGCGCCATTTTAAAAGTTAATTTTATAATTTTGCCGCATCTGAAAAAAAACATACAGTTGGAAATATTGTCAGGTCATGTATTACCGTATGGTGGCGGTTCAACGAGTTAAAAATACCAGACAGGTTCCCATTAAATATACAATGAATTGACAACAATTCCATCTGCCCTGCAAATTTGTTATTATAAATATATCCTATATAATTACAGCACCAGAACCAAGCTCATACATACAGTATATACAGCACCAAGACCAAGCTCATTACAGAAATACAACACTAGAACCAAGCTCTGACATATATACAGTACCACAACCAAGCTCAGTACATAAATACAGCACCAGAACCAAGCTCTATACATAAATACAGCACCAGAACAAAGCTCAATGTCACGGTCTGTGGGTAGCAGGAAGGCAGCTCGCCAAGCAACAGAGCACCCAATCAATACAAAGTCCAGCACAAGGTTACCTGAATATTCCAGATAGTGGCCGAGGCTTAGTACGGATGGAGGTGGGTGCAGCAGGTACGCCAGACGTAGCGGATGACAGCAGGGGCAGTAGGTTGTGCCAGACATGGAAGACGACACTGGGCGTGGCAGAAGACAACAGGTGCAATAGGACACGACTCCAACACAAACAGGCTCAGGAACAAGAACACGGCACAGGATACAGGATGCAGTTAACAGGGCACGGGTAACAACAAGAACAGGATAATACTAAGGGACTATTTGCAAGACTAACATGGGAATACTAACAACGCGCAGGCAATGAGAAAAGGGGCAGGACCATTCTTATAGTCCAGGAAATCATGGGCTAGTTGATGATGATGATTTCCCATGTGCATGCGCTGGCCTTTTAAGGCAGGGCACGAGCGTGCACGTGCACCCTACGGTACAGAACGGACCGGAGCGGAAGTGAGCGCTGGCGTCTTCTGGGAAGGAGATTCGAGCCAGCACTCACAGATCGATGGCTGCAGCCACAAGGGGGGTGAGTAAACCCGACGGCCTGCGGCCATGGATGCTACATTATCCCCCCACTTACGCCCCCTCTTCTTGGGTCCAGAGCGAAAGAGGAACTTCTTAATGAGAGCGGGGGCACTGAGGTTCTCTTCTGGCTCCCAGGACCTCTCCTCAGGATCAAACCCTCTCCAGTCCACCAAATAGAAAGTCCTTCCTCCTACTCTTTTGCAGTCCAGGATCTCCCTCACCTCAAACACATCAGATGAACCGCTGGGAGCAACTGCAGGACTGGGAGTCTTACTGTAGCAGTTCAGGACCACTGGTTTCAGGAGGGACACATGAAAGGAGTTAGGGATTCTGAGGGTAGGAGGCAGTCAAAGCTTATAGGAGACAGGGTTTATCAGTTGTAGTATCGCAAAAGGTCAGAGGAACAGAGGAACCTGGGAGCAAGCTTGTATGAAGACACCTTCAAACTAATATTCCATGGGGACAGCTAGATTTTGGTAAATGGAGGATACTGAGGCGACTCCCTTCTTTTTATATCCGCTTTTCGCTTAGTGCGATCGACTGCTAGCAAAATAGAGGACCAAGTCTGTTGCCAGATTTGCAGAAAGTCCCCAAATGCAGTCAGCAGCTGGTACCCGAGGTATAGCCGGCACAGGAAGAGGGACTCTAGGATGTTGACTGTATGCAATGAAGAATGGTGTGGAAGTGGTGGACTCACTTGTGTGGTTATTATAAGAAAATTTGGCCCATGGAAATAGCTGTACCCAGTTATCATGCTGCATGGAGATGAAGTGGCGGAGATGATTTTCCATGATCTGGTTAATACTCTCGACTTGGACTGAGGGTGATAGGCTGAGGAAAAGTTCAATCTCACATCCAGGAGTTTACAGCGGGCTCTCCAGAATTTTGAGGTAAATTGAACCCCCCGGTCAGACACGATATGAATGGTCAAGCCATACAAGCGGAAGATATGCTGAATGAAAGAGACTCGCCAGTCGGGGAGCAGAAGATAGGCTGGTTAGCGGGATAAAGTGTGCCATCTTAGAGAAGTCGATCGCAATATGCTGCCAGTCGACATTAGCTACAGGCAAAGGATGGAGCAGGCCAGCAGGCTTGGAGTGAGCAACCTTGTTAGGAGCACATACCGTGCAGGAAGAGACGAAGTCCACAACATCTTTGGGTAGCGTGGGCCACCAGAAATGATGAGTAATCAGGTCTCGGGTTTTACGAACACCAGCGTGCCCAGCCAGTTTAGAGCTGTGTCCCCAGCGGAGAATTCTTCTCCTGTCTGCCAACCGAACAAAAGTCCTCCCCGGAGAGATGTCTTTAACCTGCAAAGGATTGGCAGTGATAATGCAGGACGGGTCAATGATACTTTGAATGGACTCCACCGTGTCATCCGTCTCAAGTGACCTGGACAGGGCATCGGCCCTCACATTCTTGTCCGCGGGACGATAGTGGAGCATAAATTGGAATCGGGTGAAGAACAGCGACCACTTGGCTTGACAGGGGTTTAGTCGTTGAGCCGACTGGAGATAGGTGAGGTTCTTGTGGTCGGTGTAGATCAGGATCGGGTGAGCTGCATCCTCTAGCAGATGTCTCCACTCCTCCAGAACCAATTTGATGGCCAGTAACTCCCGATCCCCAATAGAGTAGTTGCGCTCTGCAGAGGAAAAAAGTCTCAAATAATAGCCACATACTACTGCCTTTCCTTTGGAATTCCTCTGGAACAGAAGTGCACCTGCAAAAACAGAAGACCACCTCCAATGAGAACTGACGAAACACGTCAGGATGATGGAGGATCGAGGCTGAAGTGTAGTCTTTCTTGAGGCTATTAAATGCAGATTCTGCCTCTGAAGTCCACATATTGGCGTTCACACCCTTCTTGGTAAGGGTAGAGATGGGAGCCGTCAGTGATGAGAAGTTTGGGATAAACTGCATGTAGAATTTGGCGAATCCCAAAAAACGCTGTATGGACCTCAGGCCTTGAGGAAGTGGCCATTCCAGAACGGACTTGACTTTCTCAGGATCCATCTTGAGACCTTGATCCGAGATGATGTAGCCCAGGAAGGGCAGAGAATTCTTTTCAAAGACGTACTTCTCCAGCATGGCATATAGACGATTCTCCCTTAATCGCAGTAGAACTTGACGGACATGCCTCCGATAAGTCGTCGGATCTGGGGAGAAAATCAAAATATCATCAAGATGGACTAAAACACAGACAAAGAGAAGATCTTGGAAGATATCAGTGACGAATTCCTGAAAGACCACAGGAGCGTTACACAGTCCGAAGAGCATCACCAGGTATTTGTAGTGCCCATCTCGGGGGTTGAACGCCGTCTTCGACTCATCACCTTGACTGATTCAGATCAAATTATAAGCCCCACGCAAGTCAAATTTTGAAAAAATCCTGGTTTCTCATATATGGTCAAACAGTTCGGATATAAGTGGCAACGGGTATTTGTTCTTGACTGTGATCTGGTTGAGACCATGGTAGTCAATGCAGGATCGAAGAGATCCGTCTTTCTTTTTAATGAAGAAGAACCAGGCCCCGGCCGGGGAGGAAGACTTTCGTATGAAACCCCTCTCCAAATTCTCCTTGATATAGATAGACATGAATTGAGTCTCTGGCAAGGAGAGGAGATATACCCATCCATGGGGAAGAGAGGCATTTGGAACCAGTTCAATGGGGCAGTCATAAGCCCAATGTGGGGGCAGCGTTTTAGCCTACCTCTTGTTGAAGACATCTGCAAACTGAGCGAAATGAGGGGGTAATCCTGCCAATGACTGAGGCAGAGGAGGCTGGACAGGATGGATCTGAAAGAGACAGCGATTGGGACATTTGGAGCCCTCTGTAATGTCCGTGGCTGCGGGCTGTCAGCTCCAGCCTCCCGCTGACAGCCGCAGCCACGAGTCGGCAAGCGCTGGCCCCAGCCTCCTCCTCAGGAGACGCCAGCACTTGCATCCACTCACCTCCGCCGGAGCCCGCAGGGTGCGCGCGCAAGCTCGTCCCCGCTCTTAAAGGGGCAGCGCGCGCACCGGACATCTTGAACGACCTTTGACCCGTGAGTACCCTGGGCTATAAGAGGGGTCCAGCCCCCTAGTTCGATGCCTGAGCGTTGTTAGTTTTCCCAGTCTGTCTTGCAAATGGTCCCTTAGTGTTTCCCGTTCCTGTTGTTACCCGCACCTTGTTCCCCGTTCCTGTTTCCCGTGCTTTGCCCTAGTATCTAGTCGTGCCACGTCCTGTGTCATCTGCCACGTCCAGAGGAATCTGCCACGTCCCGTGTCATCTGCCACGTTCGGAGGAATCCGCTACTTACTGTGTCATCTGCCACGTCCGGAGGAATCCGCCACGTCCTGTGTCATCTGCCACGTCCGGAGGAATCCGCCACGTCCTGTGTCATCTGCCACGTCCGGAGGAATCCGCCACGTCCGGAGGAATCCACCACGTCCTGTGTTATCTGCCACATCTGGAGGAATCCGCCACGTCTGGCGCAACTTGCGGCTCCTGTGTCATCCGCCACGTTTGGCGCCATCTGCTGCACCCATCTCACCTGTGCCAGAGCTGTGGCCACCATCTGGACTATTCAGGTACCCTTGTGCGGGACATTGTATTTCTGGGGTGTCCTGTTGTTTGGCCAGCTGCCTCCCCGCTGCGGCGGTACGGCCTAGTGGGTCCACTAACCCGCTTCGTGACACCCTCTACGGAGTTCCAGTCCAGGACTGGGGCAAGTAGTCGAAGGCAAGGCAGACCCAGCAGAACAGGATTGATGGCTTTGGGCAAAACAAGAAACAAAATCAGTTCTGAATGAAGGGCTCCAACTTGGATCTTCAGCGGCTTGGTCTCAGATAAAATGGGATTGGGCAGAGGCAGTCCATTCACCGAAGGCAACAGCCAAAGATGTCTCCAGAGGAACTGTGGGCAGCATGAGATGATCCACTATTTCCTTTTAGATGAAGTTTGCCACGGACCCGGAGTCCAGATATGTAGAAACCCGGTGCGTCTCCTCGCCGGACACTAAGGTCACAGGAATGGTCAGCTTGGAATTGAACCTTATATTTGGTACCATTCTGCCTAGGGTCGTCCCTCTAACCAATCCTAGGCACTGGGGTCTTTCTGGCCTCTGGGGACACAAACGCACAACATGGCCTCTGAGACCACAATACAGACAAAGTCCTGAAGTGCGTCTGTGTCGTCTCTCCAGACAATTCGGCCCGGTCCATCTGCATAGGCTCCTCTGGTGGGACAACTGAAGAGGACAGTAGGGATTGCTGGAATGTAGAAGCCAGCCTAGGAAATACTCTCTCCTCCAGAACCTCTTGGGAATGCTCCCGGATCCTCATGTCAACCCGGGTAGCTAGTAGGATGAGATCGTCCAGGATAGGTGGCAGATCGCGAGCGGCCAGCTCATCTTTAATCCCAGAAGACAGTCCCTGCCAGAATGAGGCCACCAAGGCCTCGTTGTTCCACTTTTGTTCATCAGCCAGGGTATGAAACTGAATGGCATACTCACCCACGGAGAGGTCTCCCTTGTGTAGGGCCAGCAGGGATGCAGCAGCAGAAGAAACTCTCCCAGGTTGCTCAAAAATCGAATGGAAAGTCAATAAAAAGCACTGGAAGTCCCAAGTCTCTGGTCCCTGATGTTCCCACAGAGGATTTGTCCATGCCAGGGCTTTGCCAGTAAGGAGAGCGATTATGAAGGCGATCCTAGCATCATCAGAGGAGAAGGCCCTGGCATGTAGTCTGAAGTGGATCTGGCTCTGATTTAGAAATCCCATGCAGGACCTCGTGTCTCCGTCATAGCGAGGAGGAACAGCAGGAAAAGGTGCGGTGACGACTGTGGCTAGAGCAACCAGCTGATGTGCAATGGTGTTCACAGACAGGAGGAGCTGGTCTTGCCATGACTGAAGGTTTTGAATCTCTGCCAGCATGGCTTGTGTCATAAAGGTCTCAGGTTGACCAGCACGGTCCACGGCCTGAGCGTTCTGTCACTGTCTGTGGGTATGTGGACCCACTAGGCCAGACCGCCGTTGTGGGGAGGCAGCTGGCCAAGAAACAGAGCACAAGTCCAGCACAAGGGTACCTGAATAGTCCAGACAGTGGCCGAGGCTTAGCACGGATGGAGGTGGGTGCAGCAGATACGTTAGACGTGGCAGATGACAGCAGGTGCAGCAGGTACGCCAGACGTGGCGGATAACACTGGACTAGGCAGACAACACTGGACGTGGCAGACGACACTGGATGTAGCAGACGCCAGCAGGTGCAATAGGACACGACTCCAACACTAACAGGCTCAGGAACAAGAACACAGCACAGGATACAGGATATAGGTAACAGGGCACGGGTAACAACAGGAACAGGATAACACTAAGAGACCATTTGCAATACTGACATGGGAATACTAACAATGCTCAGGCAATGAGCAAAGGGGCAGGGCCCTTCTTATAGTCCAGGAAATCAAGGGCTAGTTGATGATGATGATTTTCCATGTGCACGAGCGTGCGCGTGCACCCTACGGGACTCAGCGGAAGTGAGCGCTGACGTCTCCTGGGAAGGAGATGCGAGCCAGCGCTCACAGATCCATGGATGCGGCCGCTGGGGGTGAGTAAACCCGATGGCCCGTGTCTATGAACGCTACAGTCATAAATACAGCACTAGAACCAAGCTCATACATATATACGGCATGAGAGCCAAGCTCAATACATATATACAGCACCAAAACCAACCTCAGTACATAAATACAGCATTAGAACCAAGCTCTGACATATATACAGCCCCAGAATCAACCTTAGTACATAAATACAGCACTAGAACAAAGCTCAGCACATATATACAGTATCAGAACCAAGGTCAGTACATATATACAATACCAGAACCATGATCATTACATAAATACAGCCCCAGAACAAAGCTCAGTACATATATACATCCCCAGAACCAAGCTCAGTACATATATATAGCACCAGAACCAAGCTCAATACATAAATACAGCCCCAGAACCAAGCTCAGTACAGAACCAAGCGGATTCATACTAGTCCTTCTCAATGAATTAGAATATCATTAAAAAGTTTATTTATTTCAGTAATTCAATTCAAAAAGTGAAACTCATATATTATATAGATTCATTACACACAGAGTGATCTATTTCCAGCATTTTTTTCTTTTAACCCCTTCCCGACATTTGACGTATCCATACGCCATAGTCTGGTAGCGGAAGTATGGCACGGGCTCACGGAGTGAACCCGCTCCATTCGATGCGGGTGTCAGCTGCATGTTACAGCCGACACTTCAGAGTAACGAGCGGATCAATAGCTACCGCGGCATTTAAATCGTTAGAAAGAGGGGGCGACCCTCTCTAACAGCTGATCACGCCCCCCGCAATGCAATCGCGGGGTGGCGATGGTTGCTATGGCTGCCTGGGGGCCTAATAAAGGCCTCCGGCAGGGCTTAATAGTAGCCTGTCAGAATCACGATATACTGCAATACATTAGTATTGCAGTATATAGTGCAAGCGATCTAACGATCACTGGTTGAAGTCCCCTAGGGGGACTAATAAAAAAAGTAAAAAGTAAATACTTAGTTCCGATAAAAAGCTAACACTAAGGCTGGGTTCACACGACCTATTTTCAGACGTAATGGAGGCGTTTTACGCCTCGAATTATGTCTGAAAAAACGGCTCCAATACGTCGGAAAACATCTGCCCATTACTTTCAATGCACTTTACGATGTACTGTGCCGACGACCTGTCATTTTACGCATCGCTGTCAAAAGACGGCTCGTAAAATTACAGCCTCGTCAAAAGAAGTGCAGTACACTTCTTGGGACGTTTTTGGAGCCGTTTCCTCATAGACTCCAATGAAAACAGCTCCAAAAATGGCCATAAAAAAAGGCTGCGAAAACGCTGCGAAAAACGCGAGTTGCTCAAAAAAGTCGGAAAATCAGGGGCTGTTTTCCCTTGAAAACAGCTCCGTATTTTGAGACGTTTTTGACTCGTGTGAACATACCCTAACAGGTAACAGTAATATCACCATGTAAAGCACAATCTCAAACAATAAAATGGATAAGAGTTTACACTTTTCAAATATTTATTAAACCACCATTTAGAGCAGTGCTTTTGAGGCGACCTCCAGCTATTGGTGAGGCACAGCTTGGGGGGTAGGACAGTTTTGATAGAAGTGATTATATGCTGCCCAAACCTTTATATAGTTGCATCAATCTCTGGTCTAACAGCAGAACAGATTCCTTTATACTTATTTTAATGTTCTACTGGATACAAGAGACACAGTTTAAGATAAATTTAGGTAATTTTAAAATATTTTGGCATGGGCTGTGACCAATGGTGAGGACAGGGCCATGTTCTAGCTGGTAAGGCACCAATAGAAAATGATTGAGGAGCCCTTATTTAGGGTATGTTCACACGCTAGCTGTCATTTACGGCTGAAATGACAGCCTGTTTTCAGAAGAAAACAGCTGCGTCGTTTCAGCCGTAAATGCTCCTCCTCGTAATATACGAGGCGTCTGTGACGCTCGTATATCTTGAGCTGCTCTTCATTGAGTTCAATGAAGAACGGCTCAAATTACGTGGCAAAGAAGTGCCCTGCACTTCTTTGCCGAGGCAGTCAATTTACGCGTCGACGTTTGACAGCTGTCAAACGACGACGCGTAAATTACAGGTCGTCTGCACAATACGTCGGCAAACCCATTCAAATGAATGGGCAGATGTTTGCCGACGTATTGTAGCCCTATTTTCAGGCGTAAAACTAGGCATAATACGCCTCGTTTACGCCTGAAAATAGGTCGTGTGAACCCAGCCTAAGAGTGCCTGCAAACTAAACAAAGGTCTCAATCAACTTTGGATTAGGACTAATAATCATAACATTTTACATACATTTGGCAGAAATATAGCCGTTTTGAATTGCTTCACAAGCACACAATTTAACCCTATATGTGACTGGGGTACCAGAGGATCTTCCAGTGGACCCAAGTTCTAACACAATAATGGTTTCTATATGTCCAACAGACAACAACACCATTTAAAGCTGATTTTTTTTAGCCGATTGCTGTTAATTCTCAAAGAACCTTTTAGAATCTATTAATAACATAACCTGTGTGCAGAAGATAATGGCACAGTTTAGGATGGAGTTAAAAGTGAACATGTATGTGTTCTGTATAGATTGATGGTGGGCTCCAGTCACTTGTGTCACCAGTTTAAAAAGGCAGCCATAAACATTAAATTACTGTCGGCCAACAGTTATTTTTCCAAATACATGCATGCACAGCTTGGCTGAGCATGCATATTTATTGCAATGGGTAGAGGGGAAAGAGCCACTGCTAGACACGTCTTGCAGTGGCTTATCCCCCATGGGAACAAAGGATCAGGTATGTTAAAATCCAACATACTCAATCCTTCTTGTCGGGGGAGAGTACACCCCCATACACATTAAATTGTTGGCCAATCCTGCCAAAATTGGCTGGTTTGTCAAAGTTCTGTGTAATGTGCATGACCACCTTAATGCCGAGTTCACACGTAGCGTAAATACTGCAGATTTTACGCAACGGAACTCATTGCAGAAAATCCGCAGCATAATACAGTAGCAGCAAACTGGATGAGATGCAGAAAAAACGCTCAGAAATTGACCTGCGGTGCTGAGTTTTATTCTGCAGCAGGTCAAATGTATTTGCATAAACGCTGCTTATTTGTTGCAGGTATTCCCCATTGAATTCAATGGTGAGCTAAATCCTGCAACAAATAGCAGTTTGTGTGGCTAGTTCGCAGCGTTCCCGCTGCAAAAAACGGAACTCTGAAAATCACATGGGATTAAACGTCATCCCATGAGCCCGGCCTGGGTGACGTCAGAAGGCCGGCCTCTTGGGATGACACTTCATCCCATGTGACCACCGCTGCAGCCAAACACAGGCTGCAGCGGTCTTCTGGGATAAAACCTCCGGCTAAGGGTACAAACACACAAGGCGTGTTCAGTGCGGATATGCTGCGTCAAGCTGCGCAGTGTATCCGCTCTGAACACCGCAGGGAATGTCGTACGAAAAATCGCACCACATTGAGGGGGTAAGTCATACTTACACCCTCCGTCCTCTCTGCACGCAGTCCAGCCCCCTGGGATGACGTTGCAGGCCATGTAATCGCTGCAGCCTGTGTTTGGCCGCAGCGGTCACATGGGATGAAACATCATCCCAGGAGGCCAGACTGGAGAAGAAGCAGGAAACTCTGGGTAAGTATAACTTTATTTATTTTTTTATATATAACTTGCGATTCTTGCAGCGGAATCGCTGTGATTGCGCCGCAAATGTCGCAACAGGTTGTGGATTTAAGCACCACATTGAATTCAATGTTGAAAACCCGCAACAGAAGAGCTGCGATTCCGCAGGATTAATTGACATGCTGCGGTTGAGGAAACCACACCGCAGGTCAATTTATGTGCATTTTTTTCGGAGGCTTTTTTCCACTGTGCAGGGACGAGATTTGTTGAAATCTCACCCACACTGCTGCTACTATAATACGCTGCGGAAAATCCGTAGTGTTTACGCTGTGTGTGTTCCTACCCTAAGTGCTGCAGTTTTTCACAGCGGACATTTCGGGCGAAAAACTGCACCACAGTCTGGTGTGGTTTTTCGGCCGGAATTCCCTGCGGCGCACAGGACGGATACGATGCGTGCTTTTACGAAGCGTATCTGACCGGAGTGAACGCAGCCTAAGGCATCATTCACACGAATGTGTTAAACGTCCATGTGATGGCCGTTAAAACAACGGCCGTCACACGGACCTATATAATTCAAAGTGGCCATTTACACGTCCGTTGTTTCAACGAACCGTGTGAAGGGTCCGTGAGAAAAAAGGACATGTCCTATTTTTTCACACTTCATGCATCCCTCCATAGATTCTAGTCTATGGGGGATGCGTGATATCGCGTCCTGCAGCGCAGGGCACGGATGCACCTCGGACGTGAAAAACGTTTTCACGTCCGAGATGCGCAACGCCAGTCTGAATCAGGCCTTAGACATATTCCGTTTAGATTTGAAAGCTGAATCACTGTGATGAAATGAAGTTTGAAAAATGTATGACAAATATGACAAAGATCTGTGGATTAGGTCTATACTGTTACTCTCTTATTACACACAGTACACATCCATGCCATATAGACAATGAAAATTAAAACTGATCTCGACTCAACAGTACCCTTGGTATGTAATAAGCTAATGTTAATATAATAAAATGTACATACATATCATTAACTTTAAGCTACCTGATCCTCTATTACAATACTTAAGAACATGCAACTAAGCAAAATGGCTTCCCTTGACATGCCAATCAAACATCATATCGGTCGAGTCTAGAAGATATGTGGGTGTTTCCATTTTCCAAACAATTGGATTCTTGGTCATCCCTCTGATGACATTAATATGAGTTATGGAATCCTGAAGTTTTCGCTCTGAGTGATATGTCTGAATATGCTATGATGGGAAAACCCCTTTTACTATTGATCCAATATTATAATACATATCTGAACCATTAACAAGATCACTTTACTATTGGTAATGTTGATACCATGGGTGACTACATAGTACTTCATTGTAAATTCTGTATAACGTGCATCTTTTAATACTATGACTAGTTACTCGTTAATTCTTGTTGAATAGAACTGTTAGATGTGTCCTTGCCTTGTGGGTTGATCAATCCTGCACGTAAGATTAATGTAAATGTTTGCGTTAATTACTGAAAAGACTAAATTCAGTAGAGTCCTGGCTAATAGTTATTTCTTAAGGATCCAAACAAATTTCCTCCTGCCTCTTTCTGCAGATATGCCTTTTTTTAACTTTTACTGGCATTACATTTTTTTTTTTTTTACTTCTGGTAATTGCCTCAAAAGAACAAAGCTCTTTGTTTAAGGGTAGCTCAGGGAAATCTTAATTGCCATAAGAAACCAGCCAGTTTCCAAGTATTCCTGAATGACTTTTTCTTTTTACATTAAATATTTAATATCTTATGAGGTAGGTAAACCTTTCATAAAGAGGCCGGAGAATTGTATTCCTAAAGATCACTCAGTCTTATCTAGGCGGTTATAGTGAGATAAATGCTAATAAACAGTTATTTAGCATTTTATGTCTAATTTAGATGAAACTATGTGTGACGAAATTCTGTATTAAAAGTGTATATAAATAAAACCACCTGATAAAACTGTTAGAAACTATTCTGAGCTGGCAGATAATCAAATTTTAATGTGTGCAGTTCAGTCGACTTGGCACTTATCAGATGCAAATATCTATTTGGAAGAAACGTATGCCACCTTCTTGGCAACTACGAACCACCAAAGTAGTCTGGGAGATTTACTGGGCTAGGATGGAGTGACAGTTTAAGACTGTGTGGTCATCAGATTTTATCGGTTTTGCTTACTGTACATTGCCTCATTCAAAGTTGTACGTTTGTATTGGCCAAAAGGACAGCTCTCTTATCTTTTTCAGATATTAGTATTTGACATACATTACTGGCATTCTATAAAATATGCAAACAGCCCTGCACAGATCCTGATTTTCTATGCATAGCATGGCTAGTATCTACAATAAATACTTAGCGTTAATGTGGTATATCCCCAGTTAACCTCATATGAATACCAATTATTTTTTTAAATGTGCTAATACTTTTGAAAGTACTACTTGTTTTTGTGATTATTTATTTAGTAGTGTGATGTATGTAATAATTTGGGTAGGCTTGCTCTAAGACCTTTCTTTCCAATTGCCGCATATATATGTAACTTTTCAAAATAAAAGTTATGCTGATAAAAACAATCCGTAACACTGGAGCAAGCAAGGAGAATTTAGTCCGAAAATCATTGAAATAAAATACATTCAAGCTCACCACTGGAACCACCTCCTCTCTGAGATCCGTCCGTCCGATCACAACGCAGCAGATGCCTAGCAATTTTATATATGCAGTGTATTTCTAAAGTAGTACTGCAACGATTTTGCATAAAAAGAAAACAGTTTTATTATACTAACAAAATTTTAATCCACATAGGCTCTTCAATAAAATCACATGTTGCATGCTAAGTATATCTTTATGCAAAAACGTAGGGGTACTACTCTATGCCAGATTGCCTTTACGATCCATAGAATTTCTGCTATGGGAGAGGTTTGAAAGTTTTCGCAGTCTTCTCCAGTAATAGAAGTTTTCGCAGTCTTCTCCAGTAATAGAAGTTTTCGCAGTCTTCTCCAGTAATAGAAGTTTTCGCAGTCTTCTCCAGTAATACTACAGGAGCCTGCCTGACACTGGAGATACACTGCATGTTATATAGTATTGGGGAAAAGAAAATATACTCCTCTTCAATACTATGTTTTTATTTATCATAGCCTAAATAACAATTAAATAGAATAGTACTTCATTGTCAAGTATGAAAAAATCCATAAACAGAAATCCCCACATTAAAAACCGTGTGAGCCCAGCAAACTTCTATAAACAAATAATAATAAGAAGAAAGTGTTGGAATGACCAAGTCAAACTCCAGACCTCAACCCCATTGAGATGCTGTGGCGGGATCTTAATCCCTTAATGACCAAGCTTGTTTGGACCTTAATGACCAAGCCAGATTTGTCAAATCTGGTATGTCTGACTTTATCAGAGAATAACTCTGCGAAAGTTTTGAATATCCAAGTAATTCTGAAGAATTTTTGTAAAAATTAACATTTTTGCCTATTTTTAACTGCAGTATGTCACATATATACATACATACTGTACAATTTTTTTTATTAAATATATATTTCCATCTCTTTACTCTATTTTGGCAGCACTTTTAAAAAAAATCAAATACATTTGCAGCAATTTAGAGGACTTACAAATGTAATAATAATTTTATAAAGTTTGAAGTACATTTTGTTTTCCTGCACCAAGCCAGGTTTTCAGAGGCTCATAGGTCTCAGAATGATGGAAACTCCCACAAACGACCCAATTTAGAAAACTAGATCCTTAAGGTATTTATCTAGGGGTATAGAAAGGATTTTGACCCCCACAGTTTTTTGCTAAATTTAATGCATAGCAGGTGAGAAAAAATTTAAATTCACTTTTTTGATAAAAGTATCAGTTTGAAGACCGATTTATTTGTAAAGCAAAACTGAAAATGAAGAAACACACCACAAAATCTATCCCCCTGTTTCTCCTGTTTTCAAAAATACCCACACTGTGGCCCTAATGCATTGCCTGGACACACCGCAGGGCCCAAAAGGAAGGGAGCATCTGGAGGCTTTCAGGACTCATATTTTGCTTGAAAATGTTTTTTTTGGACCCCACTGTACATTTGGAGAGGCTTTGAGCTGCCAGAACAATAGAAACTCCCCATAAACGACCCCATTTAGAAAACTAGACCTCTTAAGGTATTTATCTAGGGGTATAGTAAGTATTTTGACCCCCACAGTATTTTGCTAAAGTTAATGCATAGCAGGTGAGAAAAAATTTTATTTAAGTTTTTTCATAAAACTATCAGTTTGAAGACCGATTTCTTTGTAAAGAAAACATGAAAATGAAGAAACACACCACAAAATCTATCACCCTGTTTCTCCTGTTTTCAAAAATACCCACATTGTGGCCCTAATGCGTTGTCTGGACACACCGCAGGGCCCAAAAGGAAGGGAGCAACCGGAGGCTTTCAGGACTCATAATTTGCTTGAAAATGTTTTAGGCCCACTGTACATATGGAAAGGCTTTGAGCTGCCAGAACGATAGACACACACCATAAACGACCCCATTTAGAAAACTAGACCCCTTAAGGTATTTATCTAGGGGTATAGTAAGTATTTTGGCCCCACAGTTTTTTGCAAAATTTAATGCATAGCAGGTGAGAAAAATTTAATTTCACTTTTTTCATAAAAGTATCAGTTTGAAGACCGATTTCTTTGTAAAGCGAACATGAAAATTAAGAAACACAACCCAAAATCTATCACCCTGTTTCTCCTGTTTTCAAAAATACTCCCATTGTTGCCCCAATCTGCTTATTAGACGTGTGGCTGGGTCAAAAAGAGAGGGAGCACCCTTTGGCTTTCAGGGCACAATTGAATAAATTCTAGGCCCCATATCATGCATTTGGAGGCATTGAGCTGCCTGAACAAAAAAAAAAACAGAAATTACCCCATTTTAAAAACTAAACCCTTAAAGCTGTTCATCTAGTGGTGTAGTGAGCATGAGGATCAAAAAAAAATTAAAGGACGAAATAATGGGTATTATTTCAGACACTATGGGTATATAATGTTTTCTTCAAATTCTTATTTAATTTCCAGATAAAATAGAGGAGACGTGGTAGAAGGTTATTTTGTTAGAAATATGCCACATTAATAAATTTGTGCGGCATACAAAAGAGAAGTGAAGCCGTGTATTCATAACGGATGCATGTCGCTATAGACACATTTGCCTGTACTTACGACTATGTCTTGCTGAAGTAGCAGTTGTCCCGCATCTGTACCATTATGATGTCATTGTGGACAGAATTCTGTCCTAATATAAAATCAGTCAGAGAGGAAAAAATAAACTGTACTGGAGTGACGGCCAATATCTTCAAACAAATCGAGGAAAATGTATCCAACTATGTTGCAAACTCGAGTCTGTTCACTAGATAGAAGAACACCGCAGGGCTGCCATGACAAGGTTTTTTTTATCAGTAACTGGTTGTACAACGTCTCTTTGGCTCCATCAATCCTTATGAGGGACAAACGTGCCAAGTGACGCGGTACACCATAACAGGCCCCTACCCGGCAAGGTAGGAACCGCTATGTGCACAAAACAACCAATCATCTACAGAATAAATAAAAGGGCAGTGTCCAAAACAATCTATAGGAACAGTAAAGGATCACTAATCCCCAAAATGATGTCAGTATTTCCAGAAGAACTGTAACAAACTGTAACAAAGCCTGTGGTGTATTGATAATGAATAGCTTGATTATTAGAGATCCTCCAAAAAAAATATATCATGCCCATATCACTGTACAGAATTAGGAATGTAACATCTGTATGTGGCAGGACATAGTCATAAGAAAAAGGAAATACATCCCCAATTTATTCTTGTAACCATTGCTAAAATGCACGACTTCCACTAATTCAGGGGCGGCTTAGGCCGCAGGTGTTGGATTTATCTACTAATAAATGCAATGCCCACATTTATTTTTATTTAAGAACACTTGTGGGGTCCATGTTCTGAATAGACAGATGTGGGCTGCTGCACAATAAACAGTATTCCTTTGTGAGTGATCATGTTCAGGATTTAATTGTCCAAGAAATGTATAAAAAAATCAAAAAGTGGAAAATTTGTTTTACAGTCTGAAATAAATACACTTTACTACCTCCCCGTGAGAATCCCTCCCTCCCTTGGAAAGCACAGAAACTAAACAAAAAATATGAATAAATGAAATTGACTCCCTAAAATGAATTCCCCACCCTACCCTTTTTGGTGTTCCCTAAATTATATATAAAATTAATAATTAGAAATGGTGTGGTAGGTCTCAAAACAGGTGAAGTTGCACAGGCCTGTATTTGAAGGGCACATGGGGCAGTAAAACCGGGTATCCCTCCTCCTTCCATGTTTACTACACACCCGGCATCTCTTTTGGGGGTATTCCTTATTCTCAGTGGCAGGAACGGGTTGAAGGAAGTGGCGCTCAGTGAGCCTTTTGACTTCCTCTGACTCAAAGGATTCTCCAGGCGCAGGGGGTGCTCTAATGTTCTCCTGATATTGGAGGAAACTGAGCATTCCCTAGGTCTTGTAGAGCACATAGTTGTTATAAGTAGCCATCTGTATGAGGTAGATCGCTACCTTTTTATACCAGGCCCTAGTTTAGCGCTTGACCAGGTACGGTTGTAGGACCTGGTCAGATAGATCGACTCCTCCCATGAACTTATTATAGTCCACCATGCAGACCGGTTTCCTCTTATCAGAGGTAGCGCCCCTCTCTCTCACTGCCACTGTGGTGTCTTCATGCACGTTGGTCAGCATGTACACCTCATTTTTATCACTTCATTTGATAGCGAGCAACTGGTCGCTTGCAAATGAGAGTGTTTCACTACTTTCTTTTCGCCTGGACACCAGTTGTTGAGGTAAGCCGGCTCTATTTTTGCGGACCATCCCACAGGTCCCTGTATTAGCAGCATGGAGGGACTTATACAGGGGGACACTGGTGTAATAATTGTCGGTGTACACATGGTACACCGACAATAAGGGACTCGTCTACCACTATTTTTTGGCCTGGGGTGTATAAATATAAAAATGACTCAGATAGGAGGGAGATGAGGGGTTTCAACTTGTTGAGGCGATCATGGCCTGGGTCACTTCTTGGGGGGATTTGATAGTTGTCTGAGAAGTGCATGAAACGCATTATAGTCTCATAGCGCGTTCGGGCCATGACAGCAGCAAATACAGGAATGCTGTGGATAGCGCTGGTAGCCCAGTAGGAGCGGATAGAAGGTTTTTTTACTATCCCCATGTTTAGGGTGATTACCAAAAATTTTTTCATCTCACAGACGGTTGTGGGGATCCATCCTCTGGCATAGTAAGACCTTGAATTTTGGGTGGCAAATTGCCTGGCGTATAAATTTGTCTGCTGGACAATTAGTTCCAGGACCTGATCGCCTATAAACAAATGAAAAAAAATATAGGGGGTAAAATTTGCGACATCAGTGTTGATGCCTGGAGTCGCTGTAAATGGCGGAATTTGGAGGGAGAAAGAAACTGCAGGATCCCACATTGCACTAGGGACTGCATTAATAGGCCCTGCTCCTGACCTTTCACCGGTGACAGCTGCATCCACCACCACAGGGCTGGGGGGTCCATTGGCAGAAGCAGAACTTGTGTCGCTTTCTGAGCCAAGTCCTGCATCTGACGCAGAATCCGTATCGCTGCCGGAACTGCTAGAGCACAGCATGGTGTACGCCTGCTCTGCAGTGAACACTCTGCGGCTTCTGCGATTCATATTTTTGCTACACTAAACGAACAAATAATTATTATTTTTTTTTGTATATGACATTTTTTGAATATATATTTTCAATATATATACAATACTAAGAAGAAATTTTTTAAAAGGTACGGTAAACCGCAGTTAATAACAGCAATTAAAACGCAATCAGCGAGAAAAAAAAAAAGGATTACGAAGATCACAAGTAATTACGGGTAATCTGGGGTGATTACGGGTAATCTGGGATGTGATTATGGGTAATATAGGAACGTGAATATCTGGTGTGTTTTTCACAGTAAAACAGCACAAGATTTGTATAGTATCTCTCTCTCTCCTCTCACAGATCAACTACAGTGAGAGAAGGGAGGGAAACAGCACAAATCCTGTGCTGTATTTTGTAAATATGGGACTATGGTCACTGTGATAGGTATATCACAGTGGCCATATGATCAGGGACCAATTATAAGGGTCCCTGATCAGTTTCTATTTACAGGCAGAATAGCTGCCTTAGACTGACAGCGCATGCGTGCGCCATTTTTTTTTTCCCGGCAGTTAGGGGTGGGGGGGGCACGGGGGGGATGTGGGGGGCACGATTGGTGGCAGCGGGGACCTAACAAGTAGTTTTTTTATCTTCTCTCACCTAACATACATGGTGAGAGGAGATAAAAAACTCATTTACATTGGCACATACATTGTAACGGCAGTATCGCCGGTATGGGGATCGCAAACAGCGGTCCCCAGTCACTGCTCCAAGCCCTCAGCTACCTCCGGTAGCTTAGAGCAGGGAGCTAACCCTTCCCCCGGCGGCGCTACTTTATTCCGAAGCAACGCCGTTAAAAGTTAATTGCATCGGAATAAAGCCTGTTAGTGACCGCCGTAAAAACACTATAGGGCGGTCACTAACGGGTTAAGAGAGCTGTGAATAAACTAATGCTCTCCAACAGCAATGAACTAATGCGATATTGTAAAGAATGAGAAGAAGCAAAAGACACGGCGCCACATAGTGCAGGTTACCCAAGTATAGGTGGATAAATGAGAAGAGTGATGCTCACCTTGTAGCGATGTTAAATAAGCGATGGAGAGATGAAGTGCTGCTGCTGCCAGGACCCAAGGCCGGTGATTCAGACGAAAGACCGCGAAGAATATGCTGGGTGAGCTGGAAAAGAGTCGGAAAAGCTGGAAAGACTCTTTTCCAGCTCACCCAGGATATTGTAAAGAAGAGTGGCCCAAAATTTCTCCAAAATTATAAACTCCTACAGGAAATGTTTACTTCAAGTTATGGTTACTAAAGGTGGTTCTACATGTTACTGGATTATAGGGTGTATTTACTTACTCCCACCTGGTGAAACTTTTTAATGACATTTCGGAAGGTGGAGGTGGTTATAATATTGATTTTAAATGCTAGTAAGGAAGGGTTGCCAATTTCTTTTATAAGAAGGATGCAAAGATTATTGTACTCTGGTTGATTAGGGAATACCTTCTCTGGTTACTGAGGATGAGTGCGGATTTATACCTGGTGAGGTAATATCGGCAGACTATTTGGGAACATGCAGCTTGCCAGTGGAGAGGGATGGGGGCGCTCCATCTTGTCACTAGACGCGGTTAAAGCATTTGACAGGATGGAGAAAACCTTCCTTTGAGAATTGTTAGAAAAATTTGGCTTCAGACATTTATCAACTGGCTAAAGGTGCTATACAAAGATCTACAGGCAAGGGTGTTCTTTAATGGGGTATTGACAGTGGGCTTTTTTATTTTCTGGCGGAAATAAGCAGGGTTGTCCCCTTTTCTCCCTCATCTTTGCTCTGTTTAGTGAGCTACTATCAGCCAAGACTAGACAGGAAATTTCTGTTCGGGTCTTTGGATGTGAGGGGAAAGGGGTCAAAATTTCACTTTATGCCAATGATGTCCTGTTATATTTGGATAACAAAAAGGTTCAGAAGCTCTAGAATGGGTTATTAATTTGATGGAATTTTTGGGGAAATGGTCAGGGATTCAGATAAATTGACATGAGACAATATTGTAGCCCCTATATCGAGAGGTTAGTCATCAGAAGATGAAAGTATAGGATAAGGAAGAAGCATTTCATTATTTGGGAGTCAAAGTTTCCCAGTATTTCAAAAGGTATATTGATCTTAACTTACTCCCCTTCATTCATAAAATAAGAGCAAATATTAAAGTCTGGTTAATACTTTTGTTATCTATCGCAGAAATGACTATCATAGTGTAATAGATTAGAGACTGGGTTCATGCATTTGTATTGTTGGTACAAGAATAAACAATGCTGCATCTTGACTTTCTTGAACCAAAAAAAATTAGCACAAAAGTAAAGAAGAGATAAAGTATGTATAGAAAACCATGAAATAAATCAGACCTCAGACCAGGCCCCTAAATAAATCAGACCTCAGAACAAACGCCGAAATAAATCAGACCTCAGACCAGATCATCTAACTTAAGACTGCAAGTCTGCACTCAGCACCCCACATCCCGCAGTCCAGAGCCACAGCACTTTGACAAAAAAACATATGCAAAAATTACACACTATGATGTTAATTTGGGCCATAGAAACCAATGGGATACATTACATATGCATTTCTATATAGTTTTATTTTTGCATTTTCATAATTCACTTAAATAAGTCGCAGCATGGTGCAGTGGAGACTGCTTCACAGAAGCTAGGAAACTAAATACCACAAATAGGAAAGTACTAACACAAATATACAAGAGATGGCACTGACACAATAATAATAGTCCAGCACAGTATGAGCAGTGCATGGCAGCTGCTGCCATTGACAGTGTATGGCCACACACATTCACCATCAGCTTCCGTCAAGGGTTGCAGTATTTTGTAAACTTGGGCAGCCCTGTTTATCCATCTCCTCTCGTCACACTCTACAGTTTCCCTCATGCGCTGCTACCACTCTTTCCCCTCAGGAAGTATGTTCCACATGTCAGTACAGACCGGGCAGTAATCAACTCAATGAGGCAATAGGATGGAGACGAGGGAGCCAGAGGGAGCGACAGAGACATAGCAGCGCTAGCGGGACATACACAGAACCTCCTGGGACAGCAGTTGAAATCTGGACCTGTCCCACTGGATCCAGGAAGGTTGGAGGTATGCCACAGTTCCCCTGAACTCTGAGCCCCGAGTGGACGCCCAATCTACCGACCTGATGATGTCATGATCCAACCAGCCAACCAGGATTCTCCCGGTAGAATCAAATCTGCCCCTGCCAATAATTTATAAGAACAAGGGTGTGTAGACCCATCAGAAATCCTCTCCCCCTCAAGTGTGCTCCACTGAATGTGTGTGACCGGTACGGTCATAAATGGTTAAAGGGGGGATTCAAATTTGTAGGGAGTATTTCCTTGTCAAGGTGACACGGAATAAAATACCTTTACAAATAGGTTTCTAAAGGTGAAGCTATGCATTAAATACGGCATTCTGCCTCATGAGAAAATATCCAAATAGATGCTATTAAATAAAGTAATATATATCTTCATATTTTATCCTAAGAACATTACTATGAGACCAGTTCACCTAAAACATTCTTATCAATAATTCACTTTGGAAGGTCAATATTTACCTATTCCCTTTGGCTCAAATGAAAAGGAAAATGGGTCTGAAGCTGACGTATAACGGCCTGTATAAATAATGAATGCATAGTCAGTCCCTTATGCTCCAAAGAACATCAGCCTAATGTTAATGTATAAGATAACTAGCTACATCTCTTGTAAATTTATCACACTAGCATTAATGCATTTGCTGAGTGCATGAATATTTCACAATAGAACTGTGTCAGGTTTAGAAGACCTCTTGAGAATTACACTAGTGAAACCTAAGAGGCATCAGGGAACTTACAAATGTTTTAACCACGTTAATGATATTAAAATTTGTATAAGAATGTTTAATCAAGTTTTTAGATTCTGATCCAATATAACAAACAATAACCACCTTAATATACTCATAGAAGAATAGCATACATTTATTTGAAGCAGTGTTTCTCAAAATTGGTTATGGAGGACTTAGGATCCAATGGGTTCCTCTACTTCCCCAGAACACTGTCATCAGACTCCACAGCAGGCTCTTTAAGGGTATGTGCACACGATAACTGCAATTACGTCTGAAATTACGGAGCGGTTTTCAGGAGAAAACAGCTCCTGAATTTCAGACGTAATTGCATGTACTCGCGTTTTGCGGGGCGTCTTTTACGGACGTAATTTGGAGCTGTTCTTCATTGGAGTCAATGAAAAACGGCTCCAATTACGTCCCAAGAAGTGTCCTGCACTTCTTTTGACAAGGCTGTAATTTTACGCGCCGTCTTTTGACAGCGACGCGTAAAATGACAGATTGTCGGCACAGTACATCATAAAGCCCATTGAAAGTAATGGGCAGATGTTTGCCGACGTATTGGAGCCGATTTTTCAGACGTAATTCGAGGCGTGAAACGCCTCCATTACGTCTGAAAATAGGTCGTGTGAACCCAGCCTTAGGGTACGTCCACACACAGTGTAAACACTGCAAATTTTCCGCTACGGATTTCGCTGCGTAAAATCCGCAGTGTATTACAGTAGCAGCAGAGTGGATGAGATTTGAACAAATCTCATCCACTCGCTACGGATAAAATACGCTGAAATCCTTTGCTAAATTGACCTGTGATGCGTTTTTTTAATCAACAAAATGTCAATTTATGCTGTGGAATTGCTGTTCTTTTGTTGAGAGCTTACTCCATTGAATTCAATGGGGAGGCAAAATCTGCAATAAATACAAAATGTTGCAATTTTTGTGGGGAAAAGCTGCTATTCCTCCACAAGTATCGCAAATCAAATCAGAGAAAAAAAACTTTTAGTTACAGATTAATCACTTACCCCTGGGCGTTGTCATAGTGACGCGTTCTTCTGTTCTCTATCCAGGCTGTCCTCCTGGGATGGTGTTTTATCCCATGTGACTGCTGCAGCCAATCACAGGCTGACAGTCACATGGGGTGCAGCATGATCCCAGATGGCTGGGCTGCATGGAGAACAGAGGGACACATCGCTATGACAACGCCCGGTGGTAAGTATTAACTTTTTTTTTCCAGCTGTGCTTTCAAAACGTAGATTCCGCCCGAAAATGTAGTATTGTTATAGTAATGTAGTATTATTATAGTAATGTAGTATTGTTATAGTAATGTAGTATTATTATAGTAGTTCAAATAACTAATTGATTAACAATAATTTTGTATTATATCAAATTTGAAAGTAATGCGGCCCGTCAAATTCACATTTCTTCTATGTGCAGCCCATTTACCCAGCTGAGTTTGAGACCCCTGGGATAAGGGGTGCAACAATAGAATATTACATTTGTGTATCAGTTTTAATCACAAATAAATGAATGGGATCTATGAAGGGATTATTTTTACTACATTTTTGGAAACTGCAAGCGTAAATCCAATGCGTAATACTAATTACTGTGTCTGACCACTAGTTAAAACAAAGTGATATAGTTTACAATGACTGTGGGAATTATTTCCCAAAGGTTCCTGTTAGCTTATATTATACATCTTAACAAAATATTTTAGACATGATGAAGGGATTTTGAGGCCACGTAAAGTCATTTAAACATGATTAACCGCTATACTAATTTACAAGAGCATCAGGGATCTCTGCAGGCTTTAAAATACTTTACAGTCATTAACATAAGTCTTATTTACATTTCATATTTTGTCAGGCACAATTCACAATACATGTCATAAAAAACTATTTGCATTAACAGTCAATAAATATCAATCAGCTGAATACTCGTCTTCCAAAACCAATAAATGTTTTCCCATCCTCATGCAAATAAATCATGTTCTTTCTTATGTTTTCTAAAGAAATAGGCTTGGAAATAATACTTATTAAGAAAAATTATTTGAAATCTACATACCAGAAACTTGACAAAGAAATATTATACATTTTGTTACTTACTATCTAAAGATAAACACTATATAGTCCTTTAAACCCTTAACGACAAAAGATGGATATATCTGTCACGAGCGGGTGCTAGTTCCCTCATTGTGACGGATATAGTTATCACTCGAATCTCGTGGGTACTGCCACTGTACCCATGAGATCAGTGGCAAGAGCACGGCTGTTATACACAGCATGTCTCCTGCCACAACTGCCAAAATCGATGATAATGCTGATCCTGGCAGTTTAACCTCTTAAAGGGGTTGTCCACTAACGGACAGCTGATGACCTATCCACCGGATAGGTCATCAGTATATCATCGGTATGAGTCCAACACCCGGACCCTGCACCGATCAGCTGCTCCGGCTGCCTGCGGGTACAGCCCAGTATGCAAGGTCCGGAGCCGGAAACAGTTTGCTCCGTACATTGCATAGCGGCCGTGCTGCCGAACTTCAGCTCTGCTCCAATTCATTTGCATAGGAGCAGAGCTGCAATATGGCAGTTGGGCCTCAATTCCGTGACAGGAGCCCTTCTTCTTCCGGCATGGACGTCCGGTGCACGGAGACAGTCGGAGCAGTGGATTAGTGCGGGGTCCGGGTGTCAGACCCATACCGATTATATACTGATGACCTATCTGGTGGATAGGTCATCAGTTGTCCGGTAGTGGACTACCCTTTTAAAAGCTGCAAAGGCCCCCAGGTCTGCCATCAGTAACTGCCTATTGGGCCATGCCAGAGGCATAGCATAATACGTTGTCTGTCAGTGATACATTGACAGGCAATAATGCTTTGGAATACTAGGTATTTCAAAGCATTATCAAAGTCCCCTAGTGGGACAAAAATAAAAATGTAAAATGGAGTTTAATAAAGTTAAATAAAAATTAAAAAGTACCCCCCCAAAAAAATAACATAATTAAACCCTTTTTTTATAAAAAAAACAAACATTATTAGATTTCTTAAAAAGTGGGTCACCGCAGAACAAACATAACTTATTATTATACTACAATGCATAGGGCGTAAAAGAAAAATAGCAGAGTTGCTGTTTTGTTTTTCTCTTTCGCACCTCAAAAAAACAATAAAAGCTAATCAATAAATGATATGTACACTAAAATGGTACCAATAAAACATACAACTCAACCTTCAAATAAACAAGCCCTCATACGGCTACATTGATGGAAAAATAAAAAGTTATGGATCTCAGAATGTGGCAACACAAAAATGACTTTTGCATAAAACATGTTTTATTGTGCAAAAGTACTAAAACGTAAAAAAGACATATTTGGTATCGCCGCATTCGTACCTGTAGAATTAAGTTAACATGTTATTTTTACCAACTGTAAACAGAGAAACAAAACCTGAAAAAAACAATGGCAGAGTTGCTGTTTGTTTTGCAAAACCTTTAAAAAAAAAAAATATTGAAAGCTCTGATCCAATAAATGATATGTACCCCAAAATAGTGCCAATGAAAAATACAACTTGTCCTGCAAAAAACAAGCTACATCAACAGAAAAATTAAAGTTATGGCTCTTGGAATGTGAGGAAGAAAAAAATTAAAGAAAATGGTTTGGTCATTAGTTACAAGGTTCGGATAGCACTAGGTAATGGTGTGGGTGCATAAATAGGGGCCCAACCCGATCCAATAGAGAAGAAAAGTACTATGCACATTAATATGGAGTTATTTATCCAAACAAATAATTTATTTATTTGTAGCCAGTGTCAGTGCGACGTTTCGGTAAATACCATGACCTTCCTCAGGCACTTTAGTCAATGCTTATCCTGCGTGGATGGCGCTGTAAGCTTGCCGGGTAACCGCTATAGTGTGGTCATTAACCCCTAGGCGCACCAGGATGCAACTGTATGTCCATGTGGCCAGTGTCTTAGCGCACAGGGACGTACAGTTACTGTGTGGTTCCCAGTGCGACAGTGTGCACCGGGAACCGGGAGGCCAGCTGTCCCTGACAGCTGACACTCCACTGTATGCCGATCAGCGGCATATTTGCGCTGATTTCGGTAATTAACCCCTTGATTGCTGTGATCGATTGCAATCACCGCATTCAGTGGTTTCTAGCTCAAATCGTGAGGATTGCAGATGGCTAGCATGGCGATCAGAGGCCAAGTAATGGCCTCCGTGTCTGCCATGTACGGAAGCCTATCAGGATCAGCCTCCTGATAGAATTCCTGTCAGAGTGACAGGACGTCACTGCCATCTGTGACAGTGTCGGCGACAGTGTGCATCGGGAACCGGGAGGTCAGCTGTCCCTGACAGCTGACACTCCACTGTTGCCGATCAGCGGCTCATTGCCGCTGATTTCGGCAATTAACCCGTTACATGCGGGTCTCGATTGCGATCTCCGCATGTACAGGGTTTGTAGCACATCAGCAGCCCCCATGCAATTGTGGGAGCTGCTGATGCTTGTGATGGCACCCGGGGGCCAGACAACGGCCCCCGGGTCTGCCATGTATGCAAGCCTATGAGGATCAGCCTCTGGCTGGTCATCGTGGACTAACTGTCAGAGTGACTGTGACGTCATACTGACAGTTGGAATACGTTACACTACCTAGTTAGTGTAATATATTCTAGCAGCGATCAAAGCTGCAGGTAAAAAAAGAAAGTGGCAAAAGTAAAGAATTTTTTTTAAAAAAGATAACAAAAATGTTTTACAAAAGTGTAAAAATAAAAGATTTTTTTTTCCTAAAATAAGTCTCTTATTATAGGGAAAAAATGAAACCGTTAAAAAACAGTACACATATTTGGTATCACCGCATTCGTAACGACCCAATCTATAAAACTATAATGTTATTTTTACCGCACAATGAACGCCGCAAAAAAACCCAAACTAAAAACAATGCCAGAATCACTATTTTTTGGTCACCACCCCTCCCAAAATATAGAATGAAAAGTGATCAAAAAATTGCATGTACCCGAAAATAGTACCACTAAAATCTACAACCCGTTCCACAAAAAACAAGACCTTACACAGCTTTTTTGACTGAAAAAAAAAAAAGTTACAGCTCTCAGAATATGGTGACAGAAAATAAATTCTTTTATAAAGAAGTGATTTTATTGTGCAAATGCTGCAAAACATAAAAAAAATATATACATATGGTATCGCCGTAATCGTACCGACCAGCAGAATAAAGTAAAATTGTCGTTTATAGCGCATTATGAACGCCGTAAGAAATAAAGAATTTAAAACGAGAAAAATCACTGTTTTTGGCCACCAAAGCTCTAAATAAAATGTAATAAAAAGTGATCAAAAATTAGCATGTACCAAAAAATGGTACCAATAAAAACTACAGCTCGTCCTGCCAAAAATAACCTCACACCGCTCAATTCATGGAAAAATACAAAAGTTATGGCGTTTGGAAGGCGGGGAGTGAAAAACTAAAATGTAAAAGCAAAAAAGGATCAGTCCTGCAAAGGTTAATTAATTTCTATTAAAAAAAAAAATTATTGCCACATGTGGGGTATTGTCATACTTGGGAGAGATTGCGTTACAAATTTAGGGCGACTTTTTCTCCTTTATCCCTTGTGAAAATGAAAAAATTCAACATTTTAGTGGACAAAATTGTTTATATTCATTTTCACGGCCTAATTCTACTAAATTCTGCAGAAGACCTGTGTGGTATAAATGCTTACTATACCCCTAGAAAAATTCCTTGAGGGGTGTAGTTTCCCAAATGGGGTCACCTTTGGAGTGTTTCCACTATTTTTTCCCCCCAGAGGGTTGCAATCGCGACATGGCACTAAAAACCAATCCAGCAAAACCTGCGCTCCAAAATCCAAAAGTCGATTTTCATTTTCATATACTAACTCCAATAAATATAGCAAAATACCCGTGGGGTCAAAGTGCTAACTATACCCCTAGATAAATTCCTTGAGGGGTCTAGTTTCCAAAATGGGATCACTTTTGGGGTGTTTCCACTGTTTTGGCACCACAAGACCTCTTCAAACTCGACATGGTGCCTAAAATATAATCGAAAAATAATCAGGCCCCAAAATCCACTAGGTGCGCCTTTGCTTCTGAGGCCGGTGTTTCGGTCCATTAGGACACTAGGGCCATATGTGGGATATTCCTAAAAACTGCAGGACCTGGGCAATAAATATTGAGTTGTATTTCTCTGTAAAAACCTTCTGTGTTACACAATTTTTTTTATTACGAATTAATTTAGGTAAAAAAAAAAAAAATTTGTAAATTTCCCCTCTACTTTGCCTTATTTCCTGTGAAACACCTAAAGGGTTAAAATACTTTCTGAATGCTGTTTTGAATACTTTGAGGGGTGCAGTTTTTAAAATGGGATGATTTATTGGGGGATTCAAATATATAAGGCCCTCAAAACCACTTCAGAACTGAAATTTTCTTGAAAATGTGAGAAATTGATGCTAAAGTTCTAAGCCTTGTAACGTCCTAGAAAAATAAAAGGATGTTCAAAAAATGATGCAAATATAAAGTACACATTTGGGAAATGGTAACTAGTGACTATTTTGTGTGGTATTACTGTCTGTTTTAGAAGCAGATACATTTAAATTTAGAAAAATGCACATTTTTGCAAATTTGCTCTAAATTTTGGTGTTTTTCACGAATAAATATTTAATTTATTGACCAAATTTTCCCACTATCATAAAGTAAAATATGTCACGAGAAAACAATCTCAGAATCGCTTGGATAGGTAAAAGTATTCCGGAGTTATTACCACATAAAGTAACACGTCAGATTTGAAAAAATCAGCTGTTCCACAAAGACAAAACAGACTGCGTCCTAAAGGGGTTAAGGCCCAAACAGGGTGAAGATATGGCATGGTCACCCACTGAGGGAGGCATTAGTTGCTAAGCTGTGGCCTGAACATATTTGACTCTCTGCTTAGCAAAGTTATTAATTAGGAAGTCACAGTACTCCACCATAATTCATGTTGAATCTTTTCTTTTTATGTCAGGTTAATCTGACATATAATTAATTATTTTTATTATTATTATTACTTAATATTCTCGATTATCAGGTGGTGATTAATAAATTAGTAGAAAAGTAAATAAGTAAAGGACCTCTAGAAAAACCGATCCAATTTATAAACTAATACAATAAATAGAAAATAAAGAAATAAAAAAATGCTAATTTTTTTCTGCTTTTTAATCAGATGTGTCTCATATTTTGAGGTGTTCTTTTTCATCAGTTCATGGCCTGATGACTGCTATGTAAAAAAAAGTGGAACAAATTCTTATTTTTTACAGGAGCCCCCTCAATTAGACAGAGCAGAGTGGCTTTTACTATTGTGAACTCGTCCCGGCCACCTTTTAGATGAGTAAGTAAAGATCAGTTGTTAATTAGTCTTTAACCACTTAGGGTAAGGCCACACGGAGTGGCCCTGACACGGTCGCAACACGGCCAATCACCATGTCGGCACTATGTTCGGCATGGCTGTCAAACACCCTGTTTTTTGGCCTTGCGTTATTGCAGGTAAAACGGCCCTTTACCTGCAAAATCGTGCGGCCATTTTGCAGATAAAGGGGTTTTTACCCGCATTAACTCGCGGCCATTAACAGGGTATTTGACAGCCGCGATTAACATGTTGCCGGCGCGGCTGTTGGCTGCGTAGCGACCATGTTAGGACAGCTCCGTGTGGCCTTACCCTAAGTGACCAGCCTATTTTAGGTTAGGCCTTAATGACTAAGCCATTTTTAGGCCTTAATGACTAAGCCATTTTTTTAATTTTTACATCGGTGCATTCATAGAGCCATTTTTTATTTTTCCGTCGACATACAGTGAAGGAAATAAGTATTTGATCCCTTGCTGATTTTGTAAGTTTACCCACTGTCAAAGTCATGAATAGTCTAGAATTTTTAGGCTAGGTTAATTTTACCAGTGAGAGATAGATTATATAAAATAAAAAAAAGAAAATCACATTGTCAAAATTATATATATTTATTTGCATTGTGCACAGAGAAATAAGTATTTGATCCCCTACCAACCATTAAGAGTTCAGCCTCCTCCAGACCAGTTACACGCTCCAAATCAACTTGGTGCCTGCATTAAAGACAGCTGTCTTAAATGGTCACCTGTATAAAAGACTCCTGTCCACAGACTCAATTAATCAGTCTGACTCTAACCTCTACAACATGGGCAAGACCAAAGAGCTTTCTAAGGATGTCAGGGACAAGATCATAGACCTGCACAAGGCTGGAATGGGCTACAAAACCATAAGTAAGACGCTGGGTGAGAAGGAGACAACTGTTGGTGCAATAGTAAGAAAATGGAAGACATACAAAATGACTGTCAATCGACATTGATCTGGGGCTCCATGCAAAATCTCACCTCGTGGGGTATCCTTGATCCTGGGGAAGGTGAGAAACTACAAGGGGGGAACTTGTTAATGATCTCAAGGCAGCTGGGACCACAGTCACCAAGAAAACCATTGGTAACACATTACGCCGTAATGGATTAAAATCCTGCAGTGCCCGCAAGGTCCCCCTGCTCAAGAAGGCACATGTACAGGCCCGTCTGAAGTTTGCAAATGAACATCTGGATGATTCTGAGAGTGATTGGGAGAAGGTGCTGTGGTCAGATGAGACTAAAATTGAGCTCTTTGGCATTAACTCAACTCGCCGTGTTTGGAGGAAGAGAAATGCTGCCTATGACCCAAAGAACACCGTCCCCACTGTCAAGCATGGAGGTGGAAACATTATGTTTTGGGGGTGTTTTTCTGCTAAGGGCACAGGACTACTTCACCGCATCAATGGGAGAATGGATGGAGGCATGTACCGTCAAATCCTGAGTGACAACCTCCTTCCCTCCACCAGGACATTAAAAATGGCTCGTGGCTGGGTCTTCCAGGACGACAATGACCCGAAACATACAGCCAAGGCAACAAAGGAGTGGCTCAAAAAGAAGCACATTAAGGTCATGGAGTGGCCTAGCCAGTCTCCAGACCTTAATCCCATCGAAAACTTATGGAGGGAGCTGAAGATCCGAGTTGCCAAGCGACAGCCTCAAAATCTTAATGATTTACAGATGATCTGCAAAGAGGAGTGGGCCAAAATTCCATCTAACATGTGTGCAAACCTCATCATCAACTACAAGAAACGTCTGTTGTGCTTGCCAACAAGGGTTTTGCCATCAAGTATTAAGTCTTGTTTGCCAAAGGGATGAAATACTTATTTCTCTGTGCACAATGCAAATAAATATATATAATTTTGACTATGTGATTTTCTGTTTTTTTGTTAATATAATTTATCTCTCACTGGTAAAATTAACCTAGCCTAAAAATTCTAGACTGTTCATGTCTTTGACAGTGGGCAAACTTACAAAATCAGCAAGGGATCAAATACTTATTTCCTTCACTGTACATGTATGAGGACTTGATTTTTACGGGACATGTTTCCTTCTCTTTTCACTTACACAGCGATCCGTCCTAGCAACGCTTTGTTTAGAGATACATGTGAGGACATTGTGTGTCTCATTAACACACATCCCGGAGTCTGGGACCAATCAGGAAATCAGTCACTCTTTTCAATATAGACCAATCGGGAAGCTAGTTACTCTTTTTGCTGTAGACTAATTAGGAAGCCAGTTAGTTTTTTTGCTGTGGACCAATCAGTAAACCAGTTACTCTTTTCACTGTAGACTAATCAGTAGGCCAGTTACTCTTTTTGCTGTAAACAAATTGGGAAGCTAGTTACTCCTTTTGCTGCAGACCAAATAGGAAGCCAGTTACTTCTCTAATTTTAGTTAGGGCTTATCTAACTGGCTTTCAGATAGACTCACTGATTGGCCTCAATTTCAAGGGGAAGTTATTTAAGAAGATGGCAGACCTCATGCGGACGTCATTAGAACAGACATTCTCCCCTGATGATGCTACTGTATGTGGTGAAACATGCTGATTTTTTTGTTATTTTAATTTACAATCCTTGTTAGGACTAGCCCTTATAATACCAATACAATACCAACACCATGGTTTAGCGAAATAGAGGGAGAGACTGAATGTGTAGCTCTTTGGGAGGAATGCTTCCATGTGTTTGCTTGTTCAGAAAGGAATATCTCTAAGGTCTTATTTAGACGAACGTATAATAGGTCCGTGCAACGCGCGTGATTTTCACGCGCCTCGCACGGACCTAAGTTAGTCTATGGGGCCGTGCAGACAGCCCGTGATTTTCATGCAGCGTATGTCCGCTGCGTGAAATGCACGACATGTTCTATATTTGTGCGTTTGTCATGCATCACGCACCCATTGAAGTCAATGGGTGCGTGAAAATCACACGCAGCACACAGAAGCACTTCCGTGTGACGCGCGTGACGTGCAAGAGCAGTAAAAAGTATGACTGAAAACAGAAAAGCACCACGTGCTTTTCTGTTTACACCGCGTTCCAAATTATTATGGAAATGTTATTTTTCGCTGATTTTCCTAAATAGTCGATGCAAATGACAGTTAGTATAATCTTCAAGCCATCAACCGTTGGAGTATAATGCGAATTTTATTGAACAAATCTCCTAATGATAACAGATTTTTTTTTAGAAGTAAAAAACTCAAAATGCACTGTTTCAAATTATTATGCACAACAGAGATCAAAACATTTTAAAGGTTGTAAAGAGAACTAAAATGGTAATTTGTTGAATTTGCAGCATCAGGAGGTCATATTTACAGAAATCAAAAGCTCTTTCAATCAAAAAAAACTTAACAGGCCAAGTTACATGTTAACATAGGACCCCTTCTTTGATATCACCTTCACAATTCTTGCATCCATTGAATTTGTAAGTATTTGGACAGTTTCTGCTTGAATATCTTTGCAGGATGTCAGAATAGCCTCCCAGAGCTTCTGTTTTGATGTGAACTGCCTCCCACCCTCAGATATTTTGCTTGAGGATGCTCCAAAGATTCTCAATAGGGTTGAGGTCAGGGGAACATAGCAGCCAATGACACAGAGGTATTCGTGCAGCATGAGATGGTGCATTGTCATGCATGAAGATAATTTTGCTACGGAAGGCACGGTTCTTCTTTTTGTACCACGGAAGAAAGTGGTCAGTCATAAACTCTACGTACTTTGCAGAGGTCATTTTCACACCATCAGGGACCCTAAAGGGGCCTACCAGCTCTCTCCCCATGATTCCAGCCCAAAACATGACTCCGCCACCTCCTTGCTGACGTCGCAGCCTTGTTGGGACAAGGTGGCCATTCACCAACCATCCACTACTCCATCCATCTGGACCATCCAGGGTTGCACGGCACTCATCAGTAAACAACACGGTTTGAAAATTAGTCTTCATGTATTTCTGAGCCCACTGCAACTGTTTCTGCTTGTGAGTATTGTTTAGGGGTGGCCGAATAATAGCTTTATGCACACTTGCAAACCTCTGGAGGATCCTACACCTTGAGGTTCGCGGGATTCCAGAGGCACCAGCGGCTTCAAATACCTGTTTGCTGCTTTGCAATGGCATTTTAGCAGCTGCACTCCTAATCCTATTAATTTGTCTGGCAGAAACCTTCCTCATTATGCCTTTATCTGAACGAACCCGTTTGTGCTCTGAATCAGCCACAAATCTTTTCACAGTACGATGATCACGCTTAAGTTTTCTTGAAATATCCAATGTTTTCATACCTTGTCCTAGGTATTGCACTATTTCACGCTTTTCGGCAGCAGAGAGATCCTTTCTCTATCCCATATTGCTTGAAACCTGTGGCCTGCTTAATAATGTGGAACGTCCTTCTTAAGTAGTTTTCCTTTGATTGGGCACACCTGGCAAACTAATTATCACAGGTGTCTGAGATTGATTACAATGATCAAAAGAGCCCTAAGGGTATGTTCACACGCACTAATTACGGACGTAATTCGGGCGTTTTTGCCCCGAATTACGTCCGAAAATAGCGCCTCAATAGCGCTGACAAACATCTGCCCATTGAAAGCAATGGGCAGACGTTTGTCTGTTCACACGAGGCGTAATTTACGTGCCACTGTCAAATGACGGCGTGTAAATAGACGCCCGCGTCAAAGAAGTGACCTGTCACTTCTTTGGCCGTAATTGGAGCCGTTATTCATTGACTCCAATGAATAGCAGCGCCAATTACGTCCGTAATGGACGCGGCGTTCAAGCGCCTGCACATGCCGTTACGGCTGAAATTATGGGGATGTTTTCAGGCTGAAACATCCCCGTAATTTCAGCCGTTACGGACGCCCTCGTGTGAACATACCCTAAGACACGATACCATCCATGAGTTTAATTGAAAAACTAATAATTAAATGTTTATGACACTTAAATCCAATGTGCATAATAATTTGGAACACGGTGTACAAACATACAGAGTGTCATAATAATGGCGGCTGCGCGAAAATCACGCAGCCACGCATCATATGGTGATGACACACGGAGCTGTTAAGTGTCTTTTGCGCGCGCAAAACGCTGCCTTTTTTGACTCGCAAAACGCACACGCTCGTGTAAATCCAGCCTAATACTGAGTGTGTGATATATTGTAGGAGGAATGCCTCCATGTGTCTGCTGATTCTGAGAGGAATGCCTCTAACACTGAGTATGTAATATACCATAGCAGGAATGCCTCCATGTGTTTGTTGATTTTGAGAGGAATGCCTCTAATACTGAGTGTGTAACATACCATAGGAGACGTCTCCAATGTACATAAATTCAAGAGGAATGCCTCTAGCACTTTAGACACTCTAGATAGTCTGCTGAAATTGATCATTTTAGAGTCAGCAGTGGAAGGTTAAGAAGAATGCCTCAAAGAGGTTCTTACAACTGATGGTTAAGGGACACTGGGAGGAATGCCTCAATTTTCCAATATTGAGACTTTAATTCATTCATTACCTAAGATAATTCATAGTAAATGGTGTCTGAATTCTTATAGGGGGAATGCCCCCCGTTGCACCCAAACAAACAGACAACTATTAGTTTATCTTTTTTCATTTCTAGATTATATAGTGACTATCTCTCGTCATTGAAATGGACTGTTATTCCTCCCAACTTGAGTACTAACTTTAATTCCACAAACATACATAAGTAAACACTTTCTCCTCTAGCCTCTATAAGCTATACCTGCTGATTAGCAGATTCAAAATATAATATTCATATTTTCAAAAATAAGGGATACATTTTTTAATTACATTTTGTATGTCCTTGATAGTGTTTAGTTCATATTCTTTTAATGTGTATGAATAAAGATTGATAATCAATTCTCTTGTCAAATATAGGAATAATTGCACAGTTAGTGGAAGTAGATCTTTTTTAGGAGTACAATCCTTGTGTTTGAATATAATTTTTATGGGACAAGTTGTCTTTTTAATGGCACAATTTTGGGGTACATATAATTTATTCATTAACTATTATTAATATTTTGGGGGGGGGGTAATGAAAAAAACCCATATATTTTGCCATTCTTTTTTGCCTCTTAAATTTGCACTGTGTACCATGTGGTATAAATAACAAAACCAATTTATTCAGCGGGTTGTTACGATTGCAGTGGTACCAAATTTACTACTTTTACACAATAAAAACACATTTTTTTCAAAATTATTTGTTTTTGTTTTGCCATATTTTAACCCCTTCCCGACATTTGACTTATCCATACACCAAAGTCGTGTAGGGGAAGTATGGAACGGGCTCACGGAGTGAACCCGCTCCATACGATGCCGGTGTCGGCTGCTTGTTACAGCCGACACATCAGAGTAACGAGCGGCATCGCGCTCGAGCGTGATCCCGTTCGTTTAGCTCGTTAAATGCTGTGGTCAATAGCGACCGCAGCATTTAAATCGTTAGAAAGAGTGGGGCGACCCCCTCTAACAGCTCATCATGCCCCCCGCAACACAATCGCGGGGGGGCGATGGTTGCTATGGCTGCCTGGGGGCCTAATGATGTTCCCCAAGTCCACCATCTTTGTGCACCTATTAAGCCTTGCCTCCGGCAGGGCTTAATGGATGCCTGTCAGGATCACGATATACTGCAATACATTAGTATCGCTAGTTGAAGTCCCCTAGGGGAACTAATAAAAAAAGTAAGAATGAGTTAAATAAAGTTGTCTTTTTTATGTAAAAAAAAAAAAATGTAATTAAAAGTAAAAAAAAAAACTCTTTTCCCATTTTCCCCCTAGAGCATAGTAAAAAAATAAATAAATAAACATAATTGGTATTGCCGCGTCCGTAAAAGTCTGAACTATTACAATATATCATTACTTAACCCGCATGGTGAACGCCGTAAACAAAAAAATTGTAAACGCCAGAATCTCTATTTTTTGGTCACCTAATCTCCCACAAAATATGAAATAAAAAGTGATCAAAACGTAGCATGTACACCAAAATGGTATTATTAAATACTACAGCTAATCCCGCAAAAAATAAGCCCTCATACCACTTAATCGACGGAAAAATAAAAAAGTTATGGCTCTCGGAATTTGGCGACACAAAATATATTTTCTTTTTTACACTTAGGTTTTTACTTGTAAAAGTAGTAAAATATAGAAAAAACTATACATATTTGGTATTGCCGTAATCGTATTGACCCTCAGAATAAAGTTAACATGTTGTTTAAATTGCACAGTGAATTCTGTAAAAACGGCGCGCAAAGAAACATGAAGGAATCGCTGTTTTTTTTTTAATTTTCTACCCCACAAGTAATTTTTTTCCCGTTTTCTAGTACATTATATGGCAAAGTAAATAGTGCTACGAAAAACTACAACTCGTCCCGCAAAAATCAAGCCCTCATAGGACTATATAGACGGGAAAACAAAGAAGTTAGGGCTTTTGGAAGGTGGGGAGGAAAAAACGAAAATGAAAATCTGAAAAAGGGCTGCGGCGGGAAGGGGTTAAGAGCCAGAACTGTATGAGGGCTTATTTTTTGCGGGGCGACTTGTAGTTTTTATTGGTACCATTTTGGGGTATGTATGACATTTTGATCACTTTTTATCAAATTTTTTGAAAGGCAGGATGAACAGAAAACAAAAATTCTGACATTGCTTTTTATTCTAGTTTTTACAGCATTCAGCACACGGGTTAAATAACAATATTTTTATAGTTGGAGTCATTATCGACAACTCAGTACCAAATATGTGTAGCGTTTTAAATTTTTTAGTTTTTTCTTAATAAAGCATTTGTAAGGGAAAAAGTGGCTTTTTGATTTTTTTTACTTGGGTTTATTATTTATTTATTATAAACTTTATTAAACAATACTTCAGTATTGCAGTATATTTTGCCTGACAATATAAAACTCACAGGCATCTATTAGGTCATGCCTTTGGCGGGGCCTAATAGGCATTTACTAAATGCAGACTTGAGGGCCTTCGTTAGGCCCCCTGCTGCCATAAAATCCATCGGCACCCCACGTTCCAACGGGGTGAGTGAGAGCCACCTCCCTATAAAACCACTTAGATGCCAATGTCGCTATTGACAGCCCGACACCCGCTCTAGCCTGCATGGGACACCCGTACCAGGCTATGTAACAGCGCCGCCTGTTCACAGAGCTGTGGCATAAGTCCCATAATGGACGCGGTGAAAACATGTTATGGTGGTTATTATGGGGTTAAAGGGGTTGTTCCACAAAAACAAGGCATTTTAATATGCCCTATTAGGGTTTAATGAAGTTATAGTGAAGAGTCCATGCTTAGTTAGACAGAGGTGCAAGAAGACTCAGCACAATCATTTATTACATTATCACCTATTCATTTGATTGAACTGTAGGGTAAATATGTGGCCATCTGCAGCTTTTCGTGGGAAGACTATCTTTTAATTAGTGGTTGAACTAATGGGACTATCCCTGTAGGAAATATAAAGTGGAAATACTGTAGAGTTTCAACTCTTTGTGTTTCTGATTGTTTCTATTAAGCTACATGCACACGTTGCGTATTTTGCTGCAGAAAAACTGCATGAAACTCACAGGGAAAAAACTTACCTGAAGGTGCTTTGTTTAGATGCGTTTTTCAGTGCGGTTTTTCCGTTTCGATGCGTTTTTATGCTGCGGATTTTGGTGCAATTTTGCCCTGCACTAGGCAGATAGAATTTGCATGCGTAAACGCAAGGTAAATTGGCATGCTGCGGATTCTAAAAAACGCACCACAGGTCAACTTCAGTCCAGAAAAATACCGCAGCATGTACATGAGATTTCCTGGAATCTCATTGACTATGCTCATACTGTATTACACTGCGAATTTGCCGTATGCAAATTCACGTGGCAAAACCGCACGTAATACGCATCGTGTGCATTGACCCATAGGCTTTTGAAATTCACACTTCATCAAGAAAATCTGGCAGCATATAAGCTAACGTGTTCATAGACTTTAATAACCTAGTGCATGTCAAAAGAGTGACAAAATGTCCCCCCATACATTTCTTCCCTAATCTCCTGATACCTCGTTCATGCAAGACTTTCTTATCTGTCTTTTCCTCACATTATCGTCTCAAAGGTTTCTGCTGTGCATCCCCATCTCTAGAACTCCCTGTCATGACACATCATATTATCTCTCACCCTTCAAACTTCTAAAAGCAACCGCAAAATCCACCTCTTCATAAAAGATTACAACAAACTATAATTCTGCCCTTTGTCTCTTCCCTTTCCCTTGAAGATTGTGAGCCCTTGCAGGCAGGTCTTATTCTGTGCTAGTCTGTTACTCTGTAACCTTCTATTTTCTGGTTTGTTGATATTGTGTATTTATATTTTACACAGCAAAATGTCCCCATAGTGCCCCCTCACACAGCATAATGCCACCATAGTGCCCCCAAACAGTATCGCGCCCCCATACTTTATAATGCCCCCACAGTGCCTCCCACAAAGTATAATACCCCCATTGTGCTCCCTCAGAAAGCATAAGGCCCTCTTAGTGCCAAAAATCACAGTAACAACCCCCCCATAGTGCCCCACACAGTGCAATGCTCCCATGGTACCCCTACACAGAATAATGCCCCATAGGGCCTCCAACACAGTATAATGCCCCATAGTGCCTCCACACACAGTATAATTCCCCCATAGTGCTCCCACAGTATAATGCCCCATAGTGCCCTCCACAGTATAATGCATCCATAGTGTCTCTACACAGTATAATGCCCCCACAGTGTTCCCTACAGTATAATGCCCCCATAGTGCCCCTACAGTATAATGGCCCCATAATGCCCCACAATATAATGCCAACATAGTGTCACTTCCACAGTATAAGGCCCCTATAGTACCTCTACACAGTATCATGCCCCCAAAGTGCCCTTCAAAGTATAATACCCCCATAGTACCCCTCCCCCACACAGTAAAATGCCTCCATGGTTCCCTCAGTATAATGCACCCTTAGTACCCCCACACAGTATAATGCCCCCATAGTGCTTCTTAAAAATAATAAAATAAATACTTACCTAGCCCTGTTCCTACGATGACTGGAGGAGATATCACTGCAAGTCTCCTCCAGTCTGTGCTGTATGTGGTTCAGCGCAGGTAGGCATGACGTCAGAGCATCACGCCTGCCTGTGCCAAGCCATTCACAGTAGGCATCACATAGTGAATGGTGGAGCAGGGAGCTGACGGCTCCTTGCTCCACCATTTTATTCAATTGTAGGATGCAGATACAGTTGAAACCGGGAAATGCCACCATCCTCCCAGCACAGCAGGACATTGACCGGAATCTGGAACTGTCCTGCTAGATCTGAGACAGTTGGGAGGCATGTTGTTTCATCTTTAAGCTGCTCTGTATTTTACATGTACAGCCCATGAAGTTAATGGCACTATAAGATAAGACAATAATAAATTTAGCCAGTATAATTTATGATGGCACAGCCTCAACTTTTTTGAAAAGCATAGTCGACTACATTTTTAAAAAGGACCTATCAGTTCTGAGATAAATACAAAAAGAAATAGTATATTCAAATGTAAGAATTATTGCCATTTTATAGCATTAGCAAAATAAAAAAATTCTGCCTCAGTAGTACAGGACACAGTTTATACTCTCATTACAGCAGAATGATGTCTAAATCTCTTAAGATTTCATTCTTCTCTGAGAGAAACCAACTGTGAGGGGGATGAGCTGAGTCTATACAGCATCTGAAATGTAAACTGGATTATTGTGCTCAGATCTGTAATGGTACTGTTCACCTGCCGATGTCTAGACCCACAATCAGCTTGGCGCTGGCTAAATTGCGGTGCAGAATATAAGGGATCACTAGTTTTCTGCCATTAACTTCTATACAGAGATGTTGACATGTTTTAGGTCCAATTCGATCAATTCAGCCGTCGTATTTGATCTGAATAAATTTGCAGCGATTCTAAAGTGCCCCACTTGCCCTGAAAACTCGTGTCTGACCTTTATGATGCCTACTAAGATTGTATGCAACCAGTAGTAGTTCCAGGTTGGGCTTTTTATAGTGAACATGAGTCATCCACCTATACCCCTCACGATTGGCTGTGCTAGAGGTCGGAATAACCGTAGTAAGCTTTGGGAAGGCAGCCTGCAAGGCATTTTGGGGAAGTCTGCTCGAGGTCATGTGATCCTTTTTCTAATCTGTAAAATGGTGGATGGCGCTCACCGGCGGATGCCAATTTGCTGCAATTTATCTGCCGCTAAACGATTTGCTCATCTCTGGTGGGAAGGAAAGATGAAAAGTAGTTGGATTAATTACCTCTATATTTCTCATTAGGATCAATACACTTGGGTCCAAGTTTAGCTGAAGGGATCTTTAACCTAATATTTTGGTTGCTAGCCAGATTTTATTTCACGCTACAAACAAAGGAACATAAGATCGTTTTCCATCTATTGTTATCATTTGTTTCTCAACAGCCAGATTCAAATTCCACTGAACTTCCAACCACACTAACTCTAAGTGGTTAACAGCGACTTCAACTTCAGGAGTTTCTATATCAGAAGAATAAAAATAACCAAATCATTGTTGGAAATCATAATTACAAAAGAAAGGTGAGGTTTTGATTCTTGACAATGATTGTTTAAGGTGAACTCTGCCAAAGGAATATAGGACACCCAATCAGTTTGATGTTCAGACACATAACATCACGCATATTGATCTAGAGTCTAATTTTTACACTCTGTCTGCCCATTAGTTTCAGGATGATACACAGAAAAAAAGGACAAATCAATTGCCCTCCAAAATGTAAAAATAAATTGGGCACCTCAGTCAAAAACAATACTTTCAAGGATGCCATGATTAAAATAAAGAGTTTGGCTAACATCTGAGAATTGGGTAGCTGAGACAGTAGAACAAATTGACACTGCTTGCTAAACCGATCCACCACCACCCAAATTACCGTTTTACTATCAGAATTTGGGAGGCCAGTAATGAAATCCATACAGATGATTTCTTGGGGGACAGTATGGGGTTGAAGGAGAAGTGATGGCAAGAAGTGATGGCAAGATACTGGGTCGTTAAGCATAACCACATTTTTCCTAGTCAAAAACATTTGCTTTAGTACCCCGTAGATATGTAGGCCACTAAAATGTGGAGACAAATCTTCAAGTACCAGAGAAAACCTGATTCCTTTTTAATGTCCTGAAACACTCCCATTCAAAGTGGAAGCTAAAAAAAACATTTGCTAGACGGAGTTGACTCCGGAGCTGACTAAGTCACCAGAAATTGCAGAAGTGACAACTCCTTTAGATAAAATTAGAACAAACTGTACATTTTTAGATTGTTTAGGAACCAACCTTTTTTTTAAGGCATTTTACTGCCCGGTCTAAAGGTAACAATGAAATAAAACGTATTTAAAAACAGGGCTGATCAAGCCTGTGTAGTGTTCAGCTCTTGGTTCTTCTACGTACAAAATATTTTTGTGATCAGTGATAACCACCACCTGATGTTTTGCCCCTTCTAGAAAATGTCTTTACTTCTCAAAAGTCAATTTTATCTTTAACAATTCCCAGTTACCAATATCATACTTCTTCTCAGCGTGAGAGAATTTGGAGAAAAGTAAGCACAGGGACATAAGTTGATTAAAGTCAAGGGACCCTGAGACATGACAGCACCAACTCCTACCTCTGAGGCATCAAGTTCTACAATAACAGGTTGCTGTGGATCAAATTGAACGATAACTAGGGCAATCACAGAGCAGTTTCTAAAAAGCCTCAATATCATCAGGGCTCATCAGCCAACCCAAAGAATCCCTTTATAAACTTTCTGTTATAGTTGGCAAATCACACAAACTTCTGTAGGCCTCTTAGAGTCTTAGTTGAATCTAGTCCTGGATAGCCTGCACTTTGATAGGATCCATACGAAACCTTGTTGCAGAGACAATATTTTCTAAAAAGAATAACCTCCTGAACATGAAAGACACATTTTTCTAACTTAGAAAATAAATGGTCCTCTCATTGTTTCAAAAGAATGTACATGAGAAAAATTACTACTCAGATCAGGAGTGAAAATCAAGATATTGTCAAGGTAAACCACCGAGAACCTTCCAATGATGTCCCTGAGAAGGTCAATAATAAAATTTAGAAAAACTGCTCTATCCATACTCATCGTGCGATATAGTTACCAGTCCTCTTTTTTTGCACTATTTGCACTTTATTATATTGAGGCTGTGACCCGACTTATGTGGGGATCCACTTTTTTATGGATAATGTGACCGCCATGTATTGTTTTAATCATATGTTTTTCTAATAAAGATGTATATTTTGTGGATATTAGCTTGTGTGTGATTCATTGTATAGGTGCTTCTTCCACTTCTAGATTTGCCATACAAATACTGACCAAAAGTGTAATGACGGGGGTAGGGAAAGGGACAAGTGAGCCCTAATCTACCTGCCACTCTGTCCCTGCCTACTTGCAACCACCCGCCCTAGGCGACGGGGTACAACTGGGCGGCGGTCCCTACGCTCAGTAAGTGCACGAGACAAACAGACAAGGGAACACAAGCAAAGGGAAAGGGGCAGTTGCCCACGGCAACACCGTGAGCAACAAGAGTGGTGAACGAGCCGAGTCAAACCAGGAGTGCACGAGGTAACAAACGCAGAGCAGGAGAGTAGTCAGTAATCCAGGGTCAGTATGGAGCAGGATCAAATAGATAGAAGCTGTAGCTGGGCCAGGAAACCACACGAGAAGAATCACAAGCAAAGGAGGAACAGGAAAGGCAGGTATAAATAGACAGAGGGCGGGAGCCAGCTCCGTCTGGCCAGGCAGCGATAGGCTCTCCCACTCCTAAGCCTGCTATCCTGAGTGGTGGAAGATGGAGTCAGTCTCAGAGACATAGACTCAGGTGCAGACTGATTACCTATGGGAGTATACACAGAAGTTGTGCCTGGCAGATCCTTTACTGTACCCCCCCCCTTTTATGAGGGGCATGAAACACGTCGTGTATTCGAAAAGATGGGGGCAACTCCAGTCGGAAGGAGACAGGATTGAGGACTTCAATGACCTTATACAGCCCAATAAACCGGGGAGCAAACTTCTTGGACGGGACCTTAAGGCGCAAGTTCCTAGACGATAACCACACCAGATCCCCGACCATAAACAAGGGGTTAGCAGAACGTCTTTTATCAGCCTGAGTTTTTTGTACGCTCTGGGACGCCTCTAGGTTCTTCTGAACCTGGGCCCAGACTGTGCACAGTTCCCGATGAACGACCTCTACCTCGGGATTGTTGGAACTACCAGGTGAAACGGAGGAGAACCGTGGATTAAACCCAAAATTACAGAAAAAGGGGGAGACCCCTGACGAGTTACTGACCCGGTTATTAAGGGAAAATTCGGCGAGGGGAATGAATGAGACCCAATCATATTGACAGTCAGAGATAAAACACCTTAAATATTGTTCTAGAGATTTATTAGTGCTCTCGGTTTGGCCATTAGTTTCAGGATGGAAGGCAGAGGAGAAGGACAGATCAATCTCCAACTTTTTACAGAAGGCTATCCAAAACAATGAAACAAATTGTACCCCTCTGTCCGAAACAATATTGACAGGGACCCCATGGAGACGCAGGATGTGTTTGACAAACAAGGTAGCTAACGTCTTGGCGTTGGGTAGTTTCTTGTGGGGCACAAAGTGGCACATCTTACTGAAGCGGTCTACTACCACCCACACCACCAACTTGCCTTGAGATGGATGCAAATCGGTGATAAAATCCATGGAGATATGGGTCCAAGGTCTCTGGGGAATGGGCAAAGAACGTAGTAAGCCCGCTGGTCGGGACCTGGGAGTCTTGGACCTAGCACAAACCTCACAAGCGGCGACGTAGGCCTTAACGTCTTTAGGCAACCCAGGCCACCAATAGTTTCTGGCAATGAGGTGTTTGGTACCCAGGATGCATGGATGACCAGATAGTGCGGAGTCATGATTTTCCCTAAGTACCCTTAGCCGGTATTGCAGGGGAACAAACAGCTTGTCCTCAGGAAGGTTCCCGGGAGCTGAACCTTGATCAGCCGCAATTTCAGAGACTAAATCAGAATCAATAGAAGAAATGATTATACCAGGAGGCAAAATACAGGCAGGATCTTCCTCCGAAGGAGGGCTGGCCATGAAGCTACGCGACTCCTCTGCAAGCGGGAATCCTGGTCCAGTTCGTCTCCCCTCCAACGGCGCCATCTTGGGAGACGGCCCGGCAGCAGCGTCGGTGAGAAATCGCTGAATGGAGCCGGCTGAAGACATCTGCCTCGTACAGTATGGAGTCCCCGTGGTTGCTTTAGATTTCCTGACCATTTATGAAGGTTCAAGTGTGTCTTATAGTATGCTTATGAGCGGGTTATGGAAGTGCAGGAACGGAGCTCTCAAGCAACACGTCTGGTCAGCGCCATGTCCAAAGCATATGTCGTCCATTGAGATCAATGCTAAAGAAAACATTTCGTTGTGTATATCTTTTTTTGAAGTACTGAATAGCGTAAGACTACACTTTTCAGTACTTTCAAAAAACAGTATCCCAACGTAAACCATGACAAACATAGACCAAACGGATGCTATTTTAGTCTATGTATACCACGAGCTATACGTTTCAATACTTTTTTCGTGTTTAAACATGAATATGCTCGGCAGATAGCACAAACACTATGTAAATGGGGCCCTAGTCAGGTACTAATAGTCTCTCACACGTGGCAGGCCTGGGAGAAATTTTTAGGGCCCTGGCTGCCATGGAAACCCATCGGCAACCCTCGATCATTTGCATTTCTGTGGTGCTGATGGCCCTACAGAGGTAGCCCACTCCCTCTGTAAAACCGCTTATGTTCCACATTCACAGTTATTACAGCTTTAAGTGAATGGGAGAAAGCTGTAATATTGTGCTCCACCGCTACAAATGTGACTGGGTTGTATAATATGGAGCTGTGTAAGAAACGATAGGGTAGTGTCGTGATTGGCTCTAATCCTGGCTGTTAGAGCAGGGTGTCGAGCAATAAAGCCAGCACTCACAAGTGATGGCACACGCACAGCTCCTGTAACGTATACAGTATGCCAAAGGGCGAGAGGGGATAAATGCTCATGTGGAGTTGTCTCAGCTCTTAAAGAGCTAGTGCTTTTATTGCTAAATTAAAGAGGACATTTTTTATTTTTTCTAATTAAATATATTATAGAAAGGTTTTATAATGTGATCTCCTATTACTTTGTGAGGTTTCCCAAGAAGTGACAGGCTATTTTTCCCCGTTTATGGCCAGACACATTTTTCTTCTTTTTAGTACATGCGAGTTTAAAAGCTATAAAAAAAATTCTCGTTTAGCTATTTAAATAATTTTTGCGTCTTTTTCCTGTGATAGATAGCCATTATGTAATTTTTTCATTAGAAAATGTTTAAAAAAAAAATATCCCTGTTTTTAAACTTTTTCCCATTTTTGTTTATTAGCACAAAGTGTCACTAAAATACTTTTTATAGGGAGAATATATGGCTTTCGGTTGTTAGAGAAAGGGCTACAAGGTTTGGTTTGCGGTAACGGTGACTTTCTTTGTTTTTTTTTTGTTTGTCTTTATTGAATTGACTTTGGGGGGGGGCATTTTAACATTGCAAATATTTTTGATTTCCCCTGTAACTAGGTCTGACATAATAGCCCCAGTTACAAGAGAAATACAGCCCTCTGAGATATACTGCAGTTTGCAGAGATGATCAGGGTCTGCTTTGACCCAGCAGCTTCTTCAGCAGGCTGGCACACAGTGAACACTTGATTGGTGGGACGGAAGCAGGAAGTGTCATGGCCTCTTCCTAATCTGTATACATGGCGCTTATTGGGCGCTTTGTAAACGGCGATACGTAAAGCAGGGATGATACTCCTCTCCTGCAGCTGCACGATTTCCGTGATCATGCATACTCTGCAAGGACGTTAAGTAATTTATTTGCAGAGGCATATGCGGACCAGCTGGACGTTTAAATTCGTTGGCTGGCCTGCATGTAGTTAAATACAACTGTATACAAAAAATGCATACAACTTGGTAATCGCCAAGCTTATCCTTCATTATGTTTTGTATCCTCACTAGGAAAGCTTTTACAAGGCACATTGATTGGTTTCTTAACAGTATGAAAAAAAAATGTATGCCATCTTTGTTTTTAGTAATTTTCTTCAATGTCTCAGAATAATCACACACATAAGATATATTTTTCCTTGAAATGTTAAACTGGTAAATCTGAACAAGAAAGTGGTGTTTAATATTCTGTAATGATTTGGGACATGGAGCCTGACAAACTATTCAATTAGTTTATTACAGGCTATGCTTTTTCAGTACTATATTCTCAGAACTGATCAATGCATCTAGATCAGCTAATGTATTATACTTTTACTGCAGCACTGGTATGTGAACTATTTTCAACTATAAAACCCTGTGAGAAACTGCATTGTTATCTATTCCATGCAATGGAGCAAAACATCATTAGCACAAAACTCTCATAAAAATTCATACCAACATTGAGCAACATTTTAAAGCACATTTTATTAGATCTTTGTCATATAACATGAATTGGAATAACATTGAGCATGAAAACAATGCCTTTCTGTTCTCATGGGCAAAGCTTTCACATTTTTCCTGTGCCTCAAAGTTATGCCGCGCCTAATGAAGTTTTCACTGTAAATGTTTAGGGTATGTGCACACACACTAATTACGTCCGTAATTGACGGACGTAATTCGGCCGCAAGTACCGGACCGAACACAGTGCAGGGAGCCGGGCTCCTAGCATCATACTTATGTACGATGCTAGGAGTCCCTGCCTCGCTGCAGGACAACTGTCCCGTACTGTAATCATGTTTTCAGTACGGGACAGTCGTCCTGCAGAGAGGCAGGGACTCCTAGCATCGTACATAAGTATGATGCTAGGAGCCCGGCTCCCTGCACTGTGTTCGGTCCGGGTCTTCCGGCCGAAATACGTCCGTCCATTACGGACGTAATTAGTGTGTGTGCACATACCCTTACTGTCAGATGTGGAACTAACTGAAAATGCGGTAAGCAGATAACCAACATCAGCATGCACATGTCCTATTTATAACCACATTCATTATATATATATATATATATATATATATATATATATACCATTGTACCACACAAGAAAGCCAGATTTTTGCACTAATAGCAATTGTCACTAATCTAAAATCAGCTTGTCAATTGGCAGACTGAGCCAGATCACAAGACAGACCTTTTGAAATAAGGGCATTAATTAAATAACCCAATATCCCTAAGGCCTCATTTACACGAGCGTGTGCGTTTTGCGCGCGCAAAAAACGCTGCGTTTTGCGCGCGCAAAAGGCACTTGGCAGCTCCGTGTGTCATCCGTGTATGATGCGCGGCTGCGTGATTTTCGCGCAGCCGCCATCATATTGATGAGGCTAGTCGACGCCCGTCACTGTCCAAGGTGCTGAAAGAGTTAACTGATCGGCAGTAACTATTTCAGCACCCTCGACAGTGAATGCCGAACACAATATACACCAACCTGTGAATAAAAAAAGACTTTCATACTTACCAAGAACTTCCTGCTTCCCCCAGTCCGGGCTCCCGGCCGTTGCCTTGGTGACGCGTCCCTCTCTTGTCATCCGGCCCCACCTCCCAGGATGACGCCGCAGTCCATGAGACCGCTGCAGCCTGTGATTGGCTGCAGCCTGTGCTTGGCCTGTGATTGGCTGCAGCCTGTGCTTGGCCTGTGATTGGCTGCAGCTGTCACTTTGACTGAACTGTCATCCCGGGAGGTCGGACCGGAGTTATCGGTAAGTCAGAACGTCTTTTTTTTTTTACAGGTTCATGGATTTTCGGAGCGGAAGTCACTGTCCATGGTGCTGAACCAGTTTAACGCTTTCAGCACCGTGGACAGTGACTGTCTCCTGACGTCGCGTACCCGAACATTTTTTACCGGTTTCGGTCAAAACGAGTTTGGCCGAACCCGGTGAAGTTCGGGGCGCTCATCTCGAATTTGACACTCCGTTTGGATGTTTGTAAACAGAAAAGCACGTGGTGCTTTTCTGTTTACATTCAGGAGTTTGACAGCTCTTGCGCGAATCACGCAGTTCGCATGGAAGTGCTTCCGTGCGGCATGCGTGGTTTTCACGCACCCATTGACTTCAATGGGTGCGTGAGTGCGCGAAAAACGCACGATTATAGAACATGTCGTGAGTTTTTTTCTGCGCACACGCAATGAGCGCAATTCACGCATCGTCTAAACAGCCCCATTGACTAATATAGGTGCGTACGACATGCGTGCAAAGCACGCGCGTCGCACGCGCGTATAATACGTTCGTGTAAATGAGGCCTAAGATATAGTGTGCAATAGCATGCTTTATGTAAAACTTTTGACTGGTCGGGAATGTAACATACAAGATTAGCTATTAGCTATCTAAGGGTATGTTCACACCCCCTATTTAAGGACGTAATTCAGGCGTTTTACTTCCGAAAATACGGCTCCAAAGCGCCGGCAAACATCTGCCCATTTAAATCTATGGGGTTACGATGTTCTGTGCACACCGGCTGTTTTTTTACGCGCTGCTGTCAAAAGACGGCGCGTAAAAAGACGCCTGCGTCAAAGAAGTGCATGTCACTTCTTGAGACATAATTGGAGCCGTTTTTCATTGGCTCCATTGAAAAACAGCTCCAATTACGTCCATAATTGCCGCCGCGAGAAACGCGAGTACGAGCAATTACGTCTGAAATTCAGGAGCTGGTTTCTCCTGAAAACATCTCCGTCATTTCAGCCGTAATGGACGCTGCCGTGTGAACACAGGGCCGCCATCAGGAATTTCAGGGCCCCCTACAGCTACATTTTCTGGGCCCCCCTACCGTGGCACCGCCTGTTAACGGTACTCCGTCCAGCACTATATCATGGTACCCAGGGCCGCCATCAGGGGGGGTATTAGGGGTACTGATGTGAGAGGCCCGGCCAAACCTAATTGAAAGGGGGGTCCGGCAACTGCCGCGACTTGCCTTTGGTAGAAAAAAAACAGGCCCCTGCAATGGGGCCCGTTTTTTTCACCAAAAGAATGTCGTGAGCTGCGGGCCCCCCTTTCAATTAGGTTTGGCCGGGCCTCTCACATCAGTACCACTAATACCCCCCCTGATGGCGGCCCTGGGTAGCATGGGGCTTGTCATGGGGGCCGTCAAACACCACCACCCGCGCGACCGATCGCGCGCACCCGCAAACTCCCGCGTGGGCGCACTCGCGACGCGCACCCGCGACCGCACGCACCAGCGACTGCCCGCGCACCGAATTTTTAGTCATATTTTGACCTGCCCACACTATCTTGCCGCGGTTTTTGCTGCGTTTTTTGCCCGCGGCGATTGAGGACAGCAGACAAAAAAACGCACCGAAAAATGAATTTTCTGCCTCCCATTGATTTCAATGGGAGGTCAGAGGCGGAACAACGGCAAGAAAGGACGTGCTGCTTTTTCTTTTTTCCGCGACTGGCTCCCATTGATTTCCGATTAAATCAATGGGAGGCGGTTTTGGACGTTTTTTGGTGCTGAGTCAATATCAAGGCCCAAAAACTCTGTGAACTGGACCTTATTGTTGGGGCTTATTCAGACGAACGTGTAATACGTCCGTGCAACGCGCGTTATTTTCACGCACCTCGCACGGACCTATGTTACTCTATGGGGCCGTGCAGACTGTCAGTGATTTGAACAAATCTCATCCACACGCTGCAAAAAAAATGGACCTGCAGTGTGGCTTTTGCCTTTTTAGGGCATGACCACACATGGCGGAATTCCTCCGCAACTGTCCGCATCAATGCCGCACCTAATCCGGGTTGCGGATTACGGCTGCGGATCTGCACAAAATGTGCAGAAAATTGATGCGGACTGGCCGCTGCGGACTGCAGGAAAAGTGCTTCCCTTCTCCCTATTCAGTGCAGGATAGAGAGAAGGGACAGCACTTTCCCTAGTGAAAGTCAAAGAAATTCATACTTACCGCCCGTTGTCTTGGTGACGCGTCCCTCTTTCGGCATCCAGCTCGACCTCCCTGGATGACGCTCCAGTCCATGTGACCGCTGCAGCCTGTGCTTGGCTGCAGCCGTCACTTACACTGAAACGTCATCCTGGGAGGCCGGACTGGAGACAGACGCAGGGAGTTCTCGGTAAGTATGAACTTATATTTTTTTTTACAGATACACGTATATTGAGATCGGTAGTCACTGTCCCGGGTGCAGAAACAGTTACTGCCGATCGCGTAACTCTTTCAGCACCCTGGACAGTGACTATTTACAGACGTCTCCTAGCAACGCTCCCGTCATTACGGGAGCCCCATTGACTTCCTCAGTCTGGCTGTAGACCTAGAAATACATAGGTCCAGCCAGAATGAAGAAATGTCATGGTAGTAAAAACAATACGCTCCGCAGCACACATAAGATCTGCGGACTTCATTGCGGAATTTTGACTCTCCATTGAAGTCAATGGAGAAATTCCGCCATGAGTCCGCAACCAGTCCGCCACTGCTCCGCAACAGACAGAGCATGCTGCGGACACCAAATTCCGCTCCGCAGCCTATGCTCCGCAGCGGAATTGTACGCATCGTGTAAACGAACACTGCTAAATTAAAGTGAAAGTCAATGGAGAAACGGCTCCGCTGCGGATTAACGCTGCGGAGTGTCCGCAGCGGAATTTAAGTGAAATTCCGCCATGTGTGAACCCGCCCTTAAGCTGCAGCATGTCAATGTATTCTGTGGAATCGCCGCTCCTCTGTTGCGGAAATGCTGCAGTTCTGCCGCAAAAATCACAAATGAGAAAAAAAAAAAGGCACTTTTTTAAATTTATAAAAAAGTTTAGACTTACCCCGGCCGTAGTCCTGGTGACGCATCTTTCTCTTCTGAACGTAGCCCTGCCTCCTGGGATGACGCTGTAGACCATGTGACCGCTGCAGCAGTCACATGGGATGAAACGTCATGACAGGAGGCCGGGCTGCGCTAAGAATAGAGCCCTCACACCGCTCAATCGATGAAAAAATAAAAAAAGTTATGTCTTTTAGAATATGGTGACACAAAACACATTTTTTTCAAAAAACTGTTTTTTCTTTGTAAAAGTAGTAAAACATAAAAAAATATATATACCGTATATGGCGGCGTATAAGACGACTGGGCGTATAAGACGACCCCCAACTTTTACCCTTAAAATATAGAATTTAAGATATACTCACCATTTCGTGCAGGAGCGCTTCACTATGGCCATCGGCGGCAGGACCCAGGACTCTCTGTCTCTTTGAACTCGCGCATGCGCAGATAGGCTGCTTCATCGCGCGAGATCTGAGAGGCAGGGAATGAGAGGAAAGGGCGGGCCAGAGGATCTTACAGAGATGTTCCCTGGCGGCTAATACCGGCTTCCCTCAGATCCGTGGCGGATTCCGTGCATCCCGGGAGCCTGTGTACCGGACTGCAGGCTCACAAGGTAACACACAACCTGTGTGTAGACAATATGTAGACTAGGGATGTCACGATACCAGAATTTGGACTTCGATACCGATACTTCGTTTAGTATTGCGATTTCGATACCAATTTCGATACTTTTGCCAACAGTAATAAAAAAAAATTCTTCCGTTTTCTGATGTGAGGCGCGGCGTGTGATGAATTTTGAACGCGCCTCACATTAATAGTAATTAATCCCATCATGTTTCTCAGTCATATTGGGTTAATGTGCGAGGTACATGATGGGGTTAATTACTATTAATGTGAGGAACATGGAGGGTAAATTCATCGCACCTCGCGCCTCACATTAATAAGTGAATGAAAGCCGTATTTATTTCATTTTTTTACAGCGTACACATCATAAATGATGCAAAAACATTGTTGTCCGCGCCATTACTGAATGTGTGTATTTTATGTATTGAGACTTATTTTAATGTTTATTGTAAAAAAGGTGAAGGTGTATTTTTTTTAAAATTTAACAATACTTTGTTTTTACTTTATTTTTAAACTTTAATGTAGTGACATATATCAGATATGTGCCAGTATATTAACCTGTGGACGGATAATACACAGGCAGTTGTTAGGACATACTTGGGTATGTCCTAACAACATGAAATATGGTAAGACAGCCCTGGGGTCCGTCAATAGACCCTGGGCTGTCTGCCCATATATGGTATGGCCCTCGATCGCGTCACAGGAATTCCCTGTGACGCGATCCAGGGGCATCCCCCCTTCTCACTTTCCCCTGAATGCTGCAGTCAGCTGTGATCGCAGCATTCAGGGGAATAACGGCGGAGATGAGCGGTTTCTCTGATCTCCGCCGTTATAGAGTGGGGCTGCGGCTGTGTAATACAGCCATTGCCCCGCTCTTGACAGGAAGTGCGCGCGCGGTCAGCATGAGGTGATGCGGCCGGCGCTGAACTAATGAGCGGAGGTTCAGGCACTGGGGACAGAACATGGGGGTGTTTTGTAGCGCGCCCGCCATGTTCTGTCTCCAGTGCCGCCGCTCATTAGTGCAGCGCTGGCCGCATTGCATCATCCTGACCCCGCGAACTTATCATGACTCAGGAGCGGGGCTGTGGCTGAATTACACAGCCGCAGCCGCGCTCCCATAGATTCATGTGTTACTATACTGAGCTGTGCGGCTGCGCAGCTCAGTATCGAAATACAGGAAATAGCGGTATCGAACCGTTTAGGGATGCACAGTATCGAAACAGTATCGAAGTTTCGATGCACCGTGCATCCCTAATGTAGACAATATCCGGCATATAAGACGACCCCACACTTTTGACATTTTTTTAAGGGTGTAAAAAGTCGTCTTGTATGCCGATATATATGGTACATAAATTTGGTATCGCGGTAATCGTATTGATCAGCAGAATAAAGTTGTAGTTTTTACTTCATGGTGAAAAATTAAAAAACAAAAACAAAAAACAATAGAGGAATCGCAGTTAGGCCTCATTTACACGAGCGTGTGCGTTTTGCGCGCGCAAAAAACGCTGCGTTTTGCGCGCGTTTGTATGGCGTATGCACTGCGTATACGCAGCCTTGTTGCGTTTTAAACGCGCAAAAGGCATTTGACAGCTCCGTGTGTCATGATGCGCGGCTGCGTGATTTTCACGCAGCCGCCATCATAGAGATGAGGTAGTCGAGGCCCGTCACTGTCCAAGGTGCTGAAAGAGCTAACTGATCGGCAGTAACTCTTTCAGCACCCTCGACAGTGAATGCCGATCACAATATACACCAACCTGTGAATAAAAAAAGACGTTCAGACTTACCATGAACTGCCTGCTTCCTCCAGTCCGGTCTCCCGGCCGTTGCCTTGGTGACGCGTCCCTCTCTTGTCATCCGGCCCCACCTCCCAGGATGACGCCGCAGTCCATGAGACCGCTGCAGCCTGTGATTGGCTGCAGCCTGTGCTTGGCCTGTGATTGGCTGCAGCTGTCATTTGGACTGAACTGTCATCCCGGGAGGTCGGACCGGAGTTATCGGTAAGTCAGAACGTCTTTTTTTTTTTACAGGTTCATGGATTTTCGGAGCGGAGGTCACTGTCCATGGTGCTGAACCAGTTTAACGCTTTCAGCACCGTGGACAGTGACTGTCTCCTGACGTCGCGTACCCGAACATTTTTTACCGGTTTCGGTCAAAACGAGTTTGGCCGAACCCGGTGAAGTTCGGTGCGCTCATCTCGAATTTGACACTCCGTTTGGATGTTTGTAAACAGAAAAGCACGTGGTGCTTTTCTGTTTACATTCAGGAGTTTGACAGCTCTTGCCCGAATCACGCAGTTCGCACGGAAGTGCTTCCGTGCGGCATGCGTGGTTTTCACGCACCCATTGACTTCAATGGGTGCGTGAGTGCGCGAAAAACGCACGATTATAGAACATGTCGTGAGTTTTTTTCTGCGCACACGCGCTGAGCGCAATTCACGCATCGTCTAAACAGCCCCATTGACTAATATAGGTGCGTACGACATGCGTGCAAAGCACGCGCGTCGCACGCGCGTATAATACGTTCGTGTAAACGAGGCCTTATTTCCAAGTTCATCCCACAAATATTTTTTTTTTCAGCTCCAAGTACATTTTATGGTACTTTATATAGTGGCAATGAAAACTACAACTCCTCCCACAGAAATTAAGCCCTCACACCACTCCATTAACAGAAAAATAAAAAAGTTATGGCTCTTGGAATGCAGGGAGTGAAAAACAAAAAAATTATTGTGGCGCAAGGGGTTAATGTTTACCTTTGTATTGAAAAGTATAGTCTATCACGCTATTCTATACCTCATTTCTGGCCCGACAGAGGTCAGAAGGACACTCTTTTGGCCTCCTTGAGGTAAACGGAGTTCTATGGATACATATGGCATACACAAATGTATAAAATAAAGACTTATGCTGGTCCTCTTTTTTGGTCTCACTCCTTTTTTTGGTCTCACTCCTTTGGTTACTGGCAAAGAGAAAGGCCACTGTTGAAAATAACACATATGACATTTTAGCTAGAATTTCTCAAAAAGGCATGTGGCAAAATTGAGTAGAATATTTTTTTCATGTCTAATGTGCTTTTTGGCCATACAAACATTGCACAGCCAATCATAATGCATGGTGGTGGCTTTATCCTGTGGGGTCAAATATATACAGCAAAATATAGAGAAATCCTGAAGGGAAACCTGATGTGATTTGGGAGAAAACTATGACTCCAAAAGGCATGGCTTAAAGCGGACCTGTCACTAGGTCATACAAGTTGAACTGGTTAACTGACCGGAGTACCGCTGTCTCCCGGATTCCAGCGTCATTTTCCTTTTTTCTCTGGACCCCCGTTCCAGAGATATGAATCACTGTTATGTTTGCTTCCTATATGCTAATTTGCTGTAGTTAGCCAACGGGGTGAAGCTACAAATATAATGGTGGTTTCTCTTGGCTCAAATACCCACAAAATCTCTCTCAGACCGGAGCAGGCAAAACTAAATTGGGTATGATCCAACAAATACCCTAAATAGCATATATAAAGTACAGTGAAGTTTACCGCTCAGACGGCACTGGTAACAGTCCAATATCATTCAGTATAGACACTCTCTCCCAGAAAAATGCAGTGGACAGTCCGCAATCCAATGAGGGTGTGGATGGTAATTCTTATCCTTGTAGTTCCACCAAGCTCCTTATCGTCTCCCTCCACATTCAAAGAACTCCTGGTAGGAAAAGGATCTTATGTCTCTAATAGATGGAAAAAGGAAGACACATAGTGCAACACCCTCTGAAAAAGATTGCTCCACGCCAAGTTTAATCCATACTCACAGAAGTAACAAGAAATAAAAGCATCAAGGTAAGTAAAAATCTTAAAAATTCCTAGGCGGCACGCCAAACACTCTCGCCCGACCCTGGGTTTCGCCCTTCCGGCTTCCTCTGGGGCATGTGTGACGTGTCTAATTAACAGGTTTATATAGCCGCATATCATTTAAATTTACATAAATTTACATACATAAAAAATGGTTAAAAAAAAACATATACACCCACAATGATCTCTGCAATATATAGAGATAATCTGATCTTACCATCATAATCGTATACATATATATACACTTTTATTATTTTTATATAAATGCCTAATCTCTTTAAAAAGTAAAAAAATATATATAATATATTATGCTAAACAAGCCTATTTGCCACCTTTATAGTTAGTTAGATTCCACATATCATCCCATATCCATTATATTGATTTTTATTTATATTTTATCAGTTGTTTTATATTTTTTCTGTCTCTAATTTTCCACTTAGTCTGAACTGTGGCCAATCTCTAAAGCTTCCAGAGCTTCAGTGAGCTGCAGCTAATCAGAACAATTAAGTTCTGCTGAGACAAGATCCCTTGGTCATAATGCTATGTGTGAACAAGTCTCTTACTAATACTATACATAGGGCATTTTTTGGCATAATTGTTTTCATAACATGGAACTACAAATATGGACCAGAATATCTATCAGATGGTATCTCACCAATATTAATAAATACTTGTATAAACAAAACAAAAAAACCAAAAAAACATTTTTATAAAAAACACTTCAATTCGAAGTCTGAATTGAGTCCTAAGGGCTGAAGCGTTTTTAATTGATAGATCCAAAAACTTTCTTGCTTGCTCATTTTTTTAATAAAATCCTCCCCCCTCCAATGATTATCAATTGTCTCAATAGCAAAGAATTTAGTGTCCTTGGGATCTTTATGGTGGAATTTACAATAGTGTGCTGATACACTATGGTCCATCTTGCCTTTTCTGATGTTATTACAGTGTTCTGCTATTCGAGTTTTCAATTTGCGGGCTGTACGTCCTACATATAACTGCCCACAGGGACACTGCAATAAGTATATAACCCCTTTAGTATTACACGTTGTAAAATGTTTGATCTCATATTTTCTTTTATTTTCGGCATCCATGAAAAAGGTAACATTCCCCTTTCTTTTATTATACCCCACTTCTTTACAAGCTTTACACTTGTTACAGGAAAAAAATCCTTTTGTCGCAATAATTGGTTTTGTAGGAGCTTTTATAAAACTATGAGTAATTTTATCCTTTATATTAGGTGCCCTACGATGTACAATACTAGGATTTTTGGGCAACCTAGATCCTATAACAGGATCGTTCCTTACAATATGCCAATTTTTTCTAATAATATTTCGTATCAATGAAGAACTTGTGGAATATGTGGTAATGAACGGAACCCTTAATGTTTTATCATTATCATCAATTCTCTTTATATGAAAATTATCAATTTTTTTGATGTTATCGCCAGAATGGACTGCGATTTCTTCTCTAACCTCCTTCAATGCTGACGACACCCTCTGTTCCTCATAATTCCTTTCTATCAAACGAGATTTAATAACTTGTGACTGTACATCAAAGTCCTCTATTTTTGTACAGTTTTTCTTTATCCTTTTAAACTGCCCTTTTGGGATATTCCGAAGCCAAGGTTTAAAATGGCAACTTGAACATTCAATATAACTATTACAGTCAGTAGGTTTGAAATAATTTTTGGTGTATAGTACATTGTTTTCTATAAAAATTTCCAAATCCAGAAAGCTAACTCTATTTTTATCATACTCTGAAGTAAAGGTCAGATTACATTTATTGTTATTAATATAATCTATGAAAGTTAATAAATTCTCTGTTGTTCCTTCCCAAATGATAACCACATCATCTATGTAAAGTTTGTACAACTTTATGAATTCACAGAAAGGATTATTACTAGAGTAAATAAAAGAATCTTCCCAGACTGCCAGGTACAGATTTGCATAACTTGGTGCAAATTTAGCGCCCATAGCAGTACCGGCAGTCTGAAGGTAATAGTCTGAATTATACCAGAAATAATTCTTCTCTAAACTAAACCTAATGAGGTCTATAATAAAACGACCTTGCTCAGGAGTCATATTTTTATCCATACCAAGAATATGTTCTACAGCCTGTATCCCTAATTCGTGGGGTATACAGGTAGCTTCCCTGCATCTGTGGCTGACCAATCTGCATGAGGCAGCTTGAGGATAGTTAACACCCTATAGGCTAACTACAGCAAATTAGCATATAGGGAGCTAACACAGCAGTGGGCCATATCTCTGGAATTGGGGATCCAGGAAAAAAAAACAGTGCTGGAATCGGGGAGACAGCGCTATTTAGGTTAGTTAAACAGTTCAACTAATATGACCTAGTGTCAGGTTCTCTTTAACTAGCCCAAAAGAAAAAAATACTACTGTGGGTAATGAAATTCACTGTGATTTTACACATTAGAACAAAATGGGAATTGTGGTAAATACTGATTACAAGCACCATATTGATAAAGAACATAAATGTTCTTTGTGTGTTCAAACATATCTACCGATCTAGCCCCACTTCTCTGAAAAATGGAGCACCTTCCCTACAGCCACCACTTAACAGCACCTTTATTTTGGGGGTTTTCTCTTCTAATGTGTGTAATCAGAAGTCTTCATAGGGTTTCATATAATATATTTTAAAACCATAAATAATGAAAATGCCGTATATTCTATAGAGGCTTAAATGGGAGAAAATATATCGGGCTATGAAGCATGAATTTGGCAAACCTATTTAAAAATATTGCTTTCATTACGCTTATTTAAACAAATCCAGACATGCGCAGGACAAACTTTCCATTTTTATATTTAAGTACAGTTTTTTAAAGTACAGGATCAGTTACAGTAGCAGATGTCTTAAGAGCTATCCAAATGTTTATACACGAGAGCACTGCTGAAACCCTTCAGAGGTCATTAGATGACATTGACAAACAAGCTGGAGTAACTGCAAATGTATGTGTATCCATTTCAGTGATACAAATACAACACGTAAACAAGAATTTAGGAATTTGGTTGAAATTTCCTGGGAAAAGTATGATTTTGTTATTGTGAACTTGACTGACCATAATCACTGCATGCACTCACGTAAATAAAGAAACAAGTCCATTTATGTCATTATTGATTTCTGTATCCGAATACTCTGCACTTTATTTGTTGAGTACATATTGTTTAGTTAATGTAGGCCATGGTTAATTAAAAAATTGGAACTCTTAAAGAGGCTCTGTCACCAGATTATAAGTGTCCTATCTCCTACATAATCTGATCGGCGCTGTAATGTAGATAACAGCAGTGGTTTTTATTTTGAAAAACTATCATTTTTGAGCAAGTTATGAGCAATTTTAGATTTAGTTTCTTAATGCCCAACTGGGCGTGTTTTTACTTTTGACCAAGTGGGTGTTGTAAAGAACTGTATGAGGCCGACCAATCAGTGACCAATCAGCTTCATACACTTCTCATTGTTCCAGCCCAGCATGATCCACAGCACAGTGAGATTGTGCAGTGAAAGAAGCTGGGCTGGAACAATGAGAAGTGGATGACACTGATTGGTCACTGATTGGTCAGCCTCATACACTTCTTTACAACACCCACTTGGTCAAAAGTAAAAACACGCCCAGTTGGGCATTAACCCCTTCAGGACCAAGCTCATTTTGGCCTTCAGGACCAGACCCAATTTTTCAAATCTGACATATTTCACTTTATGTGGTAATCACTCCGGAACGCTTTTACCTATCAAAGCGATTCTGAGATTGTTTTCTCGTGACACATTGGACTTTATGATAGTGGAAAAATGTGGTCGACAAATTCAATATTTACCAGTGAAAAACACCAAAATTTGGTGAAAAATTGCAAAAATTAGCATTTTTCTAAATGTAAATGTATCTACTTGTAAGACAGGCAGATATACCACACAAAATTGTTGCTAATTAACATCCCCCATATGTCTACTTTAGATTGGCATAGTTTTTTGAACATCCTTTTATTTTTCTAGGACGTTATAAGGCTTAGAACTTTAGCAGCAATTTCTCACATTTTCAAGAAAATTTCAAAAGGCTATTTTTACAGGGGCCAGTTCATTTGTGAAGCGGCTTTTAGGGCCTTATATATTAGAAACCGCCAAAAAGTCACCCCATTTTAAAATCTTCACCCCTCAAAGTATTCAAAACAGCATTTAGAAAGTTTCTTAACCCTTTAAACGTTTCACAGGAATTAAAGAGGCTCTGTCACCAGATTTTCCAACCCCTATCTGCTATTGCAGCAGATAGGCGCTGAAATGTAGATTACAGTAACGTTTTTATTTTTAAAAAACGAGCATTTTTGGCCAAGTTATGACCATTTTTGTAGTTATGCAAATGAGGCTTGCAAAAGTCCAAGTGGGTGTGTTTAAAAGTAAAAGTCCAAGTGGGCGTGTATTATGTGCGTACATCGGGGCGTTTTTACTACTTTCACTAGCTGGGCGCTCTGAAGAGAAGTAACATCCTCTTCTCTTCAGAACGCCCAGCTTCTGACAGTGCAGATCTGTGACGTCACTCACAGGTCCTGCATCGTGACGGCCACATCGGCACCAGAGGCTACAGTTGATTCTGCAGCAGCATCAGCGTTTGCAGGTAAGTCGATCGTCATTCTTTCAAAGATTATGTAGGTTTAGCTAATTTTTTCTAATTTCCACGAGGACTAAAGGAGAAAAAGCACCACAACATTTGTAAAGCAATTTCTCCCGAGTAAAACAATACCCCACATGTGGTTATAAACGGATGTTTGGACACACGGCGGAGCTTAGAAGGGAAAGAGCGCCATTTGGCTTTTGGAGCTCAAATTTAGCAGGAATGGTTTGTGGAGGCCATGTCGCATTTGCAAAGCCCCTGAGGTACCAAAACAGTGAAAACGCCAAAAAAGTGACTCCATTGAGAAAACTACACCCCTTGAGGAAGCCATCTAGGGGTGTAGTGAGCATTTTGCCCCCACAGGTGTTTCATAGATTTTATTAGAATTGGGCAGTGAAAATAAAAAAAATCCTTTTTCTTCAATAAGACGTAGCTTTAGCTCCAAATTTTTAATTTTCTCAACAAATAAAGGAAAAAAAGAACCCCAACGCTTGTAAAGCAACTTCTCTGGAGTACGGCAATACCCCACACGTGGTCGTAAAATGCTGTTTGGGCACACGGCAGGGCTCAGAAGGGAAGGAGCGCCATTTGCTTTTGGTGTACAGATTTTGCTGCATTTGGTTTCTGGTCGCTATGTTGCATTTGCAAAGTCCCTGTGGGACCAAAACAGTGGATCCCCCCCAGAAGTGACCCCATTTTGGAAACAACACCCTCAAGGTATTCACCTAGGGGTGTAGTGAGCATGTTAAACCCACAGGTGTTTTGCAGAAATTCGTGTGCACACGATGTGGGAGAATGAAAATGGGAATTTTTCCTTAGATACGCCAATATGTGGTGCCCGGCTTGTGCCACCATAACAAGACAGCTCTCTAATTATTATGCGGTGTTTCCCTGTTTTAGAATCACCCTACATGTGGCCCTAATCTTTTGCCTGGACATTCGACAGGGCTCAGGAGTGAAAGAGTACCATGTAAAATTGAGGCCTAATTTGGCGACTTATAAAGTATTGGTTCACAATTGCAGAGGCTTTGATGTGAAATAATAAAAGAAACCCCTGAGAAGTGACCCCATTTTGGAAACTGCACCCCTCAAGGAATTTATTAAGAGGTGTAGTGAGCATTTTCACCCGACGTGTCTTTTCCATAAATGATTGCGCTGCGGAAGGTACAAATTAAAATGTTTCCCTAGATAACCCAATTCAGTGTCAAATATGTCATGCCCAGCTTGTGCCACTTTTTTTTTATATACACCGTTCACCGTACGTTATAAACTACATGTTACCTTTATTCTGCGGGTCAGTACGATTCCGGCGATACCAAATTTATAGAACTTTTTTATAACTTTTTGCACAATAAAATTACTTTTGGAAAGAGAATGTATTTTTTCTGTCGCCAAGTTGTGAGAGCCATAACTTTTAAATTTTTTCATCGATGGAGCTGTGTGAGGGCTTGTTTTTTTGCGAGACGAGGTATAGATTTTATCGGTACCCTTTTTGGATACATGCGACTTTTTGATCACTTTTTATTTCAATTTTTGGAAGACAGTGACCAAAAAAACAGTAATTATGGCAGTGTTTTTGAGTTTTTTTTTTACGGCGTTCACTGCGCTGGATAAATAACATAATATTTTTATAGTTCAGGTCGTTACGGTCGCTGCGATACCAAATATGTATGGCTTTATTATTTTTTTCAATAATAAATGACTTATAAGGGAAAAAGGGCGATTGTGTTTTGTGTTATTATTTGAAACTTTTATTGTATGTTTTCCAACTTTTATTTTTACTTTTTTTACACTTTTTTTTACACTTTTCTTTAGTCCCACTAGGGGACTTGAATGTCCAACTATTTGTTTGATGTTCTAATTCATTGCACTACCTATGTAGTGCAATGTATTGGAACTGTCAGTTGTTCACTGACAGCAAGCCGATCAGGCTCCGCCTCTGGGCGGGGCCTAATCAGCTTACGTAATGGCAGACAGGAGTCCATTGTTAGGGCTCCTGTTGCCATGGTAGCAGTCGCCAGCCTTGCCATCGCATGGCAAGGCTGCCGATTTTCTACAAACCTCTAGGATGCAGCGATCACAAGCTCCGGTTCCTGGCGATAGATCGGGGTGTCCGCTGTAACATACAGCGGACACCCACTGCTGATGACGCCGGCTCAGCTTCTGAGCCGGAAGCTGAGCCGGCGCCATCTTGCCGATGTTACCGGAAGCCTCCTGGGCCCCGCCGATGACAGGGCATAGGAGGATTCCGTTACAGGCTGATCGGGAGGTAAGCATTAGCCGTCCGATCGCCTTTGCAGCCACCGGCAACCCAGCGATCACGTTGCTGGGGTGCCGGTGGCTATAAACTCCTCACATGCTGCGATCTCTATTGAACGCAGCATGTGAGGGGTTAATCGGTCGGATCGGAGGCTAGCTCCGGTCCTGGCCGATACCTTAGGGTGCCAGCTGTAACATACAGCTGTCATCCGGTGGTGATGTCGCTGGCTCAGCTCCTGAGCCAGCTTCATCTCCATGACGTACATTTACGTGAAAAGGCGGTAAGCCACTGATTTTAATGACGTTTATATACGTGATCCGGCGGGAAGGGGTTAAGAAACTAAATCTAAACTAGCTCATAACTTGCTCAAAAATGATTGTTTTTCAAAATAAAAACCACTGCTGTTATCTACATTCCAGCGCCGATCAGATTATGTAGGAGATAGAGCACTTATAATCTGGTGACAGAGCCTCTTTAATGCCATAAAGTAAGAGAATCAGGTCATTTGCATTTTATATGGACGTGAATAAAAAACTTCATGGCCCCTTTTGGCATACTTTTCTGCTTGCATTTTGCAACAGTTCATTTTATGCAAACTTTAATTATTTCCCTTTTAACAAAAGCATTAAGCAGGTAATTCATAGCCATGGACAATAGGATCAGGGACAGAATTGTGGCAAATTATAATGAAAAAGAATAATTATAAAGTGTGAGCAGTTTTTCACACTTCTCACTGTTGTTTTGATGCAGTTATGCGCAAAATCGTCAGCCTAAGGCCAGTTTCAGCGGAATTCTGCAGCAGCCGTTTTTTACATTTGTTTCTAAACATTTTTAGGAAAGGAAGGCCTTATTCACACGACAGGGTATGAGTGTCGGCCAATAAAAACGGCCATTTTGGGCCATTTTTCCCGGCCGTTTTGCATCCGTTCTGATTCCGTTCTGGACCGTGTTGCCGTTTTTAACTGCCGATTTTCACCCGTTTTGCATCCGTTTTTTTCCCTGTCCATTTTAAAATCGGATTAATTTCATTTGTAAATTTTTTGCCACACACTTCCCTCTGTAGATAATGCCACATACTGCCCTCTGTAGATACTGCCACAGCCCCCATGTAGGTAGTGCCACACAGTCCCCCTTGTAGGTAATGCCACACAGACCCCCTTGTAGGTAGTGCCACACAGCCCCCCTGTAGGTAATGCTACACAGCCCCCCTGTAGGTAATGCCACACAGTCCCCCTGTAGGTAATGCCACACAGCCCCCCCTGTAGGTAATGCCACACAGCCCCCCTGTAGGTAGTACTACACAGACCCTTTGAACATAGTCACCCCCCATAGATGGCACCCCCCCTACTTTCCTGTAGGGGACGGCTCCAGGCGAAGTCCCTCACGTCACTGTCCATATATGGACAGTGACATGAGGGACTTCTCCTGGATCGGAATCCCCGGCCACATCGCCAGGGATTCCGCTTAAGAAGTCCCTGACGTCACGGTGTCCATATATGGACAGTGAAGGCAGGGACTTCTCCTAGAGCGGAAACCCTGGCCACATCGCCAGGGATTCCGCTTAAGAAGTCCCTGACGTCACTGTGTCCATATATGGACAGTGAAGGCAGGGACTTCTCCTGGAGCGGAATCCCTAGACACATCGCCTGGGATTCCGCTTCAGAAGTCCCTGACGTCACTGCATCCATATATGGACAGTGAAGGCAGGGACTCCTCCTGGAGCGGAATCCCCGGCCACATCGCCGGGGATTCCGCTTCAGAAGTCCCTGACGTCACTGTGTCCATATATGGACACAGTGAAGTCAGGGACTTCTGCTGGAGCGGAATCCCCAATCCCCGGCCACAGCGTTGCCGAAGCTGTGGCCGGGGATTGGGGATTCCACTTTTACAGGGAGCAAAAACTACCCTCCTCCTCACATGCACTTCGCACTGTGAGGAGGAGGAGAAGGAGAGAGAGGGAGCGATGGAAGACACGGCCGTCACTTGGAGCATATTCAAGTGATGGCCGTGATTTACCCGGCCCCATAGACTTCTATGGGAGCCGGGCGGCCGGGAGAACAGCTGAAAATAGGGCATGTCCCATTTTTGACGGCCGGGTTTCCCGGGCCGTCAAAAAATCGGTCGTATGAATAGCCCCGTTAGGGGTCTATTGTTCCTACTGCAGCCGTGTGACGGACGTTTTTTGAACGGCCGTCACACGGCTGGGAAGCCCTGTCGTGTGCAGAAGGGCTTAGTTCAGACATTGCGGAAAATAACTGTGTGGAAATTAGGCTGCAGTACAGAATTTTCCCTCCGCAGGATGCACGTAATGTTGCGGAGAAGCAGCGGAATTTCACTGCGGATTTCAGCCTTTGCAGTGCAAAAACTGAAATCTGTGGCAAATCCGCTGTGATATACGCAACGTCTGAATTACCTGTCAAATATGCAAATGTTGGTGCAGATTCCTTGAGTAATTGCCCTGAATCTGCACCAACATTTGCAGCGGAAAACTTCCGCCTCGTGTGAATGTGGCCTAAGACTTTTAACCCTTTAGTGATCAGCCTATTTTAGGCCTTAATGACCAATCAATATTTTTCATTTTTCCATCGTCGCATTCAAAGAGCTATAACTTTTCTATTTTTCCGTCCACGTAGCTGTATAAGCATATTTTTTTTTGCAGAACAAGTTGTATTTTTTAATAGCACCATTTTGGGGTACATATAATTTATTGATTACATTTTATTAACTTTTGTGTGGGGTAATGGGAAAAAAAACTGAAATTTCGCCCTACTTGTCTGATATAAATTACATAATAACTTTATTCAGCGGGTTGTTACGATTGCTGCAATACCAAATTTATATAGTTTTTTTTATGTTGTACTACTTTTACACAATAAAAACACTTTTTTTTTTTTATTATTTGTTTTTGTGTCGCCATATTCTAAGAACCATAACTTTTTTTTTTCTGCTAACATAGCTGTATAAGGGCTTATTTTTTTGCAGGACGACATAGTTTTTATTGGTACTATTTTGGAGTACATATGACTTTTTCATCTTGAAATTATTTTAAAGGCAGGATAAACAGAAAACAGCAAATCTGGGATTGTTTTCTATTTTATTTTTTCCGGCGTTCACCGTGCAGGTTAAATAATGTAATAGTTTTATAGTTGGGGCTATTACGTACACGGCAAAACCAAATATGTATAACTTTCTTACTTTTTTTTTGTCTTTTCATAATAAAGCATTTTGTAAGGGGAAAAAGTGGGTTTTTCATATTTTTTTTTACTTGGGTTTTTATTTATTTATTTATTATAAACTTTATTCAACTTTTTTTAACTTTGAATTTTAGTCCCACTAGGGGACTTTACTATTCGATAATTTGATCGCTTTTATTATACACTGTAATACTTCTGTATTGACAGGAACATGTTAGGCCATGCCTCTGGCATGACCTAGCAGGCAGGCATGACCTAGCAGGCATTCACTAAAGGCAGACCTGAGGGCTTTTGTGATGCCCCTGGCTGACATAAAAACAGTCGGCACACCCGCGATGCGGTACCGATGGGGTGAGAGAGGGAGCCCCTGCCCCCTCAAACAACTTAGATGCGGCTGTCGCTTTTGACAGCCACATCCAAGGGGTTAAGGACAGCCCGACACCATCTCTAGCTGGCACGGGACACCCGTACTGGGCTTATGTCACAGCACCGCCTTTTCACGGTGCTGGGGTATAAGTACCCTTAACGGCCCCCGTGAAAACACTGCTGTCATTAAGGTTTTAATTATGTTTCTCCCCCTTTCAGGCCTCTTGTAAATGTCCTTAAAAATTATTTATTTTGTAAAAACATTTTAATTGGTAAAAATTCTATTGGGATTAATCATTTAATATATCTTTATAGGGGATGGAGCTTTTTTCCTGAAACAGAGCTCCAAGTTCCCTGCATAGACAAAGATATAAAAGATAATTAGCTGGCTGCCTACAATCGCCACTAGAGGGATCGCAGGAGCTTATTGAATACTAGTTATATATTGAAATCTATAATAACACAGTGTGCAGAAAGCTCCTTAGCTCCCCCTGGTGGCAGCTGCAGGCAGCCAGCATGTTATTTTCTAAATTTATCAGAAAAACATAGCTCCAACTGCTATAAAAATATATTAAGAAGTTACCCAGCACCGAATTTTGAACCATAAAACGACTTTCTGATAAAAGGTAGACATTCACTTAAAATAAAATCTTAGACCATTTCTCTGTTAAATTTTTAAGGTCTTTTGAAAAGAGATTTATTGGGGGCGTGTCCTGATGGCAGCAGAGATGGCTGTGTGTTGAGCAAGCTCCACTTCCACCTACAACTAAAGCGACAGATAAAGCATTCTCAGGGTGTTAAATCTTATCAGCAAATCATCCTAAACTCAGAAGACAGATTCTCTCTGTTAATCATTCACTACTGGAGGAGAAATCAAGCAGATAACAGCACTGTGACCTGGAATCCCCAGAGACCGCATGGTGCAGGGAGCTGAAAACCACATAAGACTCAGCTCCACATACCAGAAGACTAATCTGATACCATCCTTGTGCAGGCAGCCTCCCCTGCTTCAACAAGACTTCACATCACACTCCGGATCATCTTCAGAACCAAAAGGTACTTTTATTTCTTTGTTTGAGAGACATATATTTTAAGGCCTACCTGACAGGCTGAAGCCTGGACCTGTAGTAAAACATGTGCACAGACCACCTCAGATAAAATCAACTGAGGGGGTGACTAGACAAAGGTTAAGGGTATGTTCACACGGCGGGGGTCCGTAACGGCTGAAATTACGGGGATGTTTCAGCCTGAAAACATCCCCGTAATTTCAGCCGTACCGGCATGTGCAGGCGCTTGAACGCCGCGTCAATTACGGCCGTAATTAGCGCTGCTATTCATTGGAGTCAATGATTAACGGCTCCAATTACGGCCAAAGAAGTGACAGGTCACTTCTTCTACGCGGGCGTCTATTTACGCGCCGTCATTTGACAGCGGCGCGTAAATATACGCCTCGTGTGAACAGACAAACGTCTGCCCATTGCTTTCAATGGGCAGATGTTTGTCAGCGCTATTGAGGCGCTATTTTCAGACGTAATTCGGGGCAAAAACGCCCGAATTACGTCCGTAAATAGGCCGTGTGAACATACCCTAAGACTGAAGCAGAGACCACATGGTGCAAGGAGCTGAATAATGAGAGTAACTCAGCTCCATATACCATATTAATCAGCTGCCATCCCAGTACTTGCTGTCTGCCTTGTTTAAACAAAACCAAGCATCACACTCCAGGGTCTTAAGAACCCAAAGATATATTTATTTCTTGTTTTGGAGACTTTATACTTTAAGACCTACTTGGTGTGCTGAAGCTGCGACCTAAAACAGAAACATATAAACGCACCGCCTCAGATAAATGTAACTGAAGTGGTGACTATACAAAAGACACGCACGGAGGCAGAGACCGCATGCTGCACGGAATTAAATACCAGAAGAGTCTCAGCGCCACATACCATATTAACCACTATTACAGCCATCTGCTACATTTTTGAATATGACTAGAGGCAAGCGAAACAAAGAACCGCCAAAACGCCTAGCAGACTTCTTTATGGGTAAAGACAAAAAAGAAAATGGCGCCAAATCCAAACACAGAGATGTGGTAAATTCTCAATCTCCTCGCTCTTTGGGAACAATATCTCCTGTCCACGCTGAAGGAGAAGATGCTCATGATATTAACCAAATAAAAAACTCCAAATTAAACAGCGCAAATAACTGCTCAAGCTCCAAATATAAAGAACAGTTTTCAGAAGAGAACTCATTAGACTCACCAACCACCAGGAGTCCTGCAAAACAAAAACAGAGATTGCACTCAAATGGGGAATATGAAACAGATGACATTTCAGATGTCGATTTTACACCTAGCGCAACGGTTTTTGCACATATCCCCTCATCTACAGAAGCAATTTCTGTAAACTTAATGAAAGACATGTTAACAGCTCTAAAAAGCTCCATTCAATCGGATATGTCTAAAATGGCACATAAAATATCATCACATATAGATGACCTTGGAGACAGAGTTAACCATATAGAAGACAAAATGGGAGAATATACCACAGCACATAACTCCCTAGTAGATGCACATAATAATCTAGAAGAAGAACTTACTACAATGCGTATGAAACTAGCAGATATTGAAGATCGGTCACGCCGAAACAATATCAAATTCAGAGGAATACCTGAATCTGTCACCCAAGCAGAACTGGTTTCATATCTTCACCGGTTAATGCTGATTCTACAACCGGACCTCTCTAAGTCAGATCTTACCATCGACAGAGCCTATAGGCTACCTAAACCCAAAGGATTACCTGAAAAAATCCCCAGAGATGTCCTGGCAAGAATACACTTCTTTCACATAAAAGAGAAAATCCTAATTGCAGCACGGAAATGCTCTCCTCTTCCAGATCCATTCCAAACAATCTCTCTATTTACAGACCTATCACAAGCCACTATCCAAGAAAGGAAGAAGATGCAACCGCTAACTATGCTTCTGAGAGAACATAAAATCCTCTATAAATGGGGTTTTCCAACTAAAGTCATAATAACCAAAGGAAACAACAAATTTGTTATTCGGAACGTAGAAGATGGCCTGAACCTGCTCAAAAAATGGAACATTAAACTATCACCTCTACAAGACAAGCCGGAAATACAAGAAGCAAGGCCTAAACGAGATGAAAGACCGCCACATTCAAAAGACCCTGACTGAGACTTCGTATATAGGTGGGGCTGGGGGCCTACACCCATCTCTGGAACTCTTACCCCACGATCATTTCAGCCATGTTGGCTGTACACTGTGACATTTATGGTTTGAACTTTCTTGTTCTTTGTTTTTGTTGTTTTAATTATTTTCAACAGGTCACCATACTACAAGAACACCACAGGAAAACAGAACGTAATATTCCATCCAACTGTCAATCAAACATCACATCTCAATACAACATGAAATCCTATTGGTCAAATCCGATGCAGACTCCTCTAAACTGCAAGTATATTACACTACACAAAGCTGTCAAGTATTCCAAAACAAATGACTATTAAAATCTTATCACTCAACACGAAGGGTCTTAATCACCCCTTCAAAAGATCCTCGCTTTGGTCTGAAAGCAAGTTAGAAAATGTTGACATTATATGCGCTCAAGAGACTCATCTTTTAGAAGCAGATGCCCACAGAATCAAACATATCAATTTCCCACATATATACCATGCCCATACCACACAGAAAAAGGCAGGAGTATTGATTGCTTTTAAACGTACTTTAATATTTGAAGAATTAAATGTATTAACTGACCCAAAAGGGAGGTTCCTTGTGCTGGTATGCAAACTAAATAACAGAGTATACACAATTTGTAATGTATATGCTCCTAACAGCAAGCAAATCAATTTTCTTAATAAAGTACTTAGGAAAATTAAAAAAATACAAAAAGGCAGTTTAATTCTATGCGGTGATTTAAATCTAATTTCAGATCCATTAATGGATACAACAGCTAAGCACAAGAGACCGCCCTCAACATTATTGTCATGGTTACATAGTAACGACTTGTATGATACTTGGCGATGTCTTCATGCCAACGAAAAGGACTACACATATTATTATTCTCCACATAGAACATACACAAGAATAGACTATTGTCTCACAGATAAAAATTCTCTACAGCTATGCACTGAGGTCAAGATAGGTGACATAACTTGGTCTGATCATTCACCTTTAGTTATAAAAATGAATGAACCTCATATTCCACAAATAGAGAATGTATGGCGACTAAACAACTTTCTACTAGCCCGTACCGAAACCCAGAAACTCATTCATAAAGAGATCAAGGACTACTTCGAACTCAATGCCACACCTGATATCAGTGTATTTACTCTCTGGAACGCTCATAAGGCGTACATACGAGGTATTTCTATTAAAATATCAGCATTCCACAATAAAAAGAGGAAAAAACAATTGGATGACATTACCACAGAACTGAGAAGTCTAGAAACACAACAAAAAAATAACCCATCATTTCTTACCCACCAAAAATTAACTCATACCAGAGACAAACTCAGATCCTTACTACTATACAAATATGAACATAACTTAACTAAACTCCGTACGAAATACTATAGCCTAAACAATAAAGCCAATGCTTTCATGGCCAAAAGAGTTAAAAATATACAGATGAAAAATAAAATTGCACATCTGATTTCACCGACCACATCTAAGAAAATTCTTAATCCAAAAGAAATAGCAGATAATTTTGGAGAGTATTACTCATCATTATATAACTTAAAATCTGACCCTACAATTTCACAACCAACTACTGAAAATATTCAAAAATTTCTTGACAAAGTCAATCTTCCTACTTTATCCAACGATCAACTGAATAACCTAAACAAACCAATCACAAACTTAGAAATTCTTAGAGCTGTCACAACACTCAAAGGATCTAAAGCCCCAGGCCCAGATGGCTATACAAATGAATACTTTACGACCTTCAAAGAGACCCTTTCCCCTCACATGGAAACCTTGTTTAATGAAGCAATGCAGTTAGGATCATTTCCTAAAGAAATGCTTTTAGCTACAATTACAACCATACCTAAACCTAATAAAGACCCAACTTTAACCACCAATTATAGACCCATCTCTCTGCTAAATGGAGACATTAAACTCTATGCAAAAATTCTATCACATAGATTGGAAACTATACTGCCTGGTCTGATAAACCCAGACCAAGTAGGCTTCATTAAAAACAGACAAGCCTCTGATGCAACAAGGCGATTTATTGACATAATAGATTGGGTGGAGAGGAATGGAACGCCCTCTCTGCTCTTATCTTTAGATGCAGAGAAGGCATTTGATAGAATAAACTGGACATATACTTTTCAGACTCTAGAAAGGTTTGGGTTTCATGGCCTGATCTTACAAGCAATCAAAGCACTATACTCTAACCCCTCAGCTAGGGTACTCACAAATGGAATGTTATCCAAACCATTTGACATATCCAATGGCACAAGACAAGGATGCCCTCTTTCCCCTTTAATATTTGTATTAGTAATAGAACCCTTTGCAGAACTCATAAGATCACACACTCAAATACAAGGTGTACAAATTAATAATTCTACTCATAAAATAGGCTTATTTGCAGATGACATTATAATAGCCTTGAGAAATCCATTATCTTCCCTCCAAACTGTATCAGAAACAATCAAGATATTTAACTCCATCTCTTACTACAAAGTCAATGATAATAAATCATTACTTCTAGGTTTAAACATACAACCGCAAATGAAGGACATTATAACCCATTCCTTTCCATTTAAATGGCACGATCAATCTATCCCATATCTAGGTATAGAACTAACCTCGTCAATCAAGGCCTTGATTGATAAGAACTTTAAGCCTCTAATCGTTCAACTTCAGAAAGATTTAGATCATATGAGTAAATCTGAACCATCCTGGTGTGGTAGAATTGCGTTATATAAAATGATGACCTTACCTGTTATACTATATAAATTACGAACAATTCCCATTCTTATCCCCCTCCATATAATAAACCAACTACATAAACAAATGTCTAACTTTATCTGGTCGGGCAAAAAACCAAGGATAGCTTTAAAAACGATGGCACAACATAAATCTGATGGAGGTTTTAGTGTTCCGAATCTGAAGTTATATCACCATGCTGCCATACTAGACCAACTCAAAGAATGGTGGCTCCCTCATTCTGATAAGAAATGGGTAGACATAGAAAAAGCTTCCCTAGGAGTAGATAACTTAAAAAATATATTGTACTCAAAAGCCATTAAATATAGGCCAGAACACGGCTCCACATCTACAGTACGCGCTACTTTACAAATTTGGAACAATTTTACTAAATATAAACATCTTGATATGCCTACCAAAATAGAGAAAATCCCATTCCAAATCTTGAATGACTTTCTTCCAGATCTAGACATAAACAGCTGGATAAACGCAGGCTTAACATATATAGATGATCTATATGTGGAAAATAATCTATGTTGCTTCTCTGACTTATCATTCAGATACAAACTAGATAAAACTCAATTCTACAAATTTCTGCAGATAAGAACGATTATGAGAGAGATTCCATATCCATTACTCTCCCTACCTATGCCGGCTTCTACGTACTTAAATAACCAATTAAAAACAATTAAAGGTATTCACACGTTTTATCAGATTGGTTCCCAATCACTTACCTTTGAAAATCAAACACATTTATCTAAATGGCATAGAGATCTGAACGGCCAATTTTCAAGAGACCAGTGGTTAAGAGCGTTCTCCATCTCTCTTAAATCCTCTTCCTGTACTAATCATCAAGAATTATATTATAAAATATTCTATAGATGGTATCTCACTCCATATAAACTTTCCAGAATATATAGTGATGCATCGCCCCAATGTTGGAGAGGTTGTAACCATTTGGGATCCATACTTCACATATTTTGGGAATGTCCTTTATTATTAACCTTTTGGCAATCAATTAGCGCACTACTAAATGAGATTACAACTCAAAATATCAACCTCACGCCGGAACTTGGGTTACTACGGATTGGAATTGATGTTATTCCCAAACAATTCCAAATTGTAATATGTCATATATTAATATCTGCCACATCAGCTGTAGCGTTCAGATGGAAAACATGTAATGTCCCGACCATCACAGACATCATTAAAAAAGTCCATACAAACTATCAATATGAATATATTTATGCCTGTAGCATACAAAGACATGACCAATTCTGTAGAGATTGGATGTGTTGGAATAATTCTGTATATGCCGTACCTCTCCCTTTCTAGTGGGAGCTCATACGTTGTCTATTGTATACATTTTATTTTTTCTTTATGATGACCTGTATACGTTCTTCACAACATTTATTTTATTTACCTTTCTTTTATTATCCATATTATTTTGAATCCCATTTTCTCAAAATGTTAAAACTTATAGGTTAATTATTATTTGAGACTAACTATTTACTTCTACCTGCGAGTAGAACTGTTATACACATATATTTTCTGATGTCTCAACTGTTTAATAAAGACATATTGAAACAGAAAAGAGATTTATTAAAAGTGATCAGGCACCTGTAAAAACTGCATCAAAATAGAAGTAAAACCTCAGGAAACAAATGCAATCTGTTTGCTATTTGAACATATGGCATTTTACTGCATGTCCACACAGCAAACTAAAAGCGGCCGCAAAATCCGGAGCTGTTTTCCTCTGATTTTCAGCCGTTTTTTAATTATCATGCATTTTTTGATGAGTTTTTTTGCGGACGTTTTCGGAACTGTTTTTCTATTTACCCAATGTAAAACGGCTCCAAAATCGGCACAAAAATTGACATGCACTTCTTGTTACGGGTCTTTTTTACGCGCCATTTTTACAAACGGCTGCGTAAAAAAAACCCTGTTGGAACGAAACGCCTTTTCTCCCTTCGAAATCAATGGCCAGATGTTTGGAGGCGTTCAGCTTTCTGTAATTTCAGCCGTTTTTGGCCAGAAAAACGTCTGAAAGTAAGCCGTGTGAACATACTCTCACAGTGTATTTAGTGTCCATATTAGTTACATTTTGCTATAGGGAGCTAATGCACAGTTAATTTTAGGCAATAGAGCCTTGAAAAATAAGCATCATTTATTTTTTTCAGGCTCCATTAACTTTTATGACATTATTTTCAAAAGATGATTATAGCTCTATTTCGGTTAGGAAGAAAAAGAAAAGAAGCCTACAAAGGACGCATAAGAAATGTAACAAAAATGTATTATTATGCACCCATGACATTTACTGCAATATACTGTACAGTTAAAACACTTAAAAAAAAAAACATACACACATGCCGTAAAATTACAACGGGTGGGTGCACCATACTGGGTAAACATCTCAGTCAACACTTAAATTAAATGTTAATATTACTAAAACAAATATTGAAATAAAAATCTACATATTCAAAATATGATGTGCACTAAATAATGTATCTTCAGTTTCTAACTCCTTTATGTCACGGAGAGTTTCGACCTTTTTTGATTTTTGCCTTTTCACTTTCTGATTGTTCTAACTTTTTTATTTTTAAATCAAGATTTATTAATTTTTTTGTGGCACAATTTTAGTGTACACATATGTTAGCGTTTAATAAATATTTTGAGGAAAATGCATAAAAATTATTTTTAATTTTTTGTGCCATTTACCAGTTATCTTAAAATAGTTTTATCAATTTATTATACAGATTGTTACAGTTATAGGGAAACCAAATAGTTGTGATCCAATTAATATTTTATCAAATATTTTTATTGTAAAAAAACAATTCCATCTTTTTTTTTTCATTTTTTATTTTATTTAATTATTATTTATTTTTTACCTTTTTCTCCCCACACATAGATTTTCTATATCATTTATTTTTTTTCTTTCTTTTGTAATATGCTAGCATATACATTTATGCTAGCATATTATCCTGTGTATGTTAAATATGTATGCCCTAGTAACTGGCTGTACTAAAAGATAGTATTCCAATACCAAAGAAACAACTATATTGCCCCCTAAAATATATACGTAGTTACTGGGGTCAATTGCATGGGTTACACTTAATATCGAACTTCACACAAAAGTCAAAGCACCAAACCTACACAAAGGTGGAGTGAATATCACATAAAACATTGATTGAAAATATATAAAAAATAAAATTTTATTTAATCACTTAAAAATACATACAAAAAACCCTCTCTTTCTCACTCTAAGTTTTTTTTGTATGTATTTTTAGATACATATATACATTTAAATCATTCAATAACATTTTATTTTTTATATATTTTCAATTGATGTGTTGTGTGATATTCGCTCCATCTTTTTGTAGGTTTTATACTAAAAGATAACCCTAGGATCCTTCAATAAATCATAGGCTCTCTGCTAATACAGTGCTTTCAATGGGGTTAAACAATGTAGATCAGAGAAGCCTCTAAAAATCTGCATTCCCCCACCTGATCACATCTGCACAGCTTCTGTCAGTGACCTGATAGTATGGTGCTGTGTGTATACCCATTTCCGCCAGTGCTGTACCATTAGGGCACGGTCAAACGTGGCGGAATTGCTGTGGCATTCCGCTGCGGACAGTCCGCTGCGGAAATCCCCAGCGGACAGTTTCTCCATTGGTTTTCACACCTTTTTAGTTATGTTCGTGCAGACGTTGCGGGAAAACTCCGCTGCGGACCATAGGCTGCGGTGCAGAATTTGGTGTCTGCAGCATACACTGACTGTTGTTGGTGTCTGCAGCATACACTGACTGTTGCAGACTTATTGTGGAATTTCTCCATTGACTTCAATGGAGTTTCAAAATTAGGCAATCGAATCCGCAGATGTTATGTGTGTTGCGGATTTTGGGTGTGTTGCGCTGCGGATTTAATTCAGGACCAGGAATTGACATCATTCTGTTGAGGAAAGAAAACCTCAATTTTCGGCTTGCAGGCTGACAGGAAGACACAGCAATGGCCAGATATCGCCGCTTGGATATGGAAGTATCCACACTTATTAATCTGGTAAGTACCTTCACATGTTTATGTCATGTTTTATAAAGTTGACTAGTATGTATGATCTATGACTAGCAGCATCTGCAGTATGTAAACATTCTAACCCAGATAAACATCTAACAGATAACACATTATTCATAAGTACAAGTCAAACTTCAATATGCACTGTGTATTTGTTTTTTAGGTACATAACAGGCCAGAATTGTGAGACACCTCCAGTGCTGGCTACAGCGAGAGCGTAACACACGGGATGAAGGCTGGACATACGTGTGTCGCGGTCTGTACCCAGAGTGGGATGGGATGCTGGAAAGAGAGCAGGGAGTGATTGGTAAGTTTGTATATAGTTTTTCATGCACAGCGTTTTAAATACTGTGAACACATTCTGGCCTTTTGCTAAAAAGCTATCATGTGCACAGTGTAACAAAACCACATTCATGTATGGTAACGTTCATTTGCATCATTTGAATGCTTAAATGTCTCTTTAAATCTTTGGCCTTTAATGGTTAGCTAAACGATACACCAACTTCTGTAATGTCACTATGACATGTGCGAAGTTGTTGACACGTTTCTTAGAACTTTAAGCCATATCCACTGTCTAGTCGACTAATTACCCAATGATGTTGGATTGATGGCCTACCCTCATAACAGGCAATTATAAGTCATTGTTCTGGATACACCTCACATCATCCCCTATGTCCTCATTTTCGAACATTATTACATTTGCAGAAAATGATGTGCGCAACCGGTGGCGGACAGTCCGCGACCGTTTCCGAAAGCAGCTCGCCAAGAAACCACGAAGTGGCTCCTCTCCGGCACGTCACATCACCATTGCTCACTTTGAGGAGCTGGCTTTCCTGATTCCTAGCAGGGAGCTATGAACGTAAGTCTCTATTTCCACACACACCTGGGTTAAAAGGGACCGGAGGAAACACCTGATTAGAATCAGATTTCTGTTTCACTCCTTTGTCCATTCCACTGTATATGTATGTTTGCTTTTTTTTTGGGTCATCACTAAAATGGCCCTTGACCTTACACATTATGATATATCTGTCTGAGTATCTTATGTAACTCAATCTCTTCTTGAAGGGAATGAGTGTTCATTTTAGAGACACAAGATTGCTGTCAGATTGTGTGTGTGTGTGTGTGTGTGTGTGTGTGTGTGTGTGTGTGTGTGTGTGTGTGTGTGTGTGTGTGTGTGTGTGTTTAATGTAAAACACCAATGTTTGATATATTTGCACCTGACGCAGTGTCAATGAAATTCTTCAAATTAAAAAAACTCAATGGTCATTTTATTTTAATGTAGATCTCAGGGCAATGTACCACCTTGACTTCAGCAACTCAGTGGCCTTGCCCAGATGCAGCAGCAGACGGAGGGACCTCCCGACGCCCGCAGCCATGGATCCGTGAACGCTAGTCTCCATCTCCTTACTAGGAGACGCCAGCGCTCACTTCCGCTCCGTTCTGCTGTGTCCCGTAGGGTGTGCACGCACGCTCGTGCCCGGCCTTAAAGGGCCAGCACGCGCACAAAGGAAATCGTCATCATCAACTGCCATGATTTCCTGGTCTATAAGAAGGCCCCAGGCCTTCTGATCCTTGCCTGAACGTTGTTAGTTTATCCCAGTCTGTCTTGCAAATAGTCCCTAAGTGTTTCCCGTTCCAGTTGTTACCCATGCCCTGTTTCCTGTTCCTGTGTCCCGTACTGTTCTTGTTCCTGTGCATACTAGTGTTGGAGTCGTGCCTACTGCACCTGCTGTAGTTTGCCACGTCCAGTGTCTTCTGCCACGTCCAGTGTCGTTTGCCACGTCCAGTGTCTTCAGCCACGTCCAGTGTCTTCTGCCACATCGGATACTGCCCACCTGCCAGCTACCTGCTGCATCGGCCTCCATCCGTGCTGAAGCCACAGCCACCGTCTGGACTAGTTCAGGTACCCAAGCGTTACTATTGACTTTCATATAGACTGTGACCTGGTCAGCTGCCTCTCCGCTACGGCGGAGCGGCCTAGTGGGTCCACATATCCTGTGACTGTGACAGCCACTTACCGCAAGGTGATGAGCAACCTTTCCTCAGCAGCAATCGCCATCCTCATTACGGTATTCTGCTTGGTAATGTCAGGCCTGACAATTTCTAGCAGCCTGTCAAATGCTTCACTGTTCAGGCGGCAGAATGCCGTAAATTTATCGGGATATCTATAACAAAACACGAAGATCCACAAAAATGGTGGTTAACCATGCACAATCGGAAAAACATGCCAGCATTTACAGACACCATGTGTTGTGCACGAATTAATCCCTTCATCCTTGTATACTACATTTTCGGAGGTTTGACAAAGGTGTGGTCCAGACTCTACTAATTAATATGGTATGCTCAGGATAGGCCATCAATATATCATCCATATGGATCCTACAGACGAGACCGTCACTGAGCAGCTGTTTGGAAGGGGCCGCTGTGCTCGTACGACCGCTGCTACCCCTTCATTTCCTTTACTTGATCACACTGTCAATCGCCGACACACATGTAGCATACGTTACGACTATTCGATCTTTCTTTGATGCACTTCAATGGGAGAAGGTTGTAAATACTGTGATCCGCCACTGGAGCCGTGTTAGCAATTGAATTGTGAGCAAGTTAAGCAAAAGAAGGGTATATGAACACTGTGGACCCTTCACAACAACTGATCGGTGACGGGGACGACTGTCGGAGGCCAAGTGATCAGAAATTAATGGCCTATGCGGAGCACAGAAGATCACGTTTTAGGGCCTGGCCAACACTTTACTCCACACCCTACCCTCACATGTAGCAGCCAGATGAGCACAGAGTCATTACAAGAAATATTATGCATGTTATGTGAAGTTACACAACAAAACCTCAGGGGCAGTGAAAATCAATATATTGTTTTTCAAAAATATACCTTCTTAAATTGGCGTAAAGAACTGCAAAATGACCTTTGGTTGGTCTTTCAGCAACCAAAGGATGAACCCACAGTAGGACACGGCGTCTTTCTTCAGCCTGTGTCCAAATAATGTTTGTGAAATACAAGAAACATGTTACTATATCAATAGCATACACAAACATATACTTTTGCCTATGACGTTTGGAGCCACCAAAATATTACTTACACGTTGCCTTCGCCGACGACAGACAATGCTCACTATGGTGCGCAGCAGCAGAATAAGATATTGTCTTCGTAATTTAAGTGGTCTCTCCTGGTTGTCAGCCATTTTCCCACACTTCAGTTGAGTATACTTCTCCAGGCAGATTCACTTCTCTTTCTGGCCACACTTATACATGGTATGGGTGTGTCCAGTAGTTGGTCATAGGAAATGATCTCAGAAATGATGTCCGTTCCTTTATTTAAAGTGTTGCCTTGGAAATCCGCACCTAAATCCGCAAGACGAATTTAATATAATGAACTGTAATGGAAATAATATTCCAATAGAAAAAAATATATTTTTAACAATACATGTTAGGCTGTGTTCACATCAGCGTTGGTTTCCGTTCGTGGGTTCCGTTGCAGCATTCCGTCGGAGGGACCCATGAACGGAAAGTCAAACGGAAACCAAAGGTTCCGTTAGCAATTGGTTTCCATTTGTCACCGTTCTGTAAGGTTTCTGTTTTTTTAGAGGAAACAATAGCGTAGTTGGCTATGAAAAAAACTGAAAACTTACAGAATGGAGACAAACGGAAAACATTTACAATGGAAGCATTACTATTGAAATCAATGGTAATGCAAATGGAAGCTATGGTTTCTGTTTGCCTTTCCGTTCATGGGTTCCTCTGACGGAAAGCTGCATTGCCATATCCTGAATAATTATATATATTTTTTTAAATATATTGTATAGGATAAGCATGGATGGCAGTGTCAATTATGAGTTTTCAATGTGTAGCGCTAATTCAAAGCTGCTTTGTCATGGTGAATTTGTTGTGGCCAAATGCTGTCTTTTATGTCTTGTTCTAGAAACAGCTTCTGATGTACGCCAAAACATGAGGTCAGATTTATACCTAAAATCATACCCAAATACCAAAGTTATTGCCCTGATGACACTGAAAAAAAACCTACCTTCAGTAATCTCTGTATATCATCTATGCAAAGAACCGATTCATGCACTATCCCTATGGTACGGAACATCAGAACGTGAACCTGACGCAGATGTGAACGAAGCCTTACCTAGATCAATATCTGAATCTATATCAACTCTAAGGCTTTATTCAGACGAACTGGAAAAACGTCTGTGCAACGCGCGTGTTTTTCACGCGCGTTGCACGGACCTATATTAGTCTTTGGGGCCGTGCAGACATGTCCGTGATTTTTACGCAGCGTTGGTCCGTTGAAAAAAGTCACGACATGTCCGTTCTTTGGGCGTTTTTCGCGCATCACGCACCTATTAAAGTCAATGGGGGCGTGAAAACCACGCATGTCGCACGGAAGTGCTTCCGTGCAAACTGCGTGGTTCGCGCAACAGCTGTCAAAAGGATAAATGAAAACAGAAAAGCACCGTGTGCTTTTCTGTTTACAAACATCCAAACGGAGTGTCATAATGATGGTGGCTGCGCGAAAAGCACGCAGCCGCGCATCATATGCTGATGTCCCACGGAGCTGTTAAGTGACTTTTGCGCAGGCAAAACGCCACGTTTTTGCGTGCGCAAAAACGGCATGCTCGTATGAATCCAGCCTAAGGGTATATGCACACGACAACTGCAAATACGTCTGAAATTACGGAGCTGTTTTCAGGAGAAAGCTTCTGGATTTCAGACGTTTTGGCATGTACTCGCTTTTTTCGCGGTGTCTTTTACGGACGTAATTGGAGCTGTTCTTCATTGGAGTCAATGAAAAACGGCTCCAATTACGTCCCAAGAAGTGTCCTGCACTTCTTTGACGCGGCCGTAATTTTACGCGCTGTCTTTTGACAGTGACGCGTAAAATGGCAGCTCGTCTGCACAGAACATCGTAAGACCCATTGCAAGCAATTGGCAGATGTTTGCCGACGTATTGGAGCCATCTTTTCAGGCGTAATTCGAGGCGTAAAACTCCTCCATTATGCCTGAAAAGAGGTCGTGTGCACATACCCTAATTCTTAAATAAGGGAAAGATGTGATGGTTGTGGACTCTTATAGACCGAATGCAATTTGGAAATCAGACATTAAAATCTTGGCAACAATAATGGCCAATAGTTTATCATTGGTAATTGAAGAAATTGTGAATCCGGATCAGTCAGGATTTATGCCTAACAAAACAACTTCTATTAACCCCTTAATGACGCAGCCTAGTTTGGGCTTTAAAGGGGTTTTCCAGCTTCTGACAACTGATGACCTATCCACTGGATAGGTCATCAGTACATGATGTGTGGGTGTCCGACACCTGGGCCCCGCACAGATCAGCTGGTCCGGTGCCTCCGTGCACTGGACGTACAAGCCGGAAGCACTTCGTTCCGGCCACGGAATAGCGGCAGAGATACAGTACTGCAGCTCTGCTCCTATTCAAGTGAATAGGAGCAGACCTGCAGTTCTGCAGCACGGCTGCTATGCTATGTACGGAGCCAACTGCATCCTGGCTCTGTACATAGCATTATGTGCCACAACATCCGGTGCCCGCAGGCCACCGGGTCAGCTTATTGGTGCGGGGTCCGGGTGTCGGACCCGCACCAATGACAAACTGATAACCTATCCAGCGGATAGGTCATCAGTTGTCAAAAGGTGGACAACCGCTTTAAGGCTCAGAGCCCATTTTTCAAATCTCACGTGTCACTTTATGTGGTAATAACTTTGGAATGCCTTTATGAATCCAAGCGATTCTGAGATTGTTTTCTCGTTACACATTGGACTTTACGTTAGTGGTAACATTTGGTCAATACATTCAGTGTTTATTTTTTTTAAATAGCAAAATTGACAGAGAATTTAGAAAAAATTGCAGATTTCTGAATTTAAATATATCTGCTTGTAAGGCAGATGGTTATACCACCCAAAATAGTTACTAGTTAACATTTCCTATATGCATACTTTATGTTGGCATAATTTCTTGAACATTCTTTTATTTTTCTAGGACGTTACAGGCTTAGAACATAAGCAGCAATTTCTCATATTTTGAAGAAAATTTCAAAAGCCTTTTTTTAGGTACCAGTTCAGTTCTGAAGTGGCTTTGAGGGGCCTATATATTAAAACCCCCAATAAAACCCACAATTTAAAAACTAGACCCCCTCAAAGTATTTAAAGGGAAGGTGTCATGACATTTTTTTTTTGTTTTTATCATATTGCTTTTAATATAGTTACATAGTTAGTATGGCTGAAAAAAGACACATGTCCATCAAGTTCAACCAAGGGACGGGAAAAGGGAAGGGAAACATTTCTACACATAGGAACTAATACTTTTTTGTTCTAGGAAATTATCTAACCCTTTTTTAAAGCCATCCACTGTCCCTGCTGTGACCAGCTCCTGCGGTAGACTATTCCATAAATTCACAGTTCTCAGAGTAAAGAAGGCTTGTCGCCTCTGCAGGTTGAACCTTTTTTTCTCCAGAGTGCCCCCTTGTTTTTTGAGGGGGTTTTACATGGAACAGGATTTCACCATATTTTTTGTATGTGCCATTAATATATTTATATAAATTAATCATGTCCCCCCTTAGTCGACTTTGTTCAAGGCTAAATAGGTTTAATTCTTTTAACCTTTCCTCATAACTTAGATTCTCCATGCCCCTTATTAGCTTCATTGCTCTTCTTTGTATTTTTTCCAACTTCAGGGGATCCTTTCTATGAACTGGAGCCCAGAACTGAACTGCATATTCTAGATGAGGCCTCACTAATGCTTTGTAAAGTGGCAATACTACATCCCTGTCCCACGAGTCCATGCCTCTTTTAATATACGACAATATCCTGCTGGCCTTTGAAGCAGCTGATTGACACTACATGCTGTTATTTAATTTATGATTTACAAGTACACCCAGATCCTTCTTAACAAGTGACTCCCCTAGTGTAGCTCCCCCTAGGACATGATTCATTCAGGTTGTTGGTACCCAGATGCATAACTTTACATTTATCTGTATTAAACTTAATTTGCCAACTGGATACCCAAACACTTAGTTTGTTTAAATCCGCTTGCAATTCACGAACATCTTCCATAGACTGAACAATATAACATAGCTTGGTGTCATCTGCAAAAATGGAAATAGTTCTATTAATCCCATCCTCTATATCATTAATAAATAAGTTCAATAATAGTGGTCCCAGCACTGAACCCTGGGGTACACCACTTATAACCGGTGACCATTCAGAGTAGGAATCATTGACCACAACTCTCTGGATACGGTCCTTGAGCCAATTTTCAATCCAATTACAAACTATATTTTCTAAACCTATAGTCCTTAATTTACCTATTAGACGTCTATGAGGGACAGTGTCAAATGCCTTTGCAAAGTCCAAAAACACTATATCCACAGCGGCCCCTCTGTCTAGGCTTCTGTTCACCTCTTCATAAAAACAGATCAGGTTAGTTTGACAACTTCTGTCCTTAGTAAAACCGTGCTGGCTGTCACTTATAATACTATTTTTTGTCACATAATCCTGTATATAGTCCCTCAGTAGCCCCTCAAACATTTTCCCCACGATGGATGTTAAGCTGACTGGTCTATAATTACCCGGGGAAGACCTAGAGCCCTTTTTGAAAATAGGCACCACATTTGCCCTGCGCCAGTCCCTTGGCACTATACCAGTCATGAGAGAATCTCGAAATATTATGAATAGAGGGACAGAAATAACTGAACTAAGCTCCTTAAGAACTCTAGGGTGTAACCCATCTGGTCCCGGGGCCTTGTGCACATTTATTTTATTTTATTTAGCTTGGACCATATCTACATTCATCCAATTCAGTATATCAACTGAATATGATATTAGCATAAATTTCATTTATTTGTGTTCTCATGTTCTACTTTTTACTGTGTTCTTACTTTTACTTCTCTATGGGGGCTGCCATTTTTTTTTATCTCTGTATGTGTCGATTAACGACACATACAGAGATGGAATACGACACATACAACCCCATAGAGAATGCGAACAGGATCCGTTCCATTCTCAGAAGCGTACGCCGTCTGTGTGGGAACGACGCATGCGCCGCTCCCACACAGACCAAAACTACGCTCGTTCGCAGAGCGAAATTTTCATGTGGACTGGAAGCTGCTGCCAGACATTCAGATGATGACTTCTGGCCGCGGCTTCCAGCCTTATGTTCAGGCGCAAGGAATAGGAGCGTAGACCAGCGGAGGCGGCAGGTAATTTATGTTCATGTGATACTGTCTGCTGAGCCCTGTATCTAATCCTCCTACAAAATGGCGGCACACAGTGTAGAAGCTTTTAAGATTCATACCCTTCCTTCTCCTGGCACTAGCCAGAAGAAGGGAGGGGGGATTGTGTGAGGAAACTAGAGAGTCTGTCCACCACAAATTTTCCGCATAAATCAATGAGGTTGCTTTACCACATTGACCATGCTGCAATTTTGGGAACTGCTCCCTCTAGTGCCCAGCACATGGAAATGTTATAAATTAGAATCTAATTTATAATATTTCCTGACTTGTGAAAAAATAAAAAAAAATTAAAACAATGTGTAATCACTTAAATAATAATTGTTTAACTGAAAAAAAAGAAACAATTTCTAGCGACACATTCCCTTTAAGACGGCATTTAGAACGCTTTTACGCAGCGTATCCAACCTGTGGGAACCCAGCCTAAGGCTCAGGATCCAGTCCAATTTTTTATGCGAGAAGATGAGCAGTGAATCTAACATTTCACAAGGTCTAAAGGCAGGGAGATTAAGAAGCAACTTAAAGGGGTTGTCCAGTACCAGACAACTGAAGACCTATCCACCGGATAGGTCATCAGTACATGATCTGTGGGGTTCCAACACCTGGACACTGCACCGTTAAGCAGCTCCGGCTGCCTCCAGGCGCCAGACGTACATGCCGGAAGCAGTTGGATCCGGCCATGGAATATCGGCCGAGCTTCAGTACTGCAGCTCTGCTCCTATTCAAGTGAATAGGAGCAGAGCTGCAGTTCTGCAGCACGGCCGCTATGCTATGTACAGAGCCAACTGCTTTCGCTCCATACATCGCATAATGGACAATAACGTCCGGTGCTCGGAGCGGATGATCGGTGCGGGGTTCTGGGTGTCGGACCCGCACCGATGATATACTGATGACCTATTCGGTGGATAGGTCATCAGTTGTCCGGTAGTGGACAAGCCCTTTAATGTCCAAATATATCTTTGATTCTATATGTTTGGAATCTATTTAATAAAAAAACAGTACCATTATTCTTTTAGTATTTACTCACCAATATGGTGTAATAATCTAATCCCAGAGAGTTAAAAACTCACACTTTTTGATTAATTGCCTTCCAAAGGCGTTATATTATTGTCTCAATTGTATATTGGAATTTCTTTTAAATCTTTTGAACATTCAACAAAGCAGCATGTTTGGGTGCAGCCTGACCACTAGGACTTAACAAAATAACATATGACTTTTGGCATTAGTCCAGGAGGTATCTGTCAGCAAACCTTTTTTTTTTTTTACTGTATGTAATACACAGGTATTTAGTAAAAAAAAAACGTATACTGCGCAGTAGAAATTTCTTTCCACTAGGACTATTCTGGCGACATGCCACTGTATGCCTATTCAATGGCATACATCAGAACCTTCCGCAGAAGAATATGTCAGAAACTGAAATATAATACATCCAACGGATGGCTCAAATGCGGTGTGAATAGAGCCTTATTGCTGAGTGCTGATTGGTGCCAATAACACAGTTACAGGCTGTGACTGTGTAACAGGCACCATTTTATAATAAACTTTCCTGAAGTGTATGGGATGTGCTCATTATATTCCAGCACTCATCACTAGCTGCTTAAACGCAGAGCTAAGTTGCTGCCGGGAAAAATTAAAGGGACAATTATTGTTAAATTGCATCCTAGGTTGGTGCCTACCCCTTGTCATCATGCTACCTAAGCCATACTGTGTACCATTTAATGCCTAGTTTCTGGTTATTGAACATGTGGACTTTCTGGCTGATAATTAACTTATCACTCACTAGCAGCCCTGCTTCTTAGCCTAATGCAGACCATACATAATAGTTGTTGGCCCAACGCATATTCTCTCAATAGCTAGCTCTCCTCATTCACCCATTAACATGCATGCTTCAATCAGCGAAGTATGCATGTTTTTTTCAATGTGGAGAGTTGTCTAACAGTGACTTATCTTTAGCGGTAATAAAGTTTCCACCATGTTAAAATTCCACTAGCCTGATCAATATTTACCCTGATGTCTGCAATTGAACGAGTGTTGGGCTGCCCCCATACACTTTAGGTGTTCTCTAATCCCATCTAAATAGGCATGTTTGGCTGACTTTAATTTATTTTGTGTGGCGAGATTTAGTATTCTACTCTTTAGTTGGACCAATAACAGGGTTTTTAGACTGGTACATGCTATTAGTGTCTGTGTACATAAAGAAGACTGTTAGGGTATGTGCACACACACTAATTACGTCCGTAATTGACGGACGTATTTCGGCTGCAAGTACCGGACCGAACACAGTGCAGGGAGCCGGGCTCCTAGCATCATAGTTATGTACGATGCTAGGAGCCCCTGCCTCTCTGCAGGACAACTGTCCCGTACTGTAATCATGATTTCAGTACGGGACAGTAGTTCCACGGAGAGGCAGGGACTCCTAGCATCGTACATAAGTATGATGCTAGGAGCCCGGCTCCCTGCACTGTGTTCGGTCCACTACTTGCGGCCGAAATACGTCCGTCAAATACGGACGTAATTAGTGTGTGTGCACATACCCTTAAATGAAAAAGCTGCTGCTGTGTGGAAAACTTGAGACTATGATACCATTTCACCATCATATTTTTATCTGTCTAGTCGGTTAACCTTTTAGTCTAGTCTCCATGTCATTTGTTCCTGATTGCTTTGCCTCCTGGGAACTTTGTCTAGGCTGATCACCCATTGTTTCTCGATCTATGACTTTCTGACAGTCTACCACACATTTCTTGCCTCTAGAGGACTAAAGGGAGTTTTACACAGGACGATTATCGTGCAGACGAGCGTTAATATAACGCTAGTTGCCGATAATTGCCCTGTGTAAACAGGGGAACGATCAGCAGATGAATGAGCAAATCTCGATCATCTGCTGGTCGTATCGTTTTAAAAAAGTAAAAGATTATCGTTTATAGTTGTCGACAGCACATCTCCCTGTGTAAACAGGGAGACGCGCTACCGACATGATAATAATGTATGGGGACGGGCAATCGGAGTAATGACTGCTCGCCCCCATCCCGTGTGACAGGAGCAAACGAGCACCGATCAACTATGTCTCGTTGATCTGCGCTCGCTGCACCGGCCGCGTGTAAAAGGGCCTTTATCGTTCCTTCTGACGTTCACTTGAAAATCTTTAGGTGTTTTCCTTCTTCCTTTGTTCTTGAATTCGCTTCATTATTTTTGAAAATGCCTTTTATGTAAAGTTGGAATAATAAGTAAAGAGGCAACAGCTGGATTTATTCCTCTCTAATCCACTTTTTTTTCCCTTCAGATAAGTGGCGCCAGAGGTATCCAACAGGTATGGATCTGTCTAAATACCATTCTTCCCTTCACACAGCTAGAAGGTTAAATAAAAAAATTACTGCAAACAGGTCTATACATCTCCCACAGAATCATATTAAGATATAGATATATACATGTTATCGCAGTTGACCCTGCTCTCTATTTACTACATCCACACATTTTCAATGAAACGTTTTGAGAATTTTGGCATCTCATTCCACTATAATTTTTATTCTTTCCCATTCTGCTACAACAAATATATGAGCATGAGTGATTAATACTATACAAAAGCAGCATTATATGGTTTGTACAGTTTTATGAATAGAAAGTTTAATCGTATGAGGAAAACGTATTAAACTTATTATACTTTGTGTTTAAATTTTTTTCCATTTTCAAGAGCACTGCTAGCTGTGAATAAATAAAAAACTTTAGATTTGGAGAATAAAAACCTGTCATGAACTAGTCTTGCTCACTCGATTGATAGAATTATTTCAATATATGAGTGTAGGTAACAGCTATACGTTTGGAGTCCATTATAAGACAGATTCGAGCTGCTGCTGTGGTTGGTTCATAAAGGATTGACGAGACTTCATTGTATAATTCAATCCAGCTCTGTGAGCAGGACAAAGCCAGGAAGCTTTTTTTGCCACGGAATGTAAATCGACAGAAAACAGAGATCTTGCTGATGGGGTTTATTCATTTTTTTGGTTAATTCACAAATAACTTATTGGTTCTTGTTAACCCCTTCCCGCTCCTTGACGTACTATTACGTCATGGCAGCTCTATCGTTCGCGCTCCATGCCGTAATAGTACGTCTTGCAGTTAGAACAGCGGTGCGCGCGCCCGGCGCGTTCATGCGCTGTGATAGCTGCTGTTTCTGACAGCAGGCTATCACGGCATAATGGGACGGGACCATTTACTATGGTCCCGCCTCGCCGATCGCCGCTATTGGCTAGTCAGTGAGTAACTAGCCAATAGCAGCGATCGGTCTCATTCAGCACAGCAGTGCTCGAGCCCGGCGTTCCTGAGCTGTGATAGCTGCTGTTTCTGACAGCATGCTATCACAGCATAATGGGCCGGGACCATTTACTATGGTCCCGCCTCGCCGATCGCCGCTATTGGCTAGTCAGTGAGTAACTAGCCAATAGCAGCGATCATTCTCGTCACTTCCTCTCTCTGACCTCACATCCTGCTGCAACCGCCCTGAACGCCCTGTTGGAGTTAGCGAGGCGTTGAGATCGGTTGTGAGCAGAGAGTCAGAGAGAAAAGAAGTGAAAAAAAGTGAAAAAAAGTTTCTAAAACAACGTTTTTTTTGCTTCCCACCACCCCATCCACTACCCACTCCTGTTCCCTTCCTCTTTGAGTTCTACCCACGTTTTTTGGTCAGTGATCTCCTATCACTGACCACTTTTCAGTCTTCAGGACCACATTTCTTGGTCCCTGGGGATTTTTTTTTCATTTTTTTCTATATAAAACATAAAACAAAAAAAAAAATATAAAAAGAAAAAAAAGAAACAAAAAAAAATAGTTAGTTTAGCCAATTTTGAAAATTTAACTGGTTAGTTTAGTATTAGGGTTAGTTAGTGTCAGGGAACCGTCAAAAAGCGTAGTTAGGTATAGTGTCAGGGAATTTAGCGTCAGGAATCGGTCACCGTAGATAGGCTTAGCGTTAGGGATCCATCACCGTAGTTAGGTTTAGCGTCAGGGAAGCTCGGAATAATTAGATAGGTTTAGTGTCAGGCACCCGTCACCGTAGTTAGGTTTAGTGTCAGGGAAGCTTGAAATAATCTAGATAGGTTTAGTGTCAGGGAATCGTCGCCGTAGTTAGGTTTAGCGTTAGGGAAGTCCACATAAAATTTAGTTAGGTTTAGTGTTAGGAACCCTCGCCCTAGTTAGCTTTAGTGTCAGGGAAGTCCACTTGCTCTCTAAAAACAAAACACACATTTGTGCTAGTTGTGCTATCCTATTGCTCCCAGTTAGGGATTTATTTTTTTGCAGTATATAAATTTTGTCTTCGCACAACAAGCATGTCCCAACGGACATTTACTGCTGAAGAGGCGTATGCATTTCTGGCCTCCGACACAGACTCGTCGGATGGCGATACACTATTTTATTTGTCTACCTCCTCATCCAGCGATGAAGAGGAGGGACCCCCTAGGAGACGCCCCAGGACCACCACCATAGTAGAAATCCCTGAGAGAAGTGACCCCACAACAAGTGATACCCCTGAGCGAAGTGACCCCATTTGGACGCCCACACCAGACCATTATGAACCCCAAATCCCTGAGTACACGGGCAGCCCAGGCATCAAATTTAACACGGCAGGGTTCAGTGAGATGGACTTTTTCAAGTTCTTCTTCACTGATAACTTTATAGAGCTAATGGTCACCCAGACTAATTTATATGCCCAACAGTATATCACCAAGAACCCCAACTCATTTTATGCCCAATCCCAGAGGTGGACTCCTGTAAACGCAGCAGAGTTGGGCAAGTTCTGGGGACTGCTCTTGAACATGGGGCTTCTAAAAAAGCCATCCATTAGGACCTACTGGAGCACGGACATCCTATACCACACCCCGATGTACCGTATGGCCATGTCCAGGATGCGTTATGAGGCAATACTTCGCTTCCTACATTATGCCGATAATGAGCAGTGCCCACCCCGAGATGACCCCAGTTTTGACCGTTTATATAAACTGAGACCCCTATTAGACCATTTCAGTGCCCGGTTTGCCCAAGCATACACCCCCGAGAAGTGTATTTCCATTGATGAGTCCCTGGTACATTTTAAAGGGAGGCTTCAATTCCGCCAATACCTGCCAAGTAAGAGGGCAAGGTATGGCGTGAAGTTGTATAAGCTGTGCGAGAGTGCATCAGGGTATACATATAAATTCAGGATATATGAAGGGAAGGACAGCAGTATTCAGCCCCCAGAATGCCCCCCCTTACTGGGAATTAACGCAAAAATTGTGTGGGATTTGGTGCACCCACTGCTGGACCAGGGTTACCACCTCTACCTGGATAATTTTTATACCAGCGTCCCGCTCTTCAAGTGCCTCGCTTCCAGAAGGACTGCGGCATGCGGCACTGCTAGAAAAAATCTTAGAGGCCTCCCTAAAACACTGCTTGGGCAAACACTCAGAAGGGGTGAGAGCAGGGCACATTCTAGTAGCAACATATTGTGTGTCAAGTACAAGGACAAGAGAGATGTCCTTGTATTGACAACAATACATGGCCACACCAGTACCCATGTACCTGTACGAGGTACCAGTACAGAGACCCCCAAACCAGATTGCATCCTGGACTACAATAGGTACATGGGAGGGGTGGACTTGTCAGATCAAGTCCTGAAGCCCTACAGCGCTACGCGGAAATCGAGGGTGTGGTATAAGAAGCTGGCCGTGCACATCATACAGATGGCATTGTACAATGCGTACGTGCTACGTCGATGTGCAGGCCAGAGGGGAACTTTCCTGGAATTTCAAGAGGTGGTTATAAAGAACCTAATTTTTGGCGACCAGGAAGGAGGGGCACCCAGTACTTCTGGAAGCGAGGCCACACGCATCGTACCAGGGCAACACTTTCCAGGAGAAGTTCCCCAAACTGGCAAGAAGGGAAAAAGTCAAAAGAGGTGCAAAGTGTGCTATAAGAGGGGGATAAGGAAGGACACAACATACCAATGCGACACGTGTCCCGAAAAACCAGGGCTCTGTATGAAAGATTGTTTTAAAATTTACCATACATCCCTTGATTTTTAATTTACCCTGATGCACTCCGCACAGCTTATCCCCCTCATCTTTCCCTTTTGAGCCCTGCCATGTGCCCAAGCAGCAAATAACAGCCACATGTAGGGTATTGCCGTACCCGGGAGAACCCACATTACAATTTATGGGGTGTATGTCTCCGGTGGCACATGCTGGGCACAATATATCGGACACTGAAATGGCATATATGTATAGGAAATTGCAAATCTCACTTTGCACCATCTACTGCGCATTACCTTTTACACAATAACTGTTGGGTCAAAATGCTCACTACACTCTAGATGAATGTCTTAAGGGGTGTAGTTTTTAAAATGGGTTCACTTCTCGGGGGTTTCAACTGTACTGGTACCTCAGGGGTTCTGCCTACATGACTTAGCACCAGAAAAGCTCCAGTAGGCTAAATGGTGGTCCTTCCCTTCTGAGCCCTGTCGTGTGCCCAGGCAGCTAATAACAGCCACATGTAGGGTATTGCCGTACCCGGGAGAACCCACATTACAATTTATGGGGTGTATGTCTCCAGTGGCACATGCTGGGCACAATATATCAGACACTGAAATGGCATATATGCATAGGAAATTGCAAATCTCACTTTGCACCATCTGCTGCGCATTACCTTTTACACAATAACTGTGGGGTCAAAATGCTCACTACACCACTAGATGAATGTCTTAAGGGGTGTAGTTTTTAAAATGGGGTCACTTCTCGGGGGTTTCAACTGTACTGGTACCTCAGGGGTTCTGCCTACATGACTTAGCACCAGAAAAGCTCCAGTAGGCTAAATGGTGGTCCTTCCCTTCTGAGCCCTGTCGTGTGCCCAGGCAGCTAATAACAGCCACATGTAGGGTATTGCCGTACCCGGGAGAACCCACATTACAATTTATGGGGTGTATGTCTCCAGTGGCACATGCTGGGCACAATATATCAGACACTGAAATGGCATATATGCATAGGAAATTGCAAATCTCACTTTGCACCATCTGCTGCGCATTACCTTTTACACAATAACTGTGGGGTCAAAATGCTCACTACACCACTAGATGAATGTCTTAAGGGGTGTAGTTTTTAAAATGGGGTCACTTCTCAGGGGTTTCAACTGTACTGGTACCTCAGGGGTTCTGCCTACATGACTTAGCACCAGAAAAGCTCCAGTAGGCTAAATGGTGGTCCTTCCCTTCTGAGCCCTGTCGTGTGCCCAGGCAGCTAATAACAGCCACATGTAGGGTATTGCCGTACCCGGGAGAACCCACATTACAATTTATGGGGTGTATGTCTCCAGTGGCACATGCTGGGCACAATATATCAGACACTGAAATGGCATATATGCATAGGAAATTGCAAATCTCACTTTGCACCATCTGCTGCGCATTACCTTTTACACAATAACTGTGGGGTCAAAATGCTCACTACACCACTAGATGAATGTCTTAAGGGGTGTAGTTTTTAAAATGGGGTCACTTCTCGGGGGTTTCAACTGTACTGGTACCTCAGGGGTTCTGCCTACATGACTTAGCACCAGAAAAGCTCCAGTAGGCTAAATGGTGGTCCTTCCCTTCTGAGCCCTGTCGTGTGCCCAGGCAGCTAATAACAGCCACATGTAGGGTATTGCCGTACCCGGGAGAACCCACATTACAATTTATGGGGTGTATGTCTCCAGTGGCACATGCTGGGCACAATATATCAGACACTGAAATGGCATATATGCATAGGAAATTGCAAATCTCACTTTGCACCATCTGCTGCGCATTACCTTTTACACAATAACTGTGGGGTCAAAATGCTCACTACACCACTAGATGAATGTCTTAAGGGGTGTAGTTTTTAAAATGGGGTCACTTCTCGGGGGTTTCAACTGTACTGGTACCTCAGGGGTTCTGCCTACATGACTTAGCACCAGAAAAGCTCCAGTAGGCTAAATGGTGGTCCTTCCCTTCTGAGCCCTGTCGTGTGCCCAGTCAGCTAATAACAGCCACATGTAGGGTATTGCCGTACCCGGGAGAACCCACATTACAATTTATGGGGTGTATGTCTCCAGTGGCACATGCTGGGCACAATATATCAGACACTGAAATGGCATATATGCATAGGAAATTGCAAATCTCACTTTGCACCATCTGCTGCGCATTACCTTTTACACAATAACTGTGGGGTCAAAATGCTCACTACACCACTAGATGAATGTCTTAAGGGGTGTAGTTTTTAAAATGGGGTCACTTCTCGGGGGTTTTAACTGTACTGGTACCTCAGGGGCTTCTGCCTACATGACTTAGCACAAGAAAAGCTCCAGTAGGCCAAATGGTGGTCCTTTCCTTCTGAGTCCTGCCATGGGCCCAAACATCAGTTTATCACCACAAATGGGGTATTGCCGCACTCAGGACAAATTGGGCAACAAAATGGGGTGTTTTATTCCTTGTGAAAATAAGAAATTTTGAACAAAAATTACATTTTAATGGAAAAAAATATCATTTTTTTAATTCACAGCCCAATTCAAATAGGTGCTGTGAAAAAACGGTGTGGTCAAAATGATAACAACAACCATAAATGAATTCCTTGAGGGGTCTAGTTTCCAAAATGGGGTCACTTCTGGTGGGTTTCCATTGCTTTCATACCTCAACACCTCTTCAAACCTGGCATGCTGCCTAAAATATATTCTAATAAAAAAGAGGCCTCAAAATGCACTAGGTGCTCCTTTGTTTCTGAGGCTTGTGTTTTATTCCACGAGCGCACTAGAGCCACATGTGGGACATTTCTAAAAACTGCAGAATCTGGACAATACATATTTAGTAGTATTTCTCTGGTAAAATCTTCTGTGTTACAGAAAAAAATGGAATAATATTGAAATTCAGCAAGAAAAATGAAATTTGCAAATTTCACCTCCACATTGCTTTAATTCCTGTGAAATGCCTGAAGGGTTAAAAAACTTTCTAAATGCTGTTTTGAATACTTTGAGGGGTCTAGTTTTTAAAATGGGGTGTTTTATGGGGGTTTCTAATACATAGGCCCCTCAAAGCCACTTCAGAACTCAAGAGGTACCTTAAAAAAAAGGCTTTTGAAATTTTCTTAAAAATATGAGAAATTGCTGTTTATGTTCTAAGCCTTGTAACGTCCAAGAAAAATAAAAGAATGTTAAAAAAACGATGCCAATCTAAAGTAGACATATGGGAAATGTGAACTAGTAACTATTTTGGGTGGTATAACCGTCTGTTTTACAAGCAGATGCATTTAAATTCTGAAAAATGCAATTTTTTCAAAATTTTCTCTAAATTTTGCAATTTTTCACCAATAAACACTGAATATATCGACCAAATTTTACCACGAACATGAAGCCCAAAGTGTCACGAGAAAACAATCTCAGAATCGCTTGGATAGGTTTAAGCATTCCGACGTTATTACCACATAAAGTGAAATATGTCAGATTTGAAAAATGGGCTCTGAGCCTTAAGGCCCAAACTAGGCTGCGTCCTTAAGGGGTTAATGTGGTTTGTGTGTTCATTATCAACATGGTTTATGATGCAGTTAAAAGGGGATATCCAATGTAAAAATAGAGATTGGCCCATCAAATCAATTTCCTGTGGTGGACCCAATGTACCTCAGTCCAACAGTAAAAATCTTTCTATTATTTTCTTCATAAAACACAGCTTCCTGTATTCTTCAGGGATAAAAAGTGTTTATCTAGGAAGTATCTTGAAATAATTTTACAACACCAACTAATGCAATTGGGCCTATATAAGTGCATATATAATAACTCTCACTGTTCTGAGTGAGAAAAAATATAAGTTACCTACAAAAAAATTATACGAACTTTGCTAGCAAAAAATAACAATTCTTTATTAATGATCAGTACATATGAAAAACATGTAATAAAAGATACACATTAACCAAGAAAAATGGAATAGTGCAATAAGGGGCTGGTATGAAAATATATGGGAATAGTAGATAGTACCTTCCACAATGATAATTGAAATAATTTGAAAAGAATAAAACACGCAGGGTCATTAAGAGAGATTGTCCCACCAAAAAAAGAATATTTGGCAATTCCCTGCAAATAATGTCACCAAGACAAGAAATGGAAAAAGCACGTAATTTTGGGTGATATATATTCACTGTTAGTAGAGTGCCATCTAGTGAGTGTAAATCAGTAATGTACAGCATTCTTGACTACGCAATTTTATTTTATACATTTTTTATTTGTACTATACAATACCAATTCCTGAAGGCATAATACATTTTACAGTCTTTGAGTGGGGGGGGGGGGACATCATTACTGTACTAATTATATTTGAAATAAAAAACAGTTGATTATACTTACCCATATCAATTAAAGGGGTAATCCTGTGAAAGAAAACTGATGGCCTATCCTCAGAACTCTCATAACAGCTCCTATCAGATTAGGTAGGAGATAGGGCACTTATAAACTGGTGATAGAGCATCTTTAACAACACCACACTTTCTTGTCATAATACAGATCATATGTGTCACGCTGCGGGGTGTGGATGTCACGATGCGGGGTGTGGACCCACTGGGCCGTACCGCATAGCGGGGATGGCAGCTGGCCAAACCGGAAGGTACACAGTTCAATGGTTCAGCGAGAGTACCTGAGGCAATCGTAGGCAGTGGCGAGGCAGACACGTCCAGAACCAGGCGGTGGGAAGTCGTTCGGTGAGGCGTAGCAGGGTAGCATAGACTGTAGCACAGCACAGCAGGTAGCACAGCACGGCAATAGCACTAGGTAGCACGTATACGGGATACGGAATACAGGAGCAAGGTACACTGGGAGGCTGGAAGACACTGGGAGACCATAAGCAAGACGAACAACGGGAAAACTAACAATGCTCTGGCAAAGGGCAAGAGGGCAGAGCCCTTTTTATAGCCCAGGGCATCCTGGGCCAGATTACAGTTTTTTCAAAAACGCGCGCACTGGCCCTTTAAGGCCGTGCACGCGCGGGCGCGCGCACCCGCCGGAGACACTCGGAATCCGGAAGAGAGTGCCGGCGCCTGACTGGGGGACGACGCTGCAGGCAGGTAAGCTGTCCATGGCCACGGCCGTCGGGGTTAACGACCGATCGACGGGCCGTGGCCATAGACGTTACAGTATCCCCCCTCTTACGCCCCCTCTTCTTGGGACCAGAGCGAGAGAGAAACTTCCTCACAAGAACAGGGGCATCGATGTTCTCCTCTGGCTCCCAAGACCTCTCTTCTGGGCCGAACCCCCTCCAGTCCACCAAATAAAATGTCCTTCCGCCCACCTTCTTGGTGGCCAGAATCTTCTTTACCTCGAAAGTCCCAGATGGGCCGGCAGGAACCACTGTGGAACTAGGAGTCCTGGAATAGCGGTTCAGGACCACCGGTTTTAGCAGGGAGACGTGAAAGGAGTTAGGAATCCTGAGAGTGGGGGGGAGCCGCAGCTTGTAGGATACCGGGTTAATTTGTAGCAGGACTTCAAAGGGGCCAAGGAACCTCGGGGCAAATTTGCATGACGGCACCTTCAGCCGGATATTCCTAGGGGACAGCCAGACTTTAGTCTCTGGAAGGAACTGCGGAGGCGCCCGTCTTCTTGTGTCTGCCTTTCTCTTCATGCGGTCCACCGCCAAGAGGATAGAAGATCGGGTCTGTTGCCATATCTGTAGAAAGTCCCTGAAGGTGGAGTCGGCTGCAGGCACCTGGGACATTGTAGAAACAGGAAGAGGTATACGAGGATGTTGGCCGTAGACTATGAAAAATGGACTGGATGTGGTCGACTCACTGGTGTGGTTGTTATAGGAGAACTCTGCCCACGGGAGCAACTGCACCCAATCATCATGGCGCCTGGACACAAAGTGACGTAGGTAGTTCTCCATAATCTGGTTAACTCTCTCGACTTGCCCGTTGGACTGGGGATGATAGGCCGAAGAGAAGTCCAATTTCACACCAAGGAGCCCGCAGAGTGCTCTCCAAAACTTTGAGGTAAACTGGACACCTCTGTCCGAGACAATATGCAAGGGCAATCCGTGCAGACGGAAGATGTGCTGTATGAAGAGGTCAGCCAACCGCGTAGCAGACGGCAGAGCGGTCAACGGGATGAAGTGAGCCATCTTGGAAAATCGATCCACCACCACCCAGATCACACTGCAACTCGCAGAAGGAGGAAGGTCCGTGACGAAGTCCATAGCGACATGTTGCCATGAGGCAACGGGCACAGGCAGTGGTTGGAGCAAGCCCGCAGGTCTGGAGTGAGCAACTTTATTTGCTGCACAGACTGTGCCCGAGGAGACAAAGTCCATGACATCTTTGGGCAGCGTGGGCCACCAGAACTGACGGGTGATTAAATCTTGGGTCTTACGAGCCCCCGCGTGACCTGCCAGCTTAGAGTTGTGACCCCAGCGAAGAATTCTTCCTCGGTCAGCCAGACGCACAAAGGCGGAGGAATGTCTCTGACTTGCAGGGGATTCACAGAGAAGATACAGGATGGGTCATTGATATTCTGTGGAGATTCCATGTCGTCCTCGGTTTCGAAAGATCTAGACAAGGCATCGGCCCTCACATTCTTGTCGGCGGGACGGTAGTGGAGTTCGAACCGGAACCGAGCAAAGAACAACGACCACCTGGCTTGACGAGGATTCAACCGCTGGGCCGTCTGTATGTAGGTCAAATTCTTGTGATCCGTGCAGATCAGGATAGGGTGAACCGCGCCTTCCAGTAGGTGTCTCCACTCCTGCAGAGCCAGTTTGATGGCCAGTAACTCCCGGTCCCCAATCGAGTAGTTACGCTCTGCGGGAGAAAACAGCTTGGAATAGTAACCACATACCACGGCCTTGCCTTTCGGTCTTTTCTGGAACAACAGTGCACCAGCACCCACCGAGGAGGCGTCCACCTCTAACGAAAACTGTAAGGACACGTCCGGATGGTGCAGAATGGAGGCAGATGTGAAGGCTTTCTTTAAGGATTCAAATGCGGCTTCAGCCTCCGGAGTCCACATCTTGGCATTCATACCTTTCTTAGTGAGGGTGGAGATAGGTGCTGTCAAAGATGAGAAGTTGGGGATGAAGAGTCGGTAGAAGTTGGCGAATCCTAGAAAGCGTTGGATGGCCCTTAAGCCTTGGGGGCGTGGCCACTCCAGGACGGCCTTTACCTTCTGGGGATCCATCTTGAGACCCTGATCTGAGATAATATAGCCCAGGAAGGATAGAGACTTCTTCTCGAACACACACTTCTCCAATTTGGCGTAAAGTCGATTCTCTCTTAGACGGAGCAACACCTGGCGGACATGACTTCGATGAGTTACTGGGTCTGGGGAAAAAATCAGAATGTCATCGAGATACACCACAACACAAACATACAGGAGATCACGAAAAATGTAATTGACAAATTCTTGGTATACTGCGGGAGCGTTACACAGGCCGAAGGGCATGACTAAGTATTCGTAATGCCCATCACGAGTATTAAAGGCAGTCTTCCACTCGTCACCTCGACGAATCCGGATCAGATTACAGGCCCCCCGTAGGTCCAGTTTAGAAAAAAAATTTGCCCCCCGTATGCGATCAAACAGTTCCGAAATTAAAGGCAGAGGGTACCTGTTCTTCACCGTGATCTGATTTAGGCCTCGGTAGTCGATACAAGGTCGTAATGATCCATCTTTCTTTTTAACAAAGAAGAACCCTGCTCCGGCCGGGGATGAAGATTTACGAATGAAACCCCTCTCCAGGTTCTCCTTGATGTAAGCCGACATGGACTGGGTCTCTGGCAAGGAGAGAGGATACACTCTACCATGAGGAGGAGATGATTCCGGAACTAGGTCGATTGGACAGTCATATGCCCGGTGTTGCGGCAAGGTCTCGGCCTCCTTTTTATTGAAGACATCGCCGAACATAGAGAAACAGAGGGGCAAACCTGCCAACGACTGAAGAGGAGCGGGCTGTGGCGACTGGATGTGACTCAGACAGCGGTCAAGACACTTCGGGCCCCACTGGAGAACCTCTCCAGAGTTCCAATCCAGGACGGGGGCGTGCAGACGAAGCCAAGGCAACCCCAACAGCACGGGGTTGACGGCCTTGGATAGGACGAACAGAGAGATGATCTCAGCATGAAGGGCTCGCACTTGGAGTTTCAACGGCTTGGTTATGGACACAACTGGGTCTGGTAATGGCAGTCCATCCACCGAGGCAACGATCAACGGCCTTTCAAGCGGGATAATGGGCAACTGAAGAAGATCCACAAGATCCTGGCAGATGAAGTTGGCTGCCGAGCCGGAGTCCAGATATGCGGAGACCTGATGAGACCTCTCGCCAGCAATAATGGTTACAGGAATAAATAGTTTGGAGGAGAGTTCTTGCTTTAATGTGTTGACGCCCAGGGTTGTCTCTCCAACCAAGCCTAGGCGCTGGGGTTTTTTGGCTTGTGAGGACACAGACGCACGACGTGGCCAGCGAGGCCGCAATATAAGCACAGTCCAGAGGTGCGCCTGCGCTGTTTCTCCAGGACCGATAATTTTAGTCGGTCAACTTGCATCGGAACCTCAGGCAAAGCGATAGAAGCAGGCAAGAGAGGTTGCTGAAAGTTGGGCGCCAGTCTAGGACGCCGGCGCTCCTGACGAACTTCATGGGATCTCTCCCTCAGCCTTATGTCAACCCGAGTGGCAAGCAGAATCAAGTCGTCCAACGCGGGAGGCAGGTCTCGAGCAGCCAGTTCATCCTTGATCTCGGGCGACAGACCATGCCAATAGGATGCCACAAATGCCTCATTGTTCCAGGATAGCTCTCCTGCCAGAGTCCGGAACTGAATAGTATACTCGCCCACGGAGTTGTCCTCTTGGCGAAGGTTGAAGATGGCGGTGGCGGCTGATGAGACTCGTCCTGGTTCCTCAAAAACTGTTCGGAAAATTCGTGCGAACTCCTGGAAGTCTCGGGTCTCGGGTCCCTGACGTTCCCAGATAGGGTTAGCCCATGCCAGGGCCTTGCCGGTCAGGAGGGAGATGATAAATGCGATCTTGGCTCCATCTGACGGAAATGCCCGAGAGTGCAGGGTAAAATGAATGTGGCATTGGTTCAGGAACCCCCGACAAGCACTGGCGTCTCCATCGAACCGAGAGGGCAATGGCAGCGAGAACCGAGGATCCGTACAGGAACTGCCAGGAGGAGCAACAGGAGGGTCGGCTTGAGGAACTTGCACAGAAGCAGGAATGGAGGCAACTAGCGTCCCTAGCTGCTGCGCCATAGAGTCCATGGCCACGAGGAGCTGGTCCTGCCTAGCTCGGAGATCCAGCAGATCCGCCTGCATGGCTTGGGAGGGTGACAAGCCCTTGAATTGGCCAACGGGGTCCATGGCCAGAGCGTACTGTCACGCTTCGGGGTGTGGATGTCACGATGCGGGGTGTGGACCCACTGGGCCGTACCGCGTAGCAGGGATTGCAGCTGGCCAAACCGGAAGGTACACAGTTCAATCCGGAAGAGAGTGCCGGCGCCTGACTGGGGGACGACGCTGCAGGCAGGTAAGCTGTCCATTTGCCTGCAAACGCTGATGCTGCTGCAGAATCAACTGTAGCCTCTGGTGCCGATGTGGCCGTCACGATGCAGGACCTGTGAGTGACGTCACAGATCTGCACTGCCAGAAGCTGGGCGTTCTGAAGAGAAGAGGATGTTACTTCTCTTCAGAGCGCCCAGCTAGTGAAAGTATTAAAAACGGCCCGATGTACGCACATAATACACGCCCACTTGGACTTTTGCAAGCCTCATTTGCATAACTACAAAAATGGTCATAACTTGGCCAAAAATGCTCGTTTTTAAAAAATAAAAACGTTACTGTAATCTACATTGCAGCGCCTATCTGCTGCAATAGCAGATAGGGGTTGCAAAATCTGGTGACAAAGCCTCTTTAAGGTGCCAAGCCATGTTTTTTTTTTTTCGTTTTCGTTTTTCACTCCTCTCGAACCATAATTTTTTTATTTTTCGGTCAATGGAGCAGAGTGAGGGCTTATAATTTGCGGGAGGAGTTGTAGTTTCTAATGGCACCATTTAAAGTACCATATAATATACTGGGAAACAGAAAAAAAATAAGTTGCGGGCTGAAATTGGAAAAAAACTGTGATTCCTACATTGTTTTTTTGGTTTGAGTTTTTACTGCTATCACCGTGCGGTAAAAATTACAACTTAACTTTATTCTGCGGCTCAATACGATTACGGTGATACCGAATTTATATAGTTTATATATATATATATATATATATATATATATATATATATATATATATATATATATATATATATATATTACCACTTTTAAAAAGAAAAAACCTTTTTGTTAAAAAAAAATAGTCTTGTTTCACCACATTCTGAGAGCCATAACTTTTTAAGTTTTCCGTGGATTCAGCGGTGTGTGGGCTTATTTTTTGCGGGACGAGCTGTTGTTTTTATTGGTACGTACAGCTTTTTGTTCACTTTTTATGAAAAAATATTGCTAACGTCACCAAAAAACTGCAATTTTGGCTTTTTACATTTTCTGTTCTTTACGGCACTCACTGTGCAAGTTAAATAATGGTATATTGTAATAGTTCAGACTTTTACGGATGCAGAGATACTAATTTTTTTATTTTTTTTATTTTTACATTACCTTTAGAGATGAGCAAACCGGGACAACCGAACCCGGTTTCGGTCCGAACATCGGGAAAAGTTCGGTTCGCAGCGATTCCGAACTTCACCGGGTTCGGCCGAACCCGTTTTGACCGAACCCGGCTACATTTTGGCGCCTGCCACATGTTAGATGTAAAATGGAGGATTTCACAATATCACCTGACATCAGGCTACCCCATAATGCCTTGCAAATGGCTCTCCCAGCCAATCGGGAGGCAGCATAGGGCCGGGCTCCAGCCTGCATTAAAAGTCTATGCACGGAGCTCAGCGGCCATTTTACAGACAGGAGCTGTAGGGATAGCATCTCTGTGCAGTTAGGGAAAGCTTTAGCAATCTAAAATCTTTCTGGTTCAACTCCGGACACCAGGCGCCTACCATCCTCCTCCTCCTACTCCTCCACCTTGTCCTCGTCAATGGAGGTCTTCCCGTCCCCGACAGGACACAGCGTATCTTCCACTCCTACTCCCTCCTCTTTTCATAGGTGCAAGGTGAAGCGCCTATCCCAGATGGGATTAATAGCACTATTTCTATTTTTGCAGATGACACCAAGCTATGCAATATAGTTCAGACTATGGAAGATGTTTGTGAATTGCAGGCAGATTTAAACAAACTAAGTGTTTGGGCGTCCACTTGGCAAATGAAGTTTAATGTAGATAAATGTAAAGTTATGCATCTGGGTACGAAAAACCTGCAAGCATCATATGTCCTAGGGGGAGCTAAACTGGGGGAGTCAATTGTTGAGAAGGATCTGGGTGTACTTGTAAATCATAAACTAAATTTCAGCATGCAGTGTCAATCAGCTGCTTCAAAGGCCAGCAAAATATTGTCGTGTATCAAAAGAGGCATGGACTCGCGGGACAGGGATGTAATATTACCACTTTACAAAGCATTAGTGAGGCCTCATCTAGAATATGCAGTCCAGTTCTGGGCTCCAGTTCATAGAAAGGATGCCCTGGAGTTGGAAAAAATACAAAGAAGAGCAACGAAGCTAATAAGGGGCATGGAGAATCTAAGTTATGAGGAAAGATTAAAAGAACTAAACCTATTTAGCCTTGAGAAAAGACGACTAAGGGGGGACATGATTAACTTATATAAATATATGAATGGCGCATACAACAAATATGGTGAAATCCTGTTCCATGTAAAACCCCCTCAAAAAACAAGGGGGCACTCTCTCCGTCTGGAGAAAAAAAGGTTCAACCTGCAGAGGCGACAAGCCTTCTTTACTGTGAGAACTGTGAATCTATGGAATAGCCTACCGCAGGAGCTGGTCGCAGCAGGGACAGTAGATGGCTTTAAAAAAGGCTTAGATAATTTCCTAGAACAAAAAAATATGAACTGCTATGTGTAGACATTTTTTACTTCCCCTTTCCCATCCCACTTCCCCTTTCCCATCCCTTGGTTGAACTTGATGGACATGTGTCTTTTTTCAACCGTACATACTATGTAACTATGTAACTATGTAACGCTGTCTTACACCTGCTGAGCCTGGGCGAGAAAAGCCACACAGGGCAGGAGCTGCTGCTGTGCATCAAGGAGGAAATCGCACGCTGGCTGTCTCCTCTGAAACTCACACTGGGTAATGGGAAGAACGTTGTGGCTGCACTGCGTCTAGGTCACCTGACACACGCTCCTTGCATGGCACATGTAATCAATCTGGTCATAACACGCTTCTTAAAGTCATATGTTGGTTTGAAGGGTGTGCTGGCCATGTCCAGGAGGGTTTGCGTTCGCTTTAGACGTTCGTATGCATTTAAGCACGCCCTCCTGGACTTGCAGCGTCAAAACAATCTCCCAGAACACAGCCTGATTTGCGACGTTCCAACACGCTGGAATTCCACCCTGCACATGTTGGACCGTCTGTACGAACAGCGGAAAGCCGTGAATGATTTCCTGATGCAGCAGACGGGCAGCGTTTGGAGCCAGTGTAATTTCGAGCTAAGGCACTGGCAGCTGGTTAGAGACGCATGTCGCGTTTTGAAGCCCTTTGAAGAGGCCACACGATTTGTGAGCCGTGACGCTAGCGGAATGAACAATGTTATGCCGCTGATATTCATTATGGAGCAAACGCTCACAGCGATGATTCAGCAGAGGATGGAGGAAGGATCACATCTGGCTATGGATGTTGAGGAGGAGGAGGATGAGGAAACAGGACCTGAAGAGGAGCTGGATTTGGAGATGGAATCACAGGAAGGGATAGGGGACGAGGCAGCCGCACAACATGACAGTGATGGTGATGACGAGTCTGACGATGACCTTGATGATGGACAACCATGGCAGTATGGGGCGGAGATGGAACCAACCAGGCCCTCTGAAATGCTGGCCAGGATGGCGAGCTGTATGCTTCGTTACTTGCGCGCTGACTGTCGTATTGTTAGCATGAAGCAAAGAGATGAGTACTGGATAGCCACACTTTTAGACCCTCGGTATAAAGCCAGAATGGGGGAGTTTTTTGCGCCTTCCGAGAGGGAGGCAAAATTGGCTTATTATCGAGAGAAGCTATGCAGCCAGCTTGTCACGGCTTTCAAACGGCAAACACCTGCTGCAAGCATGTCTGACCGGGGGGCCACTCTCCGCTCCCCACTGTCTCATCGTTCCACCGCCTCTGGCAGAGCTACCTCTGCAATAGGCGGCAGCAGCGGCAACAGCAGCAGCAGCCAATTCAGTTTGGAAAATATGATGACAACATTCTTACATCCAATACCCTGACCTGACACACATCGTAGTCACCAAAGGGATGTTCACCATCACCAGCACCTAAACAACCAGGTTCACTCGTACCTGGACTGTGCCCTTTCTCCGTCAGAAATCCTGATCCCAGACCCCATGGACTTCTGGGTCAGCAGATTGGATCATTGGCAAGAACTGGCCCAGTTTGCCATGGGTGTACTGTCTTGTCCACCCTCCAGTGTAGCGTCAGAGAGGGTATTCAGCGCGGCAGGGGGCTTTGTCACCCCTAAGCGAACAAGATTGTCCGCCAACAGCTTGGAAAATCTCACGTTTCTGAAAATGAATCAAGCGTGGATCGGTGAGGATTTTAAAACCCCTTTGCCTGATGCCACTGATTAGATCTGACATTGCTGCTGCTGCTGCTGCCGCTGCCGCCTGCTACTGCCGCCTGCTACTACGGGATTCTGTCCTGTCCACTCTTTTTTTAATGTGCCGCTGTTGGTGCTGCTACTATTTCTACCACCAATCCACCCCCAGTGCCGTCTGCTACAAGAAGGCCTGCCCCACCACAGGGCTTTGTCCTGGGACTGTCCAGTCTATTTTAATGTGCTGCTACTACTACTACTACCACCCTTGCTGTCTGTTGGCTACCTCTACTACCACCAATACACCTCCACTGCCGTCTGCTACAAGCAGGCCTGAGGCCTGCCCCACCACAGGGCTTTGTCCTGTGACTGTCCAGTCTCTTTTAATGTGCTGCTACTACTACTACCACCCTTGCTGTCTGTTGGCTACCTCTACTACCACCAATACACCTCCACTGCCATCTGCTACAAGCAGGCCTACCCCACCACAGGGCTTTGTCCTGTGACTGTCCAGTCTCTTTTAATGTGCTGCTGCTACTACTACTACTACCACCACCCGTGCTGTCTGTTGGCTACCTCTACTACCACCAATACACCTCCACTGCCGTCTGCTACACGCAGGCCTGAGGCCTGCCCCACCACAGGGCTTTGTCCTGTGACTGTCCAGTCTCTTTTAATGTGCTGCTACTACTACTACCACCCTTGCTGTCTGTTGGCTACCTGTACTACCACCAATACACCTCCACTGCCGTCTGCTACAAGCAGGCCTAAGGCCTGCCCCACCACAGGGCTTTGTCCTGTGACTGTCCAGTCTCTTTTAATGTGCTGCTACTACTACTACCATCACCACCCTTGCTGTCTGTTGGCTACCTCTACTACCACCAATACACCTCCACTGCCGTCTGCTACAAGCAGGCCTGGAGGGCTTGTGAAAAGCCATTGCTTGTTGCTTTTACATCCATGTATGGATGAATCCCGGCAGGCATCTGCCAATAAAAAGGGTACATTTTTGGAGGGCTTGTGAAAAGCCATTGCTTGTTGCTTTTACATCCATGTATGGATGAACCCCCGGCAGGCATCTGCCAATAAAAAGGGTAAATTTTTGGAGGGCTTGTGAAAAGCCATTGCTTGTTGCTTTTACATCCATGTATGGATGAACCCCGGCAGGCATCTGCCAATAAAAAGGGTACATTTTTGGAGGGCTTGTCAAAAGCCATTGCTTGTTGCTTTTACATCCATGTATGGATGAACCCCGGCAGGCATCTGCCAATAAAAAGGGTACATTTTTGGAGGGCTTGGGAAAAGCCATTGCTTGTTGCTTTTACATCCATGTATGGATGAACCCCGGCAGGCATCTGCCACCATAAAGGGTAAATTTTTTTGAGGGCTTTTCAAAAGCCATTGCTTCTTCTTTTACCACCTTATATGTATGAACCCTGGCAGGCATCTGCCGCCAAAAATGGTTAATTTTTGTACCTTTTTTAACAATGCATTAAGCATACAACATGCACAAGTGCAGTGGTTTCTGTTAGTTATCACCGTGTCCCATCCGTTTTCCTATAGCCATACATGTTGGCGTAACTTTGACACTAACTTTGCCTTAAAGACAGCTCAAAAGTACTTGGATACACTCATGGGTGACCTAAGAGTGTTATACAGGGCTTCTAGGGTTTTTAAACAGTGTTATACACGATTTTTAGGGGGCTTTCTTGTATTACAGGGTCGGTCAGAACTAGTTCGGTCCGAATCTAACATTTTCATGAAATTCGGCGAACCAGCCGAACCGAACATTTCATAAGTTCGCTCATCTCTAATTACCTTAGAGGAAAAATGGGAAATGTTTTTTTTTTTAACTTTTAATATATATATATTTTTTCACTACTAAAAACTTTATTAAACTTTTTTTACACCATTTACTAGTCCCCCTAGGGATAGATCACTGGTACAATATACTGCAATACTAATGTATTGAAGTATATCGCCATTTTCACAGGCTTCTGTTAAGCTGTGCCAGAGACACAGCTTAACAGAGGCAGAAAAAAGGCAAACCTGGGGGCCTACATTAGGCACCTGGGCTGACATGACAACTACCTGCGCCCCCTGATCGTTGTGTGGGGGCGCCGTGATCGCTGTTCCCGGCTGTTAGTCTGGGCTGTCAGTTGTAAAACACAGCTGACACCCGCAGGGTATGGAGGGCGCTCAGACCATGAGCGGCCTCTATACTTCCCTATGACACTTATCACATGCATGTACGTGATAATGCGTCAAGGGGTTAAGGTACTTAAACGTGTTGGCCAGGAATATATTTTATTTTTATTTTAACCTAATGTGAAATGTACAATTACTTTTCTAATATAATGTTTGTTTATATATTTCAGCTTAACCTACTTATAAATTGCGTGACCGCACCAGGAGTAAATTTTTATTTTCCGGTGACGTTCCGTGTCTTTGCTCAGCCAGCACTTCCGGCTGAACAAAGACACGGAGTGTCATCAACTCCATTTACAGGCAGTGGGCCGGGCGGATGTTTCATGAGCTCTTCAGAGGTCCGCCTCTGGTCGCAAAGCTTCTAGACGTAGTTGATGATGCGCTGTGCCTCTGTTCAGTCGGAAGTGCTGGCTGAGAAAAGACACGAAGCGTCATCAATCATAGTGTTAAGGATCTACCAGGCGCAGCTTCTGTATCTACGCCCATAGGTAATCAGTCTGCACCTGCTTCTATGTCTGTGAGACTGACTCCATCTTCCACCACTCAGGATGGCAGGCTTAGCAGTGGGAGAGCCTATCACAGCCTGGCCAGACGGAGCTAGATCCCGCCCTCTGTCTATTTATACCTGCCTTTCCTGTCCCTCCTTGCTTGTGATTCTTCTCGTTTGGTTTCCTGGCCCTGCTGCAGCTTCTTGAACTATTTGACCCTGCTTCATATTGACCCTGGCTTACGGACTACTCTCCTGCTCTGCGTTTGGTACCTCGTACACTCCTGGTTTGACTTGGCTTGTTCACTACTCTCCTGCTCTGCGTTTGGTACCTCGTACACTCCTGGTTTGACTCGGCTCGTTCACCACTCTTGTTGCTCACGGTGTTGCCGTGGGCAAATGCCCCATTTCCCTTGCTTCTGTGTACCCTTGTCTGTTTGTCTGTCGTGCACTTATTGAGCGTAGGGACCGTCGCCCAGTTGTACCCCGTCGCCTAGGGCGGGTCGTTGCAAGTAGGCAGGGACTGAGTGGCGGGTAGATTAGGGTTAACTTGTCTGTTTCCTTACCCCCATCATTACATAATCACAAGCCCATATACCTAGTCTACCCTGGTCCCTGACACTACTATGGACACCCTTGAGACCCTGGCTCAGCAAATGCAGGGTCTCTCCTTACAGGTCCAGGCCCTGGCTCAGAGGGTCAACCAGCCTGACGCTACCATGGTAGTGCCCCTCACCTCACCTCTTGACCCCCACCTCAAGTTGGCTGACCGGTTCTCAGGGGACCGGAAGACTTTTCTCTCCTTTCGGGAGAGTTGTAGGCTCTATTTTCGCTTAAAGCCCCATTCCTCAGGTTCTGAGAGCCAGCGGGTGGGTATAATTATGTCCCGGCTCCAGGAAGGGCCACAAGAATGGGCCTTCTCCTTGGCTCCTGATGCCCCTGAACTTTCCTCCGTTGATCTTTTCTTTTCTGCTCTCGGACTCATTTATGACGAGACTGACAGGACTGCCTTTGCCGAGAGTCAGCTGGTGAACTTACGTCAGGGTAAGAGACCTGTTGAGGAGTATTGCTCTGACTTTAGGAAGTGGTGCGTAGCTTCTCGGTGGAATGACCCTGCCTTAAGGTGCCAGTTTAGGTTGGGTCTGTCGAACGCCCTGAAAGACCTGCTAGTTAGCTATCCCTCTTCTGACTCCCTAGACCAGGTTATGGCTTTAGCGGTACGACTTGACCGACGTCTCAGGGAACGACAACGTGAACGTTTTTGTGTTTTCTCCTCTGACTCCCCCATGATGCATCCCGAGGTTCCGTTGCTTCGTTCTTCCACGGAAGACTCGGACGTACCTATGCAACTCGGGGCCTCCGTGTCCCCCCAACAACGTAGAGAGTTCCGCAGGAAGAATGGTCTCTGCTTCTATTGTGGGGATGACAAGCATCAAGTGAACACCTGTCCTAGGCGCAAGAATAAGCAGCCGGAAAACTTCCGCGCCTAAGTGATCATCGGGGAGGTCACTTGGGCGCACAGGTATTTCCCGTAAATATGAAGCGTAATAAAATCCTGCTTCCCTTTCAGGTCTCTTTTGGTGGTAGGTCTGCTACCGGCAGTGTCTTCGTGGATTCAGGGTCGTCTGCTAATATCATGTCTGTGAAATTTGCTATGTCTCTAGCTATGCCTTTGATTGATTTGCCTAAACCTGTCCCGGTAGTGGGTATCGACTCCACTCCTCTTGCTAATGGTTATTTTACACAGTATACCCCTGTTTTTGAACTCCTTGTTGGCTCCATGCATTTGGAGCAGTGCTCTGTACTGTTGATGCAGGGATTATCGTCTTATTTGGTTTTAGGCCTTCCCTGGTTGCAGTTGCATAATCCCACGTTTAACTGGAATACTGGGGATCTTACCAAATGGGGTAATGAATGCTTGACGTCATGTTTTTCTGTTAATTCTATTTCTCCCCCTGAGGAGGTGAACACGCTACCTGAGTTTGTTCAGGACTTCGCTGATGTTTTCTCTAAGGAGGCCTCCGAAGTGCTACCTCCTCATAGAGAATACGATTGCGCTATCGATTTGGTACCAGGAGCTAAGCTCCCTAAGGGTAGGATATTTAATCTCTCTTGTCCCGAACGTGAAGCCATGAGCGAGTATATCCAGGAATGCCTGGCCAAGGGTTACATTCGCCCCTCTACTTCTCCGGTAGGTGCTGGCTTTTTCTTCGTAGGGAAGAAGGATGGTGGTCTTAGGCCATGCATTGACTACCGTAACTTGAATAAGGTCACTGTAAGGAACCAGTATCCCCTTCCTTTGATTCCTGATCTCTTTAATCAGGTTCAGGAGGCCCAATGGTTCTCTAAGTTTGATCTATGGGGGGCGTATAACCTTATCCGCATCAAAGAGGGGGATGAGTGGAAGACTGCGTTTAACACGCCCGAAGGTCATTTCGAATACCTCGTCATGCCCTTTGGGTTGTGTAATGCTCCCGCGGTCTTCCAGAATTTCATAAATGAGATTTTAAGAGATTACCTGGGGGTATTTCTTGTAGTGTACCTTGATGACATACTTGTGTTTTCCAAGGACTGGTCCTCCCACATTGAGCATGTCAGGAAGGTGCTCCAGGTCCTTCGGGAAAACAAACTGTTTGCGAAGACCGAAAAATGTGTGTTTGGGGTACAGGAGATACCATTTTTGGGTCAAATCCTCACTCCTCATGAATTCCGCATGGACCCTGCCAAGGTCCAGGCTGTGGCGGAATGGGTCCAACCTGCCTCCCTGAAGGCGTTACAGTGCTTCTTGGGGTTCGCTAATTATTACAGGAGATTTATTGCTAACTTCTCGGTCATCGCTAAGCCTCTTACGGATCTCACTCGCAAGGGTGCTGATCTCCTCCGCAGGCCTCCTGAGGCTGTCCAGGCTTTTGAGGTCCTTAAGAAGTGCTTTATCTCGGCCCCGGTGTTGGTTCAGCCCAACCAAATGGAGCCATTTATCGTGGAGGTTGACGCGTCCGAGGTGGGAGTGGGGGCTGTCTTGTCCCAGGGTACCAGGTCCCTCACCCATCTCCGTCCCTGTGCCTACTTCTCCAGGAAGTTTTCGCCCACTGAGAGTAACTATGATATTGGCAACCACGAACTCTTAGCCATTAAATGGGCATTTGATGTTTGGCGCCACTTCCTGGAGGGGGCTAGGCACCAGGTAACGGTCCTTACCGACCACAAGAATCTGGTTTTCCTAGAATCTGCCCGGAGGCTAAACCCGAGACAAGCTCGATGGGCGTTATTTTTTACCAGATTAAACTTTTTGGTTACCTATAGGGCTGGGTCTAAAAATATTAAGGCCAATGCACTGTCGCGTAGTTTCATGGCCAGCCCTCCTTCGGAGGAAGATCCTGCTTGTACTTTGCCTCCAGGTATAATCATTTCCTCTATTGATTCTGATTTAGTTTCTGAAATTGCTGCTGATCAAGGTTCAGCTCCCGGGAACCTTCCTGAGAACAAGTTTTTTGTTCCCCTGCAATTCCGGCTAAGGGTACTTAGGGAAAATCATGACTCCGCACTATCTGGTCATCCAGGCATCCTGGGTACCAAGCACCTCATTGCCAGAAACTATTGGTGGCCTGGGTCGCCTAAAGACGTTAAGGCCTACGTCGCCGCTTGTGAGATTTGTGCTAGGTCCAAGACTCCGAGGTCCCGACCAGCGGGCTTACTACGTTCTTTGCCCATTCCCCAGAGACCTTGGACCCATATCTCCATGGATTTTATCACCGATTTGCCTCCATCTCAAGGCAAGTCGGTGGTGTGGGTTGTAAAAGACCGCTTCAGTAAGATGTGCCACTTTGTACCCCTCAAGAAACTACCCAATGCTAAGACGTTAGCTACCTTGTTTGTCAAACACATCCTGCGTCTCCATGCGGTCCCTGTCAATATTGTTTCTGACAGAGGGGTACAATTTGTTTCATTGTTTTGGAGAGCCTTCTGTAAAAAGTTGGAGATTGATCTGTCCTTCTCCTCGGCCTTCCATCCTGAAACTAATGGCCAAACTGAGAGGACTAATCAGTCTCTAGAACAATATTTAAGGTGTTTTATCTCTGACTGTCAATATGAGTGGGTCTCATTCATTCCCCTCGCCGAATTTTCCCTTAATAACCGGGTCAGTAACTCGTCAGGGGTCTCCCCCTTTTTCTGTAATTTTGGGTTTAATCCGCGGTTTTCCTCCGTTTCACCTGGTAGTTCCAACAATCCCGAGGTAGAAGTCGTTCATCTGGAACTGTACACAGTCTGGGCCCAGGTTCAGAAGAACCTAGAGGCGTCCCAGAGCATACAAAAAACTCAGGCAGATAGAAGACGTTCTGCTAACCCCTTGTTTATGGTTGGGGATCTGGTGTGGCTATCGTCAAAAAATTTGCGCCTGAAAGTCCCGTCCAAGAAGTTTGCTCCCCGGTTTATAGGGCCGTACAAGGTCATTGAAGTCCTCAATCCTGTCTCCTTCCGACTGGAGTTGCCCCCATCTTTTCGAGTACACGACGTGTTTCATGCCTCCCTCCTTAAACGCTGCTCCGCGTCCTTGGCTCCCTCGAGAATTAAAAGAAAAAAGCACGGCGCCACATAGTGTAAGCCCAGGAAATAACAAACTTTAGTTTGACAGATGGAGGCTTACCACAGGTGGATAGGTCTAGAGCGTATAGTAGGTAGATAAGTGTTAGATGAGTGCTGCTGCCGAGATCCCAGCCGGTCAGCCCTGGAGGACCACCGCAATAGATACTGTAGAGATTCTTTGGAAAAACGGGACCCCGTGAGGCGCTGCTACTCAAGAAGGATTCAGTAGTAATAATAAATGATGCTTTATTGTTGTAGGCTACGCGTTTCAATGCCGCACTGGCATCTTCCTCAGGCTACACACATTGCAGTCTAAACAACAGCCCTTTAAATACACCACGCGGGAGAAAAACCGCCAATGTAAACAGGGTCAAAGTGCAAAGGTGACGTAATCACCGGGAAAAGTTCAGGCTTAAAAAATACATGAAAAACATCCATTCGTATATACTGATAAATTAAACTAAAGTAGACAAAGTTGAATTAAAAAGGGGGTATGGGATATAAAAATATAAAAAAGGACAATTGCAGACAATCTCATGAAACAATAATATACATATCGATGAATTTAAACAAGAGTTAAAACGCAACGAAATATACAGAAGTTTGTGCTGTATCGTAATAGCGATGTTTTGCGGTAATTCACCAATAAATTACAATGAAAACGAATTAAAGGAAAATAAACTAAATGGGTGAAAATAATAAAAACTGGTATTGAACCCATATTACTGGGAACTCAACTAAACCTGGAAAACACACCAAATGATGTCTATTTTAGTAAAACCAATGATCATCCATTGAGATGATCTTAATGTTATTTTTAATAGTTACCCATTGGACTAAAGTGTGGAAAATTCAGTGGGGAATTCTATCATAAATGAGTATAAGTGTTGAGTATACTTAATGTAAATAAAAGGGGACTATTGCAGACAATCTCATAAAAACAATAATATACATATCGATGAATTTAGACAAGAGTTAAAAGCTCAACAAAATATACAGAAGTTTGTGCTGTATCGTAATAGCGATGTTTTGCGGTAATTCACCAATTAATTACAATGAAAACGAATTCGAGGAAAATGAACTTAAAGGGAGAAAATGATAAAAACTACTATTAAACCCATATTGACCAGAACTCAACTAGACAGAGAAATCACACCAAATGATGTCTATTTTAATAGAACTAATGATCATCCTATAAGGTGATCTTGATATTATTTTCAATGGTTGCCCTTTGGAATAAAATGTGGAAAATTCAACGTGGACTTCTATCATAAAAAATAAGTATTAGGTATACATGTATAAGTCAAAAATAAATACTATATGCTAAAAATGAGAATAAAAATAATAATAATAATAATAAGAAGAAAGAAAGGAGCCAACTATTCATATGTAGAACGATCAACCAGATTCAGGGCAACAAATTCATCTGCTACAGGGGGCCCATAATGAGCAAACTTTCAAGACTACAAGGAATAAATAAATTTTAACAAACATTTTCACAATGAAGAGAATTAAAGAATAACCCCAACGTCAGAAAACTTCCCTGAAGAAGCGGACAGCCACAGAAATGTTCGAATTCCTGAATAATGATCAAATGGACGAAAAGGTAACTCAACAAAAATAGATACATGTAGAGTAAGTGGATATAAAAAAAATAGTAGATATACACCAAAAAACTCTTCAGCGTATTTAAAACAAAGACAAAATGAATCAATTTATGTACGAGAAAGATAAAACCAAGTGATCCCAGAGTGATTGGAAAAACACAAATTCATCTGTGATATAAGAATACATAGACCATTAATCAAGACTAGTTTCCGAGATGTCATTCAAACCGTTTGGATGTAGGGTCAATAGTTTAAAAATCCAAAAATTTTCTCTTTGCTTGAGTTTTTGGAACCGGTTAGGAACGTCGCAAGGAATTTGTTCAATAGGCGTAATGGTAATTCTATTGAACTGGCAGTTATGGGAAGAAGCACAGTGTCTCGAAACACTGTGTTTTAAAAACCCCTTTAGAACATTATATCTATGTTTGTTAATTCTGCTTCTCAAACATTGGATGGTCCTCCCAATGTACTATAAGCGACACGAACACTCAAGGAGATAAATTACAAAATTGCTACCACAATTAAGGAAAGCCTTAATTGGGAAAATTTCATTGGTTGTATTGGAACAGAAGGTCAGTTTTTTGTGTGAGATATTGTTACAACACAAACAACGCACTTGGCTACACTTATACGATCCATTAAAAACTGGTAGAACTCTTGGGATAGTAGGCTTAGAGTTATTGATACGACTAGGGGCCAATATATTTTTCTAATTAGCTGACCGTCTAAAGGTGATACTTGGTTTATCTGGTAAAGAATTTTTGAGAAAAGGATCATATTTCAAGATATGCCAATGTTTGGACAAAATAGATCTCATTTCACTGTATAGTTTGATAAAAATTTAATTGTGCTCCCACAATATGAAAGAAATTATAAGGTTCACTGAAGTAACAATTGAGTAAAAAATACCTTTTAATAGTAACTTGTTAAAAACAGGGGTAACACACCACTGTGACATAAGCCCCACCGTGATTATTAAAAAATGTATTAAACAAAAAACACTGAGTCATTATGATGCATATATCTCGGTGTTTGTAACGATATTTTGTCTGGAATCAGCATATATCCAGGGCACACCAGTAGTACAATCCCCAAATAAAGCACAGGTGTCCGAATAAATCGGATCTCCTAGTGCTGGGTGTAACACAATATGACTGTCCCCAATGCAAACATTCCATAAACAATAAACGACCCTACGCGTTTCAGATACTCATCCTCAGGGGTCCGTATCTTGGTAACTCTGGCCTCTTCACCAGCGATAGTGATATTCAACAGCAGATATTCTGCTGTGCGTCACGGCAAGATGCACGTATCGATGTCAACGGCATACTTCATTGCAGGCGCTAGGTTACTATAAACGCTAAAACTCCACCCCTCGTATTAGGCGGCAACACATGAACTGACCAATCCCAGCACCCTCTCGATTCGTGACACCTGCCCATGTGACCCCCCGCCGTCAGCTGACAACCAGGGGTCATCATCGGCCGCATCAACCCGAACGCGCAGGCGCAGTAGAAGCCAAGGACAAGTCGCCCGGACTGCCAAACACGAGGAGGTAAGCGCTACACGATAATGTATTATAAGTATATCTTGCGGGACAGTTAAACACCGCAAGTGGACTACCTCACAGAGCAACTAAAAAGTAAATAAACACATGTAAGGTGGACAAGAATACTAGATCCCTCATGTCAGGAGGGACTGAAAGGCGATCTCCAAATGTATCGGCTGACCCATATGGCCATCTCAAAACTTAGTATATTGAGTCTCGTGACCTGTTCTTCTTTCCGTTTTTTAGGGACCAGGAGACATTGCCTATCTGCATCCCTTGCTCCCTCATAGGCCTTCCTAATAACACTCTTGGGGAAGCCTCTGTCCTTCAATCTTGTTTTGAGTTCCTGGGCCTGGCACTCAAAATCACCCATAGAGCTACAATTCCTGCGTACTCTCATAAATTGGCCTTTCGGAATGCCACGTTTGAGGGAATAAGGATGACAGCTATTCCATTGCAGAAAACTATTAGTTGCTGTTTCTTTCCGATGTACCTTGGTGCGGATTGTGCCTTCTTCTGTTTTTGTGATTTTCAAGTCTAAAAAGGACAATTCTTTCTCACTGATCTCACATGTGAATTTTAGTCCTACATCATTATTGTTGAGGGCTGCTACAAAACTATGGAACTCATCCGCTGTAGAGTTCCAGAGGATCAACACGTCATCAATATATCTAATCCATAATCCAACGGATGAAGTCCATTTGACAAATTTGTCCCCAAAGACAATTGTCTCCTCCCACCAGCCAAGAAATAAATTTGCATAGGTGGGAGCAGCAGGACTCCCCATTGCAGTACCACATTGCTGATGAAAAATTTTGTCTTCAAAAATAAATATATTTTTTTCAAGAACAAACTGTAATAACTGCAAAACAAATTGGTTATGAGCTGCAAACTGAGTACCTCTAGATCCCAGATAATACTCGACCGCTTTATAACCACATTTGTGAGGTATGGATGAATACAACGCCTCAACATCCAGACTAGCCAGGATTGTATCTTTCTCCAGAGAAATACCGTCAATCTGTTTCAAGACATCCATAGTGTCACGTACATATGATGTGAGACTCAAGACAAAGGGGCGCAACACCTGATCAACATATGTACTCACATTTTGAGTTAAATTATTGATGCCTGAAACAATGGGTCTGCCACGTAAGGGAGGATACCCTTTATGGATTTTGGGCAGGCTATAAAAACACGCCATAACAGGAAATTGTGGGTATAGGAACCCGAACTCACCTGCACTAATCAAAGATCTGCTCTTTGCATCACTCAAGATGCTCAGCAGCTCTTTCTTGAATAGTGCCGTAGGGTTATCCTTTAAAATGGTGTAGCAGTCATGGTTAAATAAAATGTCCTCACACATTTTCTTATAATCATCCCTGCTCATGACCACAATGTTCCCACCTTTATCAGATGCCTTTAGAACAATGTTCTGTTTTTTCTCTAAAGTGGTCAGAGCTAATCGTTCAGACCAAGACAAGTTGTTATCCATGCCCCTACTGTCCTGACTAAGACTTTTGATCTCATCTCCTACCATATCCACAAATAAATCCACATTGGTAAAGTCTCCTACAGGTGGCAGCTTCCTACTCTTCATTTTTAGGTTGGTGAAGGGACCTATACCTATATCATTTTTAAAGGGAATAGCTTCACTAGTGTCGTTACACAGAAACAATACAATATTCGGGATTATGTCAATTGCAAGACAGCGGGAGTGGTCTACCTAATCACATGTCCATGCCCCCTTAATTATGTGGGTAAAACAGCACGACAATTTAGTCGCCGTATTAGGGAGCATGTTGGAGACATTATCCATGTTAGGGACACCCCAATATCTAAGCATGTGCATGCTAAACACCAAGGTCAGGCAGCATGCTTAAAGTTTCAAGCAATTGAACTTGTTAGACCCCCTAAAAGAGGAGGGGACTGGGACAACCTGATTTTACGCAAAGAAGCACAATGGATCCATAGACTGGAATGTATACAACCAGCAGGTTTAAATGAGCAGACTAATTGCACATGTTTTATCTAACATGCCTTACCATTCCCCTATGGGTGGCCTATCTCCACTGGGTTGCCTATAGGGTGGGTGAGTTCATATTTGCCTAATATACTAAGTTTTGAGATGGCCATATGGGTCAGCCGATACATTTGGAGATCGCCTTTCTGTCCCTCCTGACATGAGGGATCTAGTATTCTTGTCCACCTTACATGTGTTTATTTACTTTTTAGTTGCTCTGTGAGGTAGTCCACTTGCGGTGTTTAACTGTCCCGCAAGATATACTTATAATACATTATCGTGTAGCGCTTACCTCCTCGTGTTTGGCAGTCCGGGCGACTTGTCCTTGGCTTCTACTGCGCCTGCGCGTTCGGGTTGATGCGGCCGATGATGACCCCTGGTTGTCAGCTGACGGCGGGGGGTCACATGGGCAGGTGTCACGAATCGAGAGGGTGCTGGGATTGGTCAGTTCATGTGTTGCCGCCTAATACGAGGGGTGGAGTTTTAGCGTTTATAGTAACCTAGCGCCTGCAATGAAGTATGCCGTTGACATCGATACGTGCATCTTGCCGTGACGCACAGCAGAATATCTGCTGTTGAATATCACTATCGCTGGTGAAGAGGCCAGAGTTACCAAGATACGGACCCCTGAGGATGAGTATCTGAAACGCGTAGGGTCGTTTATTGTTTATGGAATGTTTGCATTGGGGACAGTCATATTGTGTTACACCCAGCACTAGGAGATCCGATTTATTCGGACACCTGTGCTTTATTTGGGGATTGTACTACTGGTGTGCCCTGGATATATGCTGATTCCAGACAAAATATCGTTACAAACACCGAGATATATGCATCATAATGACTCAGTGTTTTTTGTTTAATACATTTTTTAATAATCACGGTGGGGCTTATGTCACAGTGGTGTGTTACCCCTGTTTTTAACAAGTTACTATTAAAAGGTATTTTTTACTCAATTGTTACTTCAGTGAACCTTATAATTTCTTTCATATTGTGGGAGCACAATTAAATTTTTATCAAACTATACAGTGAAATTACATTTAGTCCATACAGTTAATAATTTCATTATATCTAGGTATGGCAGCCTTTGCACTTTCTGAATTAAACACAGATGGGTGGATGAGTGAGGCTAAAAGCGTTTTTTCTGAATGTGAACTGATGTATACAGTTCAGGGTGCATCTCTTAAAACTACCTTCAAAAACCTTAATAGATTGCATAAAGATTATACTAGAAGTTGGTGGGAGATCCAGAGTCTGGAAAACTATTTAAAGAACAAGATAGTTCCCAGAGGTCTCAGGGTCCCCATTGTTCCAGCATCAAGATTAAAAACCGCTAATATAAAAGAAAGGTGGGAACAGGAGATCACAGGGAGCTCACTTAGGCTGATGCAGATTTTGGTAGAGGAAGAAAAAGTCCAGTTTGACTTTATTAGTGCTGAGCTTAAAAAAGAGATTGAGGCAGCTAAGTCCTTGGTAGATACCCCTGGCTTTGATAAAAGGGATAAAATCCTCCAACAAACTTTAGAAAGGTTCACTAATCATCTAAAGGAACGTAAACACTTCCAATTCCAGAGAGACCTACAGGAATTTAGGGAGAAAAAAGCGTATGATTTTGTTACTACACAACAACAGCAATATCAACAGACCAATAGGGGGCCGAGGGAATCTGACCCTTCCACATCAGAGAGTGAAACTACAGACTCTGAAAGAGTGGGCCCATTTTTTGGTGGTAGTGGTGGGAAACAAAAATTTAGGGGAGGAGCAAGAGGTAGAAATAGAGGCCGTGGGAGAGCCTCTTCTAACAGTGGCAATAATTTTTTAGCCAACAATCCTCCCATTTCCCGCTATATGCTGAGGGGACAAAAGGATTAGTGAAGGGGAATAATATGGATAGGCTTCAAATCATTAACCTTTCTGAATATAATTTGAGTGCATCAGAGAATACATTATTAGAAAAGGGACTTTCTTTTGTCCCTACAGTTAAATTTGACTCATTTTCGTGGATAAAAGATCTCAACTTATTTGCTCGTAAACTCAAATGGATAAAAAATTTTAAACACCATAATAGGAAAAAATGTATGGAATTGGGGTTAGAGGAGTCTGATATGGAAGGCCTTTCAGCCCTAGAGGGGTTACTAGAGGAATCTGGAAGAGCTCCAGGTATAGGTCCCTTCACCAACCTAAAAATGAAGAGTAGGAAGCTGCCACCTATAGGAGACTTTACCAATGTGGATTTATTTGTGGATATGGTAGGAGATGAGATCAAAAGTCTTAGTCAGGACAGTAGGGGCATGGATAACAACTTGTCTTGGTCTGAACGATTAGCTCTGACCACTTTAGAGAAAAAACAGAACATTGTTCTAAAGGCATCTGATAAAGGTGGGAACATTGTGGTCATGAGCAGGGATGATTATAAGAAAATGTGTGAGGACATTTTATTTAACCATGACTGCTACACCATTTTAAAGGATAACCCTACGGCACTATTCAAGAAAGAGCTGCTGAGCATCTTGAGTGATGCAAAGAGCAGATCTTTGATTAGTGCAGGTGAGTTCGGGTTCCTATACCCACAATTTCCTGTTATGGCGTGTTTTTATAGCCTGCCCAAAATCCATAAAGGGTATCCTCCCTTACGTGGCAGACCCATTGTTTCAGGCATCAATAATTTAACTCAAAATGTGAGTACATATGTTGATCAGGTGTTGCGCCCCTTTGTCTTGAGTCTCACATCATATGTACGTGACACTATGGATGTCTTGAAACAGATTGACGGTATTTCTCTGGAGAAAGATACAATCCTGGCTAGTCTGGATGTTGAGGCGTTGTATTCATCCATACCTCACAAATGTGGTTATAAAGCGGTCGAGTATTATCTGGGATCTAGAGGTACTCAGTTTGCAGCTCATAACCAATTTGTTTTGCAGTTATTACAGTTTGTTCTTGAAAAAAATATATTTATTTTTGAAGACAAAATTTTTCATCAGCAATGTGGTACTGCAATGGGGAGTCCTGCTGCTCCCACCTATGCAAATTTATTTCTTGGCTGGTGGGAGGAGACAATTGTCTTTGGGGACAAATTTGTCAAATGGACTTCATCCGTTGGATTATGGATTAGATATATTGATGACGTGTTGATCCTCTGGAACTCTACAGCGGATGAGTTCCATAGTTTTGTAGCAGCCCTCAACAATAATGATGTAGGACTAAAATTCACATGTGAGATCAGTGAGAAAGAATTGTCCTTTTTAGACTTGAAAATCACAAAAACAGAAGAAGGCACAATCCGCACCAAGGTACATCGGAAAGAAACAGCAACTAATAGTTTTCTGCAATGGAATAGCTGTCATCCTTATTCCCTCAAACGTGGCATTCCGAAAGGCCAATTTATGAGAGTACGCAGGAATTGTAGCTCTATGGGTGATTTTGAGTGCCAGGCCCAGGAACTCAAAACAAGATTGAAGGACAGAGGCTTCCCCAAGAGTGTTATTAGGAAGGCCTATGAGGGAGCAAGGGATGCAGATAGGCAATGTCTCCTGGTCCCTAAAAAACGGAAAGAAGAACAGGTCACGAGACTCATAGGCACCTATGATTCCAAACAAAATGATATCATGCAGATACTGAATAGGTATTGGCGTATTCTCAGTTCTGATGTAGATTTAGTAGATCAGATCACACAGAGGCCGTCTGTCACGTATCGGAGAGGGAAAAACATAAGGGACAGAGTCATGCATAGCTGTTTTGACCCCATCTCACCTAGGGGTACGTGGCTGGATAGACAAATACCAGGCACCTTTAGATGTGGTAGCTGTAAAGCCTGTGAATTCATTTTTAAAGGGAATAGCTTCACTAGTGTCGTTACACAGAAACAATACAATAGTCGGGATTATGTCAATTGCAAGACAGCGGGAGTGGTCTACCTAATCACATGTCCATGCCCCCTTAATTATGTGGGTAAAACAGCACGACAATTTCGTCGCCGTATTAGGGAGCATGTTGGAGACATTATCCATGTTAGGGACACCCCAATATCTAAGCATGTGCATGCTAAACACCAAGGTCAGGCAGCATGCTTAAAGTTTCAAGCAATTGAACTTGTTAGACCCCCTAAAAGAGGAGGGGACTGGGACAACCTGATTTTACGCAAAGAAGCACAATGGATCCATAGACTGGAATGTATACAACCAGCAGGTTTAAATGAGCAGACTAATTACACATGTTTTATCTAACATGCCTTACCATTCCCCTATGGGTGGCCTATCTCCACTGGGTTGCCTATAGGGTGGGTGAGTTCATATTTGCCTAATATACTAAGTTTTGAGATGGCCATATGGGTCAGCCGATACATTTGGAGATCGCCTTTCTGTCCCTCCTGACATGAGGGATCTAGTATTCTTGTCCACCTTACATGTGTTTATTTACTTTTTAGTTGCTCTGTGAGGTAGTCCACTTGCGGTGTTTAACTGTCCCGCAAGATATACTTATAATACATTATCGTGTAGCGCTTACCTCCTCGTGTTTGGCAGTCCGGGCGACTTGTCCTTGGCTTCTACTGCGCCTGCGCGTTCGGGTTGATGCGGCCGATGATGACCCCTGGTTGTCAGCTGACGGCGGGGGGTCACATGGGCAGGTGTCACGAATCGAGAGGGTGCTGGGATTGGTCAGTTCATGTGTTGCCGCCTAATACGAGGGGTGGAGTTTTAGCGTTTATAGTAACCTAGCGCCTGCAATGAAGTATGCCGTTGACATCGATACGTGCATCTTGCCGTGACGCACAGCAGAATATCTGCTGTTGAATATCACTATCGCTGGTGAAGAGGCCAGAGTTACCAAGATACGGACCCCTGAGGATGAGTATCTGAAACGCGTAGGGTCGTTTATTGTTTATGGAATGTTTGCATTGGGGACAGTCATATTGTGTTACACCCAGCACTAGGAGATCCGATTTATTCGGACACCTGTGCTTTATTTGGGGATTGTACTACTGGTGTGCCCTGGATATATGCTGATTCCAGACAAAATATCGTTACAAACACCGAGATATATGCATCATAATGACTCAGTGTTTTTTGTTTAATACATTTTTTAATAATCACGGTGGGGCTTATGTCACAGTGGTGTGTTACCCCTGTTTTTAACAAGTTACTATTAAAAGGTATTTTTTACTCAATTGTTACAAAATAGATCTCACCATTTTATGTCCACTATTATATGCTGTAATAAAATTATTTGTAAACTTGGTCTTGTTGGTATTAATTTTACCATTTTTGTTTGTACAATCAGTGGTATCCTCCGTCTTTTTTGTTTGATTAACACAGGACTTTTGGGTCAATTCTGCCGCTTTAAAACGTGCACCTTTAACCAGTTGTATAGGAAAAAATGTTTCTTTAAATCTACTTTCTAAAATATTACATTCCTTTAAAAAATTAAGTTCAGACGAGCAATTCTTCCTCACTCTCCTAAATTGGCCAAAGGGTACGTTTTTGATCCACGGGGGGTAGTGGGCACTTCTAAAATCGATGTAGCTATTAACATCAACGGTTTTAAAATGTGTTCTGGTATTAAAATTGCTGTTAATATCATCATAATCAATGGTTAGATCTAAAAAATCGATGCACGTAGTGGAGAAAGTGTGAGTGAAAGTTATTCCAAAGTCATTACTATTTAATATTTCCATGAAATCAGTAGCTTCTTTTTCATTACCTTTCCATACAATAAATAAATCGTCGATAAAACGTCTATAAAGTAAAATTTTGTCTTTAAAATTATGACGATTAAAAATATGTTTATCCTCAAAATCACCCATATATAAATTGGCATATGCCGGAGCGAATCTGGAGCCCATCGCACAGCCCTTTATTTGATTGTAAAAATTGTTTCCAAAGCTGAACACATTGTGCTTGAGGATGTATTCCACACAATTCGTTAAAAACAGAATTTGTGCAGTTGGAATTTTGGGATTCGAGGCTAAAACCGATTCAATAACTTCAAGACCTCTGTCATGGGGAATATTACTATATAAGGCTGTGACATCGGCTGTTAGGAAACACACTTTAGATAGAGGGGGTACAACCAAAAGATTTTGTAAATCATTAACCCCTTCCCGACATTTGCCGTACATGTACGTCATGGAAAGTACTGACTTCCCGCATCTTGCCGTACATGTACGCCAAATGTTTGGGACCGGCTCAGAAGCTGAGCCGGTCCCATCATCACCGGATCTCAGCTGTATCTTACAGCTGACATCCGGCTGTAACGGCGGGGACCGAAATTAGCTTCGATCCCCGCCATTAACCCCTTAAGTGCAGCGCTCAAACGCGATCGCTGCACTTAAGGTGTTTGCAGCTCATCGGAACCCCAGTAATGAAATTGCCGGGGTTCCGGTGGCTGCAATGGCAACCGGAGGCCTAATACTGGCCTCCCGGTCTGCCTAGCACCGAAGCCGGTCAAGATCCGCCCGGCGGCGGAGCCTGATCGGCTTCCGTAGCTGTCGGCAAGATGGCGCCGGGTCAGGAGCTGATCCGGCGTCATCAGCAGTGGAAGTCAGCTGTACTGTACAGCTGACATCCACCTGTAACGGCAGGAACCGGAGCTAGCTCCGATCCCTGCCATTAACCCCTTCGATGCAGCAATCGAAAGCGATTGCTGCATCGTAGCGGTTACTAGCAGATCGCCAGCCCTGACAGGCAATCGGGACTGGCGACTGCTGTTATGGCAACAGGAGACACAATGGTCTCCTGCTCTGCCATTACGGAAGCCGATTTAGGCCCCGCCGGGAGGCGAAGCCTAATCGGCTTGCTGTCAGTGAATGACTGACAGATCTAATACATTGCACTACATAGGTAGTGCAATGTATTAGAAAAAAAAAAATCTGACCGTTGGAACTTCAAGTCCCCTAGTGGGACTTGAGAAAAAGTGTAAAAAAAGTATAAAAAAGTGTAAAAAAAAGTGCACAAAATAAAAGTTTGAAAACAGTAAAAGTTTCAAGTAATCAAATAAAACACAATCCCCCTTTTACTCTTATCAAGTCCTTTATTATTGAAAAATAATAATAAACCATATGTATTTGCTATCGCCACGACCGTAACGACCGGAGGTATCAAAATATTATATTATTTATTGCACGCGGTGAACAGCGTAAAAAAAACCGTAAAAAACGTTACCAGAGTTTCTGTTTTTTGGTCACTTTGCCCTACAAATATTTGAATAAAAAGTGATCAAAAAGTCGCACGTATCCAAAAATGGTACCTATAAAAACTATAGCTCGTCCCGCAAAAAACAAGCCCTCATACAACTCCGTCGACAAAAAAATTAAAAAGTTATGGTTCTCACAACTTGGCGACAGAAAAAATACATTCTTTTTACAAAAGTAATTTTATTGTGCAAAAAGTTGTAAAACATGAAAAAGTTCTATAAATTAGGTATCGCCGGAATCGTATTGACCCGCAGAATAAAGGTAACATGTAATTTATAACGCATGGTGAACGCTGTATAAAAAAAAAACGAAAAAAGCTGTGCCAGAATTGCGTTTTTTTGTTTACCTGGCATCCCAAAAAATAGGATAAAAGGTGATCAAAAAGTCGCATGTACCCCAAAATGGTACCAATAATAACTACAGCTCGTCCCGCAACAAACCAGCCCTCATACCACTACGTCTATGAAAAATAAAATTAGTTATGGCTCCAATAAGTCAGGAAATAAAAAAATATGCAGTTGTGCCCGAGGGGAACATTTCTTCTGTTTGAAGAGGCGATTTTTCAAGGACCTAAAATTAGGGAACCAGGAAAGGGAGGGCCCAAACATATCCGCTGGAAGCGACGGTGCCCGTATTATACCAGGACAACACTTCCCAGCAAAATTCCCCAAACTACAAAGGCGCGGAGTGTGGACCAAAAGGGGGATAAGAAATGACACCATTTATCAGTGCGACACCGGCCTGTGCGGAAAGGATTGCTTCACAGCGTAACACACATCTATGGATTATTTTATTGTTTTTTTTTACCCCGTTATTATACCACCTGACTATGCCCCTTATATACCCCGCCCGGCTTACATATGCCCTACATTATAAACGGAAACACCAGTAAGACTCCAAACAAAACTACTACCAAGCAAAATCCACGCTCCAAAAGCCAAATGGCATTTCCTCCCATCTGAACCCTACAGCGTGCCCAAACAGCAGTTTCCTTCCACATATATGGCATCGTCATACCCGTGAGAACCCTTTTAGCAATTTTTGGGGTGTGTGTCTCCAGTGGCATAAGCTGGGCACGACATATTTGCCACTGAATGGCATATCTAGGGAAAAATATAAATTTTTAATTTGCACCATCCACAGCGCATTCATTTATGGAAAAGATCTGTGGGGTGAAAATGCTCACTACACCCCTTAATAAATGCCTTGAGGGGTGCAGTTTCCATAGTGGGGTCACTTCCCAGGGGTTTATTTTTATTATTTCACATCTGAGCCTCTGCAGTTGTGAACCAATACTTTGTAAATCGCCAAATTAGGCCTCAATTTTACATGGTACCCTTTCACTCCTGAGCCTGGTCGACTGTCCAGGCAAGAGATTAGGGCCACATGTAGGGTGTTTCTAAAACCAGGAAACCCAGCATAATAATTAGAGAGCTGTCTCGTTATGGTGGCACAAGCTGGGCACCACATATTGTCCACATATCTGTGGAAAAAATCCCATTTTCACTCTGCAACATCGAGTTCACACTAATTTCTACAAAACACCTGCAGGGTTAACATGCTCACTACACCCGTAGATAAAAGCATTGAGGGGTGTAGTTTCCAAAATGGGGTCACTTCTGGGGGGTTTCCACTGTTTTGGGCCCACAGGCGCCCAGAAACCAATCCAGAAACATCTGCACTCCAAATGGCGGTCCTTCCCTTCTGAGCCCTGCCGTGTGCCCAAACAGCAGTTTATGACCACATATGGGGTATTGCCGTACTCGGTAGAAATTGCTTTACAAATGTTGGGTTCTTTTTTTCCTTTATTTGTTGCGAAAATGAAAAAATTTGCGCTAAAGCTACGTCTTATTGAAGAAAAAGGATTGTTTTTATTTTCACTGCCCAATTCTAATAAATTCTATGAAACATCTGTGGGGTCAAAATGCTCACTACGCCCCTAGATGAATTCCTCAAGAGGTGTAGTTTCCTAAATGGTGTCACTTTTTGGGCGTTTTCATTGTTTTTTCCCCTCAGGGGCTTTGCAAATGTGACATGGCCGCCGCAAACCATTCCTGCTCAATGTGATCTCCAAAAGCCAAATAGCGCTCTTTCCCTTCTAAGCCAAGCCGTGTCTCCAAACAGCCGTTTATTACCACATGTGGGGCATTGTTTTACTCGGGAGAAATTGCTTTACAAATTTTGTGGTGCTTTTTCTCCTTCAGTCCTTGTGGAAATGAGTAAAAATAAGCTAAACCTACATTTTCTTTGAAAAAATGTTGATTTTTATTTTCAGGGCCTACTTCCAATAATTTCTGCAAAAAACCTGTGGGGTGAAAGAGCTCACTATACCCCTAGATAATTTCCTCAATGGGTGTAGTCTCCAAAATGGGGTCACTTGTGGGGGGTTTCCACTGTTTTGTCTCCTCAGGGACTTCGTAAATGTGACCTGGCCTCCGCAAACCATTCCTGCTAAACTTGAGCTCCAAAAGCCAAATAGCGCTCTTTCCCTTCTCAGCCCTGCCGTGTCTCCAAACAACCGTTTATTACCACATGTGGGGCATTGTTTTACTCGGGAGAGATTGGTTTACAAATTTTACGGTGCTTTTTCTCCTTCAGTCCTTGTGGAAATGAGAAAAAATTAGCTAAACCTACATTTTCTTTGAAAAAATTTAGATTGTCATTTTCAGGGCCTATTTCGAATAATTTATGCAAAAAACCTGTTGGGTCAAAACGCTCACTATACCCCTAGATAATTTCCTCAATGGGCGTAGTTTCCGAAATGGGGTCACTTGTGGGGGGTTTCCACTGTTTTGTCCCCTCAGGGGCTTTGTAAATGTGACATGGCCTCCACAAACCATTCCTGCTAAACTTGAGCTCCAAAAGCCAAATAGCGCTCTTTCCCTTCTCAGCCTCGCCGTGTCTCCAAACAACCGGTTATTACCACATGTGGGGTATTGTTTTACTCGGGAGAAATTGCTTTACAAATTTTACGGTGCTTTTTCTCCTTTAGTCTTTGTGAAAATGAGAAAAAAAATCGCTAAACCTACATTTTCTTTGAAGAAATGTTGATTTTAATTTTCACGGCCTACTTCTAATAATTTCTGTAAAAAAGCTGTGCGGTCAAAATGCTCACTGTACCCCTAGATAATTTCCTTGAGGTGTGTAGTTTCCCATATGGGGTCACTTTTGGGGGATTTTGACTGTTTTGGCACCGCAAGAGCCCTTCAAACCTGACATGGTGCCTAAAATTTATTCTAACAAAAATAAGGCCCCAAAATCCACCAGGTGCTCCTTTGCTTCTGAGGCCGGTGCTTCAGTCCAGTAGCACGCTAGGGCCACATGTGGGATATTTCCTAAAACTGCAGAAACTGGGCAACAAATATTGAGTTGCATTTCTCTGGTAAAACCTTCTGTGTTATAAAAAAAATTGTACTAAAAATGTATTTCTGCAAAAAAATATGAAATTTGTAAAATTCACCTCTACATTGCTTTAATTCCTGTGACATGTATAAAGGGTTAAGACATTTTCTAAATGCTGTTTTGAATACTTTGAGGGGTGAACTTTTTAAAATGGGGTGACTTTTTGGGGGTTTCTAATATATAAGGCCCTCAAAGCCACTTCACAACTGAACTGGCCCCTGTAAAAATGGCCTTTTGAAATTTTCTTGAAAATGTGAGAAATTGCTGCTAAAGTTCTAAGCCTTGTGAGGTCATAGAAAAATAAAAGGATGTTCAAAAAACGATGCCAATCTAAAGTAGACATATGGGTGATGTTAATTAGAAACAATTTTGGGTGGTATAACTGCCTGTCTTACAAGCAGATACATTTAAATTGAGAAAAATGCTAATTTTTGCAATTTTTCGCTAAATTTTGGTGTTTTTCACAATTAAATACTGAACATATCGAGCAAATTTTGCCAGTAACATAAAGTCCAATGTGTCACGAGAAAACAATCTCAGAATCGCTTGGATAGGTGAAAGCATTCCGGAGTTATTACCACATAAAGTGACACATGTCAGATTTGAAAAATGAGGCTCGGTCAGGAAGGTCAAAAGTGGCTAAAGAGGGAAGGGGTTAATGAGTTGAGTAGAATCCCTCAAATAAAAGGGTAGTTGTAACACAAAAGGCTGGAGATGTAAATCAATATAATGAGACAGATTACTGGTGAGAGATCCAATGCCAGAAATGATGGGACGGCCAGGAGGATTATTAATACATTTGTGTATTTTCGGTAAGTGGTATATAAATGGCAAACTAGGACATGGCATATTGAGGAAATTCTTTTCTTTTTTGGTCAATAAACCTTCTGAAAAAGCTGCGTCTATAAAGGTTCTATATTCATTTATATACGAAGAAAGGGGATTCGCCACTAATTTTAAATAAAATGAACTGTCTGATAAAATTCTGGAGGTTTCCTTGAGGTAATCACACTTGTTCTGTATTACGATGCCCCCTCCTTTATCTGCGGAGCGGATCACGATCTTCTTATTGTTCCGTAAGGATTTGATTGCTTTTCTCTCTTTACTAGATAAATTGTCTGGCATAATTTGAGGTTTATCCAGCAAACGGAATTCATTTCCAACAAGTGTAGAAAAGATTTCCAGAAAGGGACCTTGATGATATATGGGATAGAAATTGGATTTGGGATGTACTTCCACACTTACAGCCATTTGGGTAGACATACTCTCAAAAGAATCATTTTTAGGAGGAACTAATGAGGAATCGTCGGACATGCAAAAATGTCTGGATAGGGTTAGTTTTCTAACAAACCTATTTAGGTCCATGAAGAGTTCAAAAGTGTCGGGAGGGGCCACCGGACAAAAGGAGAGCCCTTTGCCCAATAAACTAGTTTCCCAAATATTTAATTTGTAGGTGGACAAATTAAAAAGTTTCACTGTGTGTTCCTTTGTTTTTTGGACTGCAAGTGGATTAGTGACAGATTTACGGCTCCTACCACCCCTCTTTCCTCTATATCTTTGTCTGTTTCTAATTTTCTTTTTATCTAAATTTTTTGAATTGTCGGAAAAAAGCTGGTTATCACACGTACTTTCATATCCGGGCATGGATAACCGTGCGCTTACGCCAGGGGGAGTGGCCGGGCTATCTCGTGGTCTGTGTGTCTGCATCTCGATGGGCGGGGTTTTCGCGTCGTCAGTCGTCGCTTACTCCCCGCCCGCCTTAATGACGCATGGCCAGGATTGTGCTGTCGGCCATCTTTAGACCTGGCGCATGACGCCAATACAAGCTATCAGAATTGCCTGAACTGAGAACGCCCCCACTATACCTGATTGGCTGCAGCGCATGTAAATGGAGGGTCCCACTGGAGAGACGCCAACCCCGGACGAAGGCATTTTGCCGAAACGCGCATCGGGTGTGACGTCTCTCTGTGTGCTTCAGTGAGCCTCATGGGTATGTTATCTTCATGCATGTCTTTTGATCTTGTTTATGCATATTTATGCTTTGTTACTGTATATTATCAGTGATCAGAGCCATATGGCTCGATACATATGGCTGCTATACTGTTTGCTTACATACTGATCAGCTGGATCACCTGACACTCTTGATTGTGAGTGATGGATTGTATATTTCTTTAGATACCCATGTTTGTTACTGAATTTCTACACTTTGCTCTCTGCACAGAGGGACGTCCTGTTCATGCTTTGCATGACTAATTTTTTATATTGTTCATGTATGTTCAATAAAGATTGTTTGTTTTTCTTATCCAAACTACTGTGTGTTAATTGTACCCCACATTCTGTAGGTTTATATGATAATGAGCAGTGCACCCCGAGATGACCCCAGTTTTGACCGTTTATATAAACGGAGACCCCTATTAGACCGTTTTAGTGCCCGGTTTTCCCAAGCATACACCCCCGAGAATTGTATTTCTATTGATGAGTCCTTGGTACATTTTAAAGGGAGGCTTCAATTCCGCCAGTACCTGCCGGGTAAGAGGGCAAGGTATGGCGTGAAGATGTATAAGCTGTGCGAGAGTGCATCAAGGTATACCTAAAAATGTAGGATATATGAAGGAAATAACACCAGTATTCAGCCCCCAGAATGCCCCCCCCCCTTTACTGGGAGTTAATGGAAAAATTGTGTGGGATTTGGTGCACCCACTGCTGGACCAGGATTACCACCTCTACATGGATAATTTTTATACCAGCGTCCCACTCTTCAACTGCCTTGCTTCCAGAAGGCATGCGGCACTGCTAGAAGAAATCTGAGAGGCCTCCCTAAGGGTCTCTGCTTGGGCAAACACTCATAAGGTGTGAAAGCTGGGCACAATCCAGCAGCAATATAATGTGTGTCAAGTACAAGGACAAGAGAGATGTCCTTGTATTGACAACAATACATGGCCACACCAGTACCCATGCACCTGTATGAGGTACCAGTACAGAGACCCCAAAACCAGACTGCATCCTGGACTACAATAGGTACATGGGAGGGGTGGACTTGTCAGATCAAGTCCTGAAGCCCTACAGCGCCATGCGGTGTGGTATAAGAAGCTGGCCGTGCACATCATACAGATGGCATTGTACAATGTGTACATGCTACGTCGATGTACAGGACAGAGGGGAACTTTCCTGGAATTTCAAGAGGTGGTTATCAAGAAACTAATTTTTAGGGACCAAGAAGGGGGGGCACCCAGTACTTCTGGAAGCGAGGCCACACGCATCGTACCAGGGCAACACTTTCCAGGAGAAGTTCCCCAAACTGGCAAGAAGGAAAAAAGTCAAAAGAGGCGCAAAGTCTGCTATAAGAGGGGGATAAGGGAGGACACAATATATCAAAGTGACGTGTCCCGAAAAACTAAGGCTCTGTATGAAAGAGTGTTTTAAAATGTATCATACATCCATTGATTTTTAATCTACCCAAGTTTTACTTACCCTGATGTACTCCGCACAGCTTATCCCCCCCTCGTCTTTCCTTTCTGAGCCCTGCTGCGTGCCCAGGCAGCTGATAACAGCCACATTGAGGGTATTGCCATACACGTGAGAACCCACATTACAGTTTATGAGGTGTATGTCAAAATGCTCACTACACCTCTAGATGAATACCTCAAGGGGTGTAGTTTTTAAAACGGGGTCACTTCTTGGGGGTTTCAACTGTACTGGTACCTCAGGGGCTTCTGCATACATGACTTCGCACCAGAAATTCCCCAGTATTCCAAATGGTGGTCCTTTCCTTCTGAGCCCTCCCATTGGCCCCAAACGGCAGTTTATCACCGCAAATGGGGTATTGCCGCACTCAGGATAAATTGGGCAACAAAATGGAGTATTTTATTTCTTGTGAAAATAAGAAATTTTCAGCCAAAACTACATATTATTGGAAAAAATTAATTTTGTTTTAATTCCCAGCCCAATTCAAATAAGTTCTGTGAAAAAACTGTGGGGTCAAAATGGTCACAACACCCATAAATGAATTCCTTGAGGGGTATAGTTTCCAAAATGGGGTTACTTCTGGTGGGTTTCCATTGCTTTGATACCTCTGGGGCTCTGCAAATGCGACATGGCACCCGAAAACCAATCCAGCAAAATCTGCACTCCAAAATCACACAGTGCTCCTTCCCTTCTGAGGCCTCCCATGGGCCCAAAGGGAAGTTTATCCCCACAAATAGGGTATTGCTGCACTCAGGAGAAATTGGGCAACAAAATGGGGTATTTTGTTCCCTGTGAAAATAAGAAATTTTGATGAAAATTTTTTTTAATTTCACAGCCCAATTCAAATACGTGCTGTGTAAAAACTGTGGGGTCAAAATGGTAACAACAACCATAAATTAATTCCTTGAGGGGTGTCGTTTCCGAAATGGGGTCACTTTTGGGGGATTCCTACTGTTTTGGCACCTCAACACCTCTTCAAAATATATTCTAATAAAAAAGAGGCCTCAAAATGTACTAGGTCCTTCTTTGCTTCTGGGGCTTGTATTTTAGTCCACGAGCGCACTAGAGACACATGTAGGACATTTATAAAAACTACAGAATCTGGACAATACATATTTAGTAGTGTTTCTCTGGTAAAACCTTGTGTGTTACAGAAAAAAAATTAATACAATTGAAATTCAACAAGAAAAATGTAATTTGCAAATTTCACCTCTACTTTGCTTTAATTCCTGTGAAATGCCTAAAGGGTTAAAAAAACTTTCTAAATGCAGTTTTTAATACTTTGAGGGGTCTAGTTTTCAAAATGGGGTGTTTTATGGAGGTTTCTAATACATAGGCCCCTCAAAGCCACTTCTGAACCGAACAGGTACCTTAAAAAAAAGGCTTTTGAAACTTTCTTAAAAAATATGAGAAATTGCTGTTTATGTTCTAAGCCTTGTAACGTCCAAGAAAAATAAAAGAATGTTCAAAAAACAATGCCAATCTAAAGTAGACATATGGAAAATGTGAACTAGTAACTATTTTGGGTGGTATAACCATCTGTTTTACAAGCAGATGCATTTAAATTCTGAAAAATGCTATTTTTTATAAATTTTCTCTAACTTTTGCAATTTTTCACCAATAAACACTGAATATATCGTCCAAATTTTACCACTAACATAAAGCCCAATGTGTCAGGAGAAAACAGTCTCAGAATCGCTTGGATAGGTTTAAGCATTCTGACGTTATTACCACATAAAGTGAAATATGTCAGATTTGAAAAATGGACTCTGAGCCTTAAGGCCCAAACTAGGCTGCGTCCTTAAGGGGTTAAGCTAATATATCCACGCCGGCATTGTCTGAAACACTTATACATTTTTGTTCCTGAGCTGCATGTTTACTCTTTCTTGTTGTGGGGAATATAGATAAATATTTACACATTTTATTATGAGAAAGGAGTCTACTGTCTGCTACTGCTCTAGAAATACAGGTTGTTTACTGCAATGGTGGGGTCAGCTTGACTCTTTAGCCAGGATGACATGGTATATTTTGGGAAATTATAGTTTTAAATTAAAAAAGTCTTTTATGTCTATGATTGGTTCAGGACGAATATCTTCTCAGCATATTCTATTGGCAACCAGAGTCAACGCCACATTGTAAACAATTGGCTGAAATCTAGCTACTCGTTTTTCGAAATATATTATTGTAATTGCTTTTGTAAATAAAACTCAGAGAAGGATATTTGTGTATATTTGTGTATACAAAGCAGTGTCTCTATGTCTCTTACTTCTCTCCAATATATCGATATAACCTATGATTTGGATCTGGATAACTGTCCTAGGAGGGTATCGGTTGACATACACGTCTGAAACTTTAGTCTAATATATTTTGGCCATGATTGCATTAACCCCTGGCCAATGGTCTAGTCTATTATTTAATAAAAGTTATGTATTAACTCCTTGTTTGATTCTCTTCTGTGATTTTTAATCTAATAGTATACCTGATATATATCAACTTTGTAATTTACTTACTGTTAAATTTTAGTTGTTTAATCCATGCAAATTCTGTGCAAAGTTACTGCCACAAGGTGTTTCCCATCCTGCAATCTGCTGTCCACCCCCTATTGTCACGCAAAATCCACTCCTAATTACTGAGCAGAGGAGACGGACTACAGGAAGTGGGGGGTGTCTCTTCACTGCCTGCCCATAGAAGTCTTAAAGGAACAGTGTCACCCCAAATTTTTTTTTAATATGTTAAAGATGTTAGTGCTTTATTAAAAACGTTTGGATTAATTTGTCTGTTTGTGTGTTACTTTTTTTTATTTTTACACTTTTTCTTCCCTATGGGGTGTAAAGGATCTGCCAGGCACTACGTCTGGGTATACTCCCAGGATTAATCAGTCGACACCTGAGGCCAGACCTCTGAGACTGACACCTGCTCCCACCAATCAGGGTGGCAGGCTCAGGAGTGGGAGAGCCTATCGCGGCCTGGTCAGTCAGAGTTAGCTCCGCCCCCTGTCCATTTATACCTGCCGTTTTCTCTTCCTCCTTGCTTGTTATTCTTCTTGGATTCCTGGCCCAACTGCTGCCTTGCTCCAGCCTGCTTCTGCCTTGCTTCAGTTCCGTTTATCCTGCGTTGCTCTGCCCCTGGCTTGCTTCTGCTCCGTGCTCCCGTTTGTATACTCCACTACTTCCTGATCCTGACTGGCTCATTCACCGCTCCATTTCCTCGCGGCGTTCCGTGGGCTACTGTATTCCCTTGCGTGTTCCCTGTTTGTACTCCCTTGCACTTAGACAGCGTAGGGACCGCCGCCAAGTTGTAGCCCGTCGCCTAGGGCGGGTCGTTGCAAGTAGGCAGGGACAGGGCGGTGGGTAGATTAAGGCTCACTTGTTCCCTTCACCTCCTTCCTGCCATTACATGGGGGCTGCCATTTTTTTTTCCATTTCTGTGTCGATTAACGACACATACAGACATGGAATACGGCAGCTCCAGTCCCATAGGGACTGCGAACGGGGCCCGTTCCATCCACTATCGTGTACGCCGCTGTGTGGGAACGGCGCATGCGCCGCTCCCACACAGTTCAATTTTAAATGCGCGCCGTCTGGCGCCATTTTCCTGTGGACCGGAAGTCGCGGCCGGACAGTAAGATTACTACTTCCGGTCGCGGCTTCCGGACTTGTGCACATGGAGCAGCGGCAGCAGACGGAGCGGATGGACAGGAGGGAGCGGCGGCGACTGGAGCAGGTAAGTTATTTCTATGTATGTTCGTATTTCAGTGTGTTTACTACTGTATGTTAACCTTCTACACTGTGTGTTAGCTCAAAAAATGGCGACACACAGTGTAGGAGGTTAGACCGTTCAAACCCCTCGTTTCTCCCGGCACTAGCCAGGATAAAAGAGGGGGGATTCTGAGAGCCCACTAGAGCGAGGAATTTTTACCCAATTTTGCAGCATAAAGCAATGTGGTTGCTTTACCACATGCAATGCTGCAATTTTGGGAATGGCTCCATCTAGTGACCAGTGCTGGGAAATATTATAAATTGAATCCAATTTATAATATTTCCTGACTCGTGAAAAAAAAAAAAAAAATTAGAACAATGTTTAATCACCTATACACTAACTGTTTAACTAAAAAAAAAAAAAAACATGTTTTGCTGGCAACACATGTTTTTTATCGAGGGGAAGGGGGAGCAGGATCATAAAGACACACTGCCCATACAAGTCTATGGAGTGGGGAGGGGAGAGCAGGAGCCGAATGAGAAACATACACACAGACGTTCTGCCGTTTTCTGGTAAGTCTTATATATCACCCCAGTGCTGAATTCCCAGCTGCACTGCTAAATACTGCTGTATAATCTCCTTCAAGCTTATATGCATATATGTAAGAGATAGAGCTAGGAGAGCAGGATTCTCCTCTTCTCTGTGTTAAGTGTACCGGGCTGCCCTTTAGAAATGTATGGGCCCCATAGAGTCAAAGCTTTGTGCCCCCCCCCACATTATCGTGGGTTGGCAATGTGGTGGGAGGGGGACTGGGGTGACATGCAACCTGGCAGTGGCTCTGTGGTACAGTAAAGCAGACACAGTAGGTGGGCAAGGGCTTTGTCAGGGGACAAGGGAGAGGGACTAGCTGGCGGAGCTCTGTGGGGGAGAGAGGGCTGAGAGCAGTAAGTGGTTGGGACAGGAGTGGGGTCAGGGGGATATAAACCCTGACAGGGGCTCTGTGGAGGGGCAGGAAAGGAGACAGTTGGGCTCTGTGGGAGGCCAAAAGGGAGAAAGGTGTAAAGGGAGGCAAAAAAAAAAAAAGAATCTTTTTTTTTGTCCCTCCTTAATTGTTTCCTTTATTTCTTTTACTTTTTCTTTTTTTTTAGGTAATTGCTGTTGCGTATATAGGTGTATGTAATTTACTGCGGTGCTGATAGCAGTACTTTGCACTTCATCAATAATTAGTGTGGCAATTGTTTCTAGCTTACTAAAGCTGTATTTTGCAAAGTTTAACATTGATAATAGGCAGCATATTAGGTAAAGAATGTTCCTGGGTAACAGTAATATTGATGATTTCCTTATACAATGTTAATTATGTTGCTTTTATACAGCAGCGTTACTCACCAAGATGCAGTTCTGGCCTCTGCTTCTGGCTCCTGCAGCTTCTAAGTGTTACGTCCATGGCCGGGGATCGCCGTTCTAACTCACCCCCTGACGAGCCCGGCCATGGACACCTCTCTGCTCGGCGTCCTCCTCCCTCTGGCAGGCGCCAACACTGTCTTCCGGGTCATCGCGCCGTTCCCCGCAGGGCGCGCGCGCCCGCGCGTGCATGGCCTTAAAGGGCCAGTACGCGTCCAGCTGCCAGTAATCAGTTATTAGCCCAAATGGCTGCTGGACTATAAAAATGAGCTCTGCCCACTGGTTCCGTGCCTGAGCGTTGTTGTATACCCTAGTCTGTCTTGCTAAAGGTCTCCCAGTGTTTTCCAGTTCCCAGTGTTGCCCGTTCCTGTTGCCTGTACCCTGTATCCCGTACTATCGTCACCTGCTGTGAAAGCCAAGTCGTGTCTTTCGCCGCATCTACGGCGTCACCTGCTGTGAAAGCCAAGTCGTGCCTTCCCGCTGAATCCGCGGCGTCACCTGCTGTGAAAGCCAAGTCGTGATCCTGCCACTGTCTACTATTGCGTCAGGTACCCGTTTCGAACTATAGACATTGTTTTGTACCTAGTTGGCCAGCTGCTACCCCGCTACGCGGTACGGCCCAGTGGGTCCACACCCCGCGCCGTGACAGTACGCTCAGGCCATGGACCCCGCTGGCCAAGTCAATAGTCTGTCATCCTCCCAAGCCATGCAGGCAGACCTGCAGGATCTTCAAGCGCGACAGGATCAACTCATTGTGGCAGTAGACTCCATGGCGCAGCATCTTGGTGCACTAGTTTCTTCCGTCATCGCTCCTAGTGAAACTCCTCCGATCAACCCTCCAGCTACAACTCCTGGCAGCTCCAGTTCGGACTCTCGGTTCTCGCTGCCATTGCCACCACGGTTTCATGGAGATGCAAGTTCGTGCAGGGGGTTCCTGAACCAATGCCAAATCCATTTCACTCTGCACGCCCAAGCATTTCCTTCGGACGGAGCCAGGATCGCCTTTATTGTATCCCTACTCGCCAGCAAGGCCCTGGCGTGGGCGAACCCAATCTGGGAACGACAGGGACCCGTGAACAGAGACTTCCTGGGGTTTGTGCGGTTGTTCCGTTCCGTATTTGAGGAGCCTGGACGAGCCTCATCGGCTGCTACTGCTATTTTTAACCTGCGTCAGGAGGACGTCTCCGTGGGCGAATACACCATCCAGTTCCGGACTCTGGCAGGAGAATTGTCTTGGAATAATGAGGCCTTGGTAGCATCCTTCTGGCATGGCCTAACGCCTGAGATCAAAGACGAACTGGCTGCTCGAGATCTCCCAGCTGCCCTGCATGATCTGATTCAGCTGGCTAGCCGCATGGACATAAGGCTCAGAGAGAAATCCCAAGAGATTCTTCAGGAGAGACGGCTTCCTAGACTGGCGCTCAACTTCCAGCAACCCCTCTTGCCCTGTTCTTCTGCTGCGTCTGAGGTCCCAATGCAGGTGGATCGGCTTAAACTGTCTGATCAGGAGAAACAGCGCAGGCGCACCTCTGGACTCTGTCTGTATTGCGGCCTCGCTGGCCATGTCGTGCGTCTGTGTCCCCAGAGGCCTAAGAAACCCCAATGTCTGGGATTGGTTGGAGAGACAACCCTGGGCGCTACTGCACTTGATAGAGAATTCTCGTCCAAGCTGTTCATTCCTGTAACCATTGTCGCTGGCGGGAGACCTCATCCAGTCTCTGCCTACCTGGACTCTGGCTCCGCAGCCAATTTCATCTGTCAAGACCTTGTGGATCTCCTTCAGTTGCCCACTGTTTTGCTGGAGAGACCATTGATCGTTGCCTCGGTAGATGGACTGCCTTTGCCTGACCCAGTATTGTCTGTGACCAAGCCGTTGAGACTCCAGGTGGGAGCTCTTCATTCCGAGCTGATCTCTCTGTATGTCCTGTCCAAGGCCGTCAACCCCGTGCTGCTGGGCTTGCCTTGGCTCCGTTTTTACGCCCCAGTCCTGAATTGGAACTCTGGAGAGGTTCTTCAGTGGGGTCCCAAGTGTCTAGACCGCTGTCTGGGTCATGTCCTTCCATCCCAGCCTTCTTCGCCTCAGTCATTGTCTAGGCTACCTCCTTGTTACTCTCAGTTCGCTGATGTCTTCGACAAAAAGGAGGCAGAGATATTGCCACCACATCGAGAATACGACTGTCCTATCGACTTGATTCCTGACTCTTCTCGTCCTCGCGGTAGAGTATACCCTCTTTCCTTGCCAGAGACCCAGTCTATGTCGGCCTACATTAAAGAGAATCTAGAGAGGGGCTTCATACGAAAGTCTTCATCCCCGGCCGGAGCCGGGTTTTTCTTTGTCAAAAAGAAGGATGGATCCCTTCGACCCTGTATTGACTACCGGGGTCTCAATAAGATCATGGTGAAGAACAGGTACCCCTTGCCGTTGATTTCTGAGCTCTTTGATCGTATACGGGGGGGAAATTTTTTTCCAAGCTTGACCTGCGGGGGGCCTACAATCTAATCCGGATCCGTCAGGGAGACGAGTGGAAGACTGCCTTTAACACACGTGATGGACACTATGAATATTTGGTCATGCCCTTCGGCCTGTGTAACGCTCCCGCAGTATTTCAAGAATTTGTGAATGGCATATTTCGTGACCTTCTCTATGTCTGTGTTGTGGTGTACCTCGATGATATCTTGATTTTTTCCCCAGATCTTGTGACTCATCAGGGCCATGTCCGCCAGGTGTTGCTTAGATTAAGAGAGAATCATCTCTACGCCAAGTTGGAGAAGTGTGTGTTCCAAGAAAAGTCTCTTCCCTTCCTGGGCTACATTATCTCTGATCAGGGTCTCAAGATGGATTCTGAGAAGGTCAAGGCTGTCCTGGAGTGGCCACGTCCCCAAGGCTTAAGGGCCATACAACGCTTCCTGGGATTCGCCAACTTCTACAGACTATTCATCCCCAACTTCTCTTCTCTGACAGCTCCCATCTCCACCCTTACTAAAAAGGGTATGAATGCCAAAGTATGGACTCCAGAGGCGGAGATCGCATTTGAAACCTTAAAGAAAGCCTTCACGTCTGTCTCCATTCTGCACCATCCTGATGTGTCTCTGCAGTTTTCGTTAGAGGTGGACGCCTCCTCTATTGGTGCCGGGGCTCTATTGTACCAGAGGGGTTCGAAAGGCAAGACGGTGGTATGTGGTTACTACTCCAAGCTGTTTTCTACTGCAGAGCGCAACTACTCGATTGGGGACCGGGAGTTACTGGCCATCAAGATGGCTCTGCAGGAATGGAGACACCTATTGGAAGGCGCAGCTCATCCTATCCTGGTCTTCACGGACCACAAGAACTTGACCTATCTACAGACGGCTCAACGACTGAATCCTCGTCAAGCCAGATGGTCATTGTTTTTTGCACGGTTCCAGTTCGAACTCCACTACCGACCTGCCGACAAGAATGTGAGGGCCGATGCCTTGTCTAGGTCTTTTGAAACAGAGGACACTGTGGAGTCCCCACAGAATATTATCGATCCCTCCTGCATCTATCCTGTCAACCCTCTGCAGGTTAGAGGCATTCCCCCAGGAAAAACTTTCGTACGGCTGGCAGACAGAGGAAGAATCCTTCGCTGGGGTCACTGTTCCAAGCTGGCAGGACATGCGGGTGCCCGTAAGACCCAAGACCTGATTGCCCGTCAGTTCTGGTGGCCCACGCTGCCCAAAGACGTCATAGACTTTGTCTCCTCCTGTACGGTGTGTGCAGCCAACAAAGGTTCCCACTCCAGACCAGCCGGTCTGCTCCAACCACTGCCGGTGCCCGAGGCCCCCTGGCGGCATATTGCTATGGATTTTGTTACGGATCTGCCTCCCTCTGCAGGATGCAGTGTGATCTGGGTGGTGGTGGATCGTTTTTCAAAGATGGCTCATTTTGTTCCCCTGACTAGCCTGCCTTCTGCCGCTCGACTGGCTGACCTCTTCATGCAACACATCTTCCGTCTGCATGGATTACCTCTGCATATTGTCTCGGATCGATGGGTCCAGTTCACCTCTAAGTTCTGGAGAGCACTCTGTGGCCTACTTGGGGTAAAGTTGGACTTCTCCTCAGCTTATCACCCTCAGTCCAATGGGCAAGTTGAGAGGATTAATCAAATTATGGAGAACTACCTACGGCACTTTGTTTCCAGAAGACATGATGATTGGGTGCAGCTGCTTCCGTGGGCGGAGTTCTCTTATAATAACCATACCAGTGAGTCCACCACTTCCAGTCCATTCTTTATAGTCTATGGCCAACATCCTCGAATACCCCTGCCCGGCTCTACTATGTCTCAGGTGCCTGCAGCCGATTCTACCTTCAGGAACTTTCTGCAAATATGGCAGCAGACACGGTCTTCTATTCTGCTGGCGGTGGACCGCATGAAGAGAAAGGCAGACACTAGAAGACGAGAACCTCCCCAGTTTCTTCCAGGTACAAAGGTCTGGCTGTCTTCCAGGAATATCCGGCTGAGGGTGCCATCTTGCAAGTTTGCCCCCAGGTTCCTTGGACCCTTCGAGATTCTGCTGCAGATCAATCCTGTGTCGTACAAGCTTCGACTGCCTCCTACCCTCAAGATCCCTAATTCCTTCCACGTCTCCTTGCTAAAACCCGTGGTTCTAAACCGCTACTCAAGGACTCCTAGTTCCGCAGTGGCTCCTGGCAGTTCATCGGGAACTTTTGAAGTGAGGGAGATCCTGGCCACCAAGAAAGTAGGAGGCAGGACATTTTACTTGGTGGATTGGAGGGGATTTGGTCCAGAGGAGAGGTCTTGGGAGCCAGAGGAGAATATCGATGCCCCGGTCCTCGTGAAGAAATTTCTTTCCCGCTCTGGTCCCAAGAGGAGGGGGCGTAAGAGGGGGGATACTGTTATGTCCATGGCCGGGGATCGCCGTTCTAACTCACCCCCTGACGATCCCGGCCATGGACACCTCTCTGCTCGGCGTCCTCCTCCCTCTGGCAGGCGCCGGCACTGTCTTCCGGGTCCTCGCGCCGTTCCCCTCGGGCCAGTACGCGTCCAGCTGCCAGTAATCAGTTATTAGCCCAAATGGCTGCTGGACTATAAAAATGAGCTCTGCCCACTGGTTCCTTGCCTGAGCGTTGTTGTATACCCTAGTCTGTCTTGCTAAAGGTCTCTCAGTGTTTTCCAGTTCCCAGTGTTGCCCGTTCCTGTTGCCTGTACCCTGTATCCCGTACTATCGTCACCTGCTGTGAAAGCCAAGTCGTGTCTTCCGCCGCATCCGCGGCGTCACCTGCTGTGAAAGCCAAGTCGTGCCTTCCCGCTGAATCCGCGGCGTCACCTGCTGTGAAAGCCAAGTCGTGATCCTGCCACTGCCTACTATTGCGTCAGGTACCCGTTTTGAACTATAGACATTGTTTTGTACCTAGTTGGCCAGCTGCTACCCCGCTACGCGGTACGGCCCAGTGGGTCCACACCCCGTGCCGTGACACTAAGGTCTTTCAATGCCTCAGCAAACCAGGATAAAGTCTCTGTCTCCTTCTAACATATCGCACCTATGTCACCTGGCACAAACTAATTCATACACCCCCAATCAGACCCCTACATTAATTAAGACACCAGTCCAGACCCCTACATTCATTTAGACATAAACCAGATGTCTTAATTAAATCAGACTCCCAACCTGACGCCTAAATTCAGACCCCTAATTCAATTTATACCGCCAATCAGAACCCTAAATTAATTTACACCCCAGACCAGGCCCCGAAAAAAATTAATCTCACTGCTAGGTACTTACAGCTCCTGGGTCCTCTTACCTACACTACTGGCCGAACACCACTTCTCTTCTGGGCGCCTCTTTTCCTTCGGGTGCCTCTTCTCCTTTAGCACCTGAAAATCCTGTTGCTGGAGTCCTGCTTCACAAGACTAATGCTGGCCAGTCTCCGGATGTTGTATGCGGCGGTGCATACAATGTCATGACACCAGCATCAGGACATTGTGTATGGGTAGTCACATATAACATCATGACCGTAGCCAGTGTCAGTCTTGGGAAGAAGGGCCCCAGCATTACTTTGGAAAAGAAAATGAGTCCTGCAATATAATGGGGCCCGTTCCCCTCACCAAATTACCTATGGGCAGCAGTGGCGGACAATTTCGGCGGGTGCCTCCCTTTTTTTCTCATCCACGTCCCCGATGGGAGTACCAAGAGTACTGCCTTGAAGACAGCCCTGGCAGTGTATAAAGGACAGGAAAGCAGAAAACCTAGAGAAAGAGAGTGAGCCTGCAGAAATCTGCTAAAAAATTAGTCAAATAATGGTCAGAAATAGTGTTATTCCTCATGTACACACATATGGCAGCTTTTTTCAAAAAGTCACCTGAAAAGTAAGGTACACTTTAAAAGTGGGCAAGTGGGTGGGCAAAAAGAAATTTTTTGCTAAAATGTATAATTTTTGATAGATGTATGCATATGCTGCCAGTTATGAAGTATGTACAGATTCAAACAATCTACATGCAGTCAAAATATATATGATAGCAACCACATATACAGTGGGGCAAAAATCATTTCTAGTTATTTTTTTTATGTTTACCTCAGAGTTAATTGCCAACTAATTCCAAGCCTTTTGAATCTTTGCTATTCCCTGACTTGATCATTTCCTAATTTCATGCCCAAAAAGAAAGCAAATAAGTTTTGGCCCATTCACCCCCTGTCTCATACCAGGGGGGGTGTTGGTTAATGATGGTATAGATCTGGAGCTGTGATCCATGGCTTACACCTTATTTGATGCTACCATCCATACCAGGTCAGCGGTGCGAATCCAGTTGGCTGAGTGAGTGGGTAGAGGCAGGGTTGGTGCAGAGCCTTGCTCTTCTAGAACTGATCCCCATAGTAGTGGCTCTGATCTGGGGGGAACTGTTTTAGAGGCAGGAAGGTTTGTTTCCACTTAACAATCTGGAGGTGATGATGGCCATCAATAACGTGTCCGCATCTTTCCTTCCTGTAGTTCAGCTGTTGAGGCATCTAGTGTTGCATTACACATTACACACACATATATACACATTAATCAAATACACATTATACACCTTACACACATATAAACACGCATATATAAAATACACATATGCAAATAAAAAATACACCTACACATTACACATGCATATACGCATTACTCGCATATACACATGTAATTACATACTCATTACGCATATATACACATTAATTACATAAACATGTAGCCGTCTTTACCTTGACTTTTAACGCATTAACCCCTTAAGGACGTAGCCTAGTTTTGGCCTTAAGGCTCAGAGCCCATTTTTCAAGTCTGACATATTTCAATTTATATGGTAATAACGTCGGAATGCTTAAACCTACCCAAGCGATTCTGAGATTGTTTTCTCGTGACACATTCGGCTTCATGTTCGTGGTAAAATTTGGTCGATATATTCAGTGTTTATTGGTGAAAAATTGCAAAATTTAGAGAAAATTTTGAAAAAATTGCATTTTTCAGAATTGAAATGCATCTGCTTGTAAAACAGACGGTTATACCACCCAAAATAGTCACTAGTTCACATTTCCCATATGTCTACTTTAGATTGGCATCATTTTTTCAACATTATTTTATTTTTCTTGGACGTTACAAGGCTTAGAACCTAAACAGCAATTTCTCATATTTTTAAGAAAATTTCAAAAGCCTTTTTTTTTAAGGTACCTCTTGAGTTCTGAAGTGGCTTTGTGGGGCCTATGTATTAGAAACCCTAATAAAACACCCCATTTTAAAAACTAGACCCCTCAAAGTATTCAAAACAGCATTTAGAAAGTTTTTTAACCCTTCAGGCATTTCACAGGAATTAAAGCAAAGTGGAGGTGAAATTTGCAAATTTCATTTTTCTTGCTGAATTTCAATTTTATTCATTTTTTTTTCTGTAACACAGAAGGCTTTACCAGAGAAACACTACTAAATATGTATTGTCCAGATTCTGCAGTTTTTAGAAATGTCCCACATGTGGCCCTACTGCGCTCGTGGACTAAAACACAAGCCCTAGAAGCAAAGAAGCACCTAGTGCATTTTGAGGCCTCTTTTTTATTAGAATATATTTTAGGCAGCATGCCAGGTTTGAAGAGGTGTTGAGGTGCCAAAACAGTAGGAATCCCCCAATAGTGACCCCATTTTGGAAACTACACCCCTCAAGGAATTCATTTATGGTTGTTGTTACCATTTTGACCGCACAGTTTTTTCACAGCACGTATTTGAATTGGGCTGTGAAATGAAAAAAATTTCATTTTTTCCAATAAAATGTCATTTGTGATCAAAATTTCTTATTTTCACAGGGAACAAAATACCCCATTTTGTTGCCCAATTTGTCCTTAGTGTGGTAATACCCTACTTGTGGTGATAAACTGCCGTTTGGGCCCATGGGAGGGCTCAGAAGGAAAGGAGCGCTATATGTTTGTTGGAGTCCAGATTTTGCTGGATTGGTTTTCGGGTGCCATGTCGCATTTGCAGAGCCTCAGAGGTATCAAAGCAATGGAAACCCACCAAAAGTGACCCCATTTTGGAAACTACACCCCTCAAGGAATTCATTTATGGTTGTGGTTAGAATTTTTACCACACAGTTTTTTCACAGCACCTATTTCAATTGGGCTGTGACATTAAAAAAATATCATTTTTTCCAATAAGATGTAATTTTTTATCAAAATTTCTTATTTTCACAGGGAACAAAATACTCAATTTTGTTGCCCAATTTCTCCTGAGTGCAGCAATACCCCATTTGTGGCAATAAACTGCCGTTTGGGCCCATGGGAGGCCTCAGAAGGGAAGGAGCGCTGTGTGTTCTTTAGAGTGCAGATTTTGCTGGATTGGTTTTCGGGTGCCATGTCGCATTTGCAAAGCCCCAGAGGTATCAAAGCAATGGAAACCCATCAAAAGTGACCCCATTTTAAAAACTACACCCCTCAAGGAATTCATTTATGGGTAATGTGACCATTTAGACCCCATAGTTTCTTCACAGAACTTATTTGAATTGGGCTGGGAATTAAAAAAAATATTTTTTTTTCCAATAATATTTCATTTTAGCTCAAAAATTCTTATTTTCACAAGAAATAAAATACTCCATTTTGTTGCCCAATTTGTCCTGAGTGTGGCAATACCCCATTTGTGGTGATAAACTGCCGTTTGGGCCCATGGGAGGGCTCAGAAGGAAAGGAGCGCTGTGTGTTCTTTGGAGTCCAGATTTTGCTGGATTGGTTTTCGGGTGCCATGTCGCATTTGCAGAGCCCCAGAGGTATCAAAGCAATAGAAACCAACCACAAATTACCCCATTTTGGAAACTACACCCCTCAAGGAATTCATTTATGGGTGTTGTGACCATTTTGACCCCATAGTTTTTTCACAGAACTTATTTGAATTGGGCTGGGAATGAAAACAAAATTATTTTTTTCAAATAATATGTAGTTTTGGCTGAAAATGTCTTATTTTCACAAGAAACAAAATACCCCATTCTGTTGCGCAATTTGTTCTGAGTGCCGCAATACCCCATTTGTTGTGATAAACTGCCGTTTGGGCCCATGGGAGGGCTCAGAAGGAAAGGACCACCATTTGGCCTACTGGGAATTTTCTAGTGCGAAGTCATGTATGCAGAAGCACCTGAGGTACCAGTACAGTTGAAACCCCCGAGAAGTGACCCTGTTTTAATAACTACACCCTTAAGGCATTCATCTAGAGAGTGTAGTGAGCATTTTGACCAGAGACCTACACCCCATAAACTGTAATGTGGGTTCTCCCGGGTATGGCAATACCCTACATGTGGCTGTTATCAGCTGCCTGGACACACAGCAGGGCTCAGAGGGGAAAGACGAGGGGGGATAAGCTGTGCGGAGTGCATCCGGGTTTGTAAAATTGGGGTAAATTATAAACCAAGGGATGTATGATAAGTTTTAAAACTGACTTTCATACAGAGCTCTGGTTATTCGGGACACATGTCACATTGATATATTGTGTCATCCCTTATCGCCCTCTTATAGCAGACTTTGCACCTCTTTTGACTTTTTCCCTTCTTGCCAGTTTGTGAAACTTCTCCTGGAAAGTGTTGCCGCCTTGGTACGATGCGTGTGGCCCCGCTTCCAGAAGTACTGGGTGCCCCCCCTTCTTGGTCCCTAAAGAATAGGTTCTTGATAATCACCTCTTGAAATTCCAGGAAAGTTCCCGTCTGGCCTGCACATCGACGTAGCACGTACGCATTGTACAATGCCATCTGTATGATGTGCCCGGCCAGCTTCTTATACCACACCGCATGGCGCTGTAGGGCTTCAGGATTTGATCTTACAAGTCCATCCCTCCCATGTACCTATTGTAGTCCAAGATGCAGTCTGGTTTGGGGGTGGCCTTCCCTTCATATAGCCTAAACTTGTAGGTATACCCGGATGCACTCTCACAGCTTATACATCTTCACGCCATACCTTGCCCTCTTACCCGGCAGGTACTCGCGGAATTGAACCCTCGCTTTAAAATGTACCAGGGACTCATCAATAGAAATACACTTCTCGGGGGTGAATGCTTGGGAAAACCGGGCACTGGAACGGTCTAATAGGGGTCTCCGTTTATACAAACGGTCAAAACTGGGGTCATCTCGGGGTGGGCACGGCTCATTATCAGTATAATGTAAGAAGCGAAGTATTGCCTCATTTATTTATTTTTTTAGGTTCCAGTTCAGTTATGAAGTTGCTTTGAGGGGCCCATATATTAGAAACCCCTATCAAATACCCCATTTTAGAAACTAGACCCCTCAAAGTATTCACAACAGCATTTAGAAAGTTTATGAACCCTTTAGGTGTTTCACAGAAATTTAGAGCAATGTAGAGGTGAAATTTACATTTGTTTTTTGTCAGAAAATCCTCTTTATACCATTTTTTTTATAACACAAAAGGATTTATCAGAGAAACGCAACTTAATACGTATTGCCCAGATTCTGCAGTTTTGAGAAATATCCCACATGTGGCCCTAGTGCGGTAATGGACTGAAGCACCGGCCTCCGAAGCAAAGGAGCACCTAGTGGATTTTGAGGCCTCTTTTTTATTAGGCACCATGTCCGGTTTGAAGAGGTCTTGTGGTGCCAAAACATTGGGAACCCCCCAAAAGTGACCCCAATTTGGAAACTAGACCCCTTGAGGAATCCATTGTAGTTTTCTTGGGGTGCATACGGCTTTTTGATCAGTTTTTATTCTATTTTTAGGTGGCATGGTGACTAATAAACAGCAATTCTACTATTGTTTTTCTATTAGTTTTTTTTTACTGCGTGCACCATGCGCTATAAATGACATATTCACTTTATTCTGCGGGGCGATACGATTACGGCGATACCAGATGTTTATAGTTTTTTTTTATGTCTTATGGCGTTTGCACAATAAAATAAGTTTTGTAAACAATCATTTACTTTTTGTGTTACCTTATTCTAAGAGCCAGAACGTTTTTATTTTGCAATCAATAAAGCCGTGCGAGGACTTATTTTTTGCGTAACGAACTGTAGTTTCAATCAGTACCATTTTTATGCGACTTTTTGATCTCTTTTTATTCCATTTTTTGGGAGGTGAAGTGACCAAACAATTGTGATTGTGGTTCGGTTTATTATTATTTTCTTTTACGGCGTTCACCGTGCGGGATAAATAACGAAATAATTTTGTAGTTCAGGCCGTTACGGACGTGGCGATACCAGTTATGTATAGTTTATTTGTTTGTTTATATATTTTTATTGATAATAAATGACTGATAAGGGAAAAGGGGGGATTTTTACTTTTAATACTTTTAAAACTTTTATTTTCCTATTTTTACACATCTTTTTTTAACTTTTTTTTTACTGTATTACTTTGTCCCACTAGGGGACTTGAGGGCAGGAGGCCCTGATCGCAATTCTAATACACTGCACTACATGCGTAGTGCAGTGTATTAGAACTGTCAGCTACTCACTGACAGCAAGCATAGTGGGTCCTGACGTTGTCAGGACCCACTAGGCTTCAGTCTATGGCATAGCCGGACGCCATTGTTTGGTGTCCGGTTGCCATAGTCATCACCATCGCCGGCCGCTATCGCGTAGCGGGCCGGCGATGGCAGCTTAACCCCTAAAAAGCCGCGATCTCTATAGAACGCGGCTTTTAAGGGGTTAATCAGCGGGGACATAGCGATCGGTCCCCACTGTAGGAGCTGTGACAGCTGCTGAACAAGACAGCAGCTGTCACAGTTCCTGTATGTGTCGGGAGGACGGCCGAAACGGCCGTTACTCCCGAGACGTACTATTAGGTCATGGAGCGCGAACGATACAGCTGCCATGACCTAATAGTACGTCCAGGAGCGGGAAGGGGTTAAAGAGGCTCTGTCACCACATTATAAGTAGCCTATATTGTACATGATGTGATCGGCGCTGTAATGTAGATTACAGCAGTTTTTTATTTAGAAAAAATGATCATTTTATGACCTATATTAGCTTTAGGCTGGGTTCACACGAGCATGTTACGTCCGTAATGGACGGAACGTATTTCGGCCGCAAGACCGAACACACTGCAGGGAGCCGGGCTCCTAGCATCATAGTTATGTACGACGCTAGGAGTCCCTGCCTCGCTGCAGGACAACTGTCCCGTACTGTAATCATGTTTTCAGTACGGGACAGTAGTTCCACGGAGAGGCAGGGACTCCTAGCATCGTACATAACTATGATGCTAGAAGCCCAGCTCCCGGCAGTGTGTTCGGTCCGGGACTTGCGGCCGAAATACGTTCCGTCCATTACAGACGTAACATGCTCGTGTGAACCCAGCCTTATGCTAATGAGTTTCTCAATGGACAACTGGGCGTATTTTACTATATGGCCAAGTGGGCGTTGTGGAGAGAAGTGTATGACGCTGACCAATCAGCGTCATACACTTCTCTCCATTCATTTATACAGCATATAGCGATATATCTATATCGTTATGTGCAGCCACATAAACACACTATAAGGTTACTGCAGTGTCCTGACAATGAATATACATTACCTCCAGCCAGGACGGGATGTGTATTCAGAATCCTGATCACTTCTCTGCACTTTTCTGTGATTTACAGCATAGCAGGCGTAGTCTCGCGAGATTACTCTGTAAACTGTCATTTACAGCGAGATCTCACTGTGCTGTGCTATAGTGTCACACAGACGCTACATAAGTGGTCAGGATTCTGAATACACATCACGTTCTGGCTGGAGGGAATGTATATTCATTGTCATGACACTGCAGTAACGTTATAGTGTGTGTATGTGGCTGCACATAGCGATATAGCTATATCGCTATGTGCTGTGTAAATAAATGGAGAGAAGTGTATGACGCTGATTGGTCACTGATTGGTCAGCGTCATACACTCCTCTAAAACACGCCCAGTTGTCCATTGAGAAACTCATTAGCATAAAGCTAATATAGGTCATAACTCCGTCAAAAATGATAGTTTTTCTAAATAAAAAAACACTGCTGTAATCTACATTACAGCGCCGATCACATCATGTACAATAGAGGCCACTTATAATGTAGTGACAGAGCCTCTTTAAATAAAAAGAGTGGAAAGAACCCTTATCTTGACTTTTTCAATGATTTTTCAATGGCTTTTGTTGTGTGATATCACGCTGCAGCAAGTTATCAGAGTCAAGTTAAAGATGGCTACATCCGTATATAAACATTACGCACACATATACAACACACAAACCGTGGGGGTTTGACCCTATATGGTGCTGGAGAGCAACCTAAAAATAGGCTTGATAAGGATGTTGACCACACCCATCCCTATCCAACTCCAGTAGGAGAGCTCTCACCAGGGAAGTTCTGTTCGTGTACTATTTGCCCTTAGAGGTTAGTTAGGGTTCAAGTAGTGAGGTAGTGAGCGATGTGTGGGCAAGGCTGTTTATTATTTTCATTACTGCAATAATTTGAAAGCTGAATAAAGCCATTTCCTTTGGATGGATGTTGACTTCTATGCTGTTAATTTGACACTCAGCACCTCAAACATCTCTGTAGAGTTAAGGAAGCTGGTACCTTTGATGATAAATTAAAGTGTAGCTAAACGTTAGACAAAGTTCTGACATGTCATAGTGACATGTCAGAAGTTTGGATTGGTGGGGGTCCGAGCACTGAGACCCCCACCAATCGCCAGAACGCAGCAGCTGAAGCGCTCGTGTGAGCGCTCAGCCACTTCGTGTCTGTTCGGCCTTTTACAAAAATAAATGTATCGGTGTACGGACTCAATAGAAAGTCTATGAGCCCGTACTCCGATACATCGGCTTTCTGGAAAAAGCCGAACAGACACGAAGTGGCTGAGCGCTCACACGAGCGCTTCAGCTGCTTCGTTCTAGCGATTGGTGGGGGTCTCAGTGCTCGGACCCCCACCAATCGAAACTTCTGACATGTCACCAGGACATGTCAGAAGTTTGTCAAACGTTTAGCTACATTTTAACCCAAATATTATAACACAAATACATGTATATATAAAATACATACATAAACATTTATATTCACAATAATCACATACATTGTATACTCATTATGCACACATATACACATTATTCACATTCTTACACATTATGCACACATATATAAAATACGCATGCATATACACATAACACACATATACACCCGCATATATAACATTTCATACATATGCATATAAATATTATGCACACATATATAGTTTACGCACATACATTATGCACACATATACACTACACACATCACGTGTGTATTCTGAACACATTACACGTGTATGCACAATACGCACACATATACACATTACACACAAACACGTTATACACACATACATAATATACATAGAATGCACACATACACTTACTTTGTGTGCAGTGAGCTGGATCTCCGCTCCCATCAAGCAGCAGGTCTATAACTCCCCTGCCAAATCCCATGACTGGCCTAAGTAGAGTCATGTGCTAATTAACCATGTTAACCTTTTATTCCCCTTTCCCTTCCAATAAAGACATGTGACAACCGAGGTTGGATGTGAAATGGCCACAGCAGCCGTTTATTAATTGACATTATTTTGAAATGCAATTTAATCCGAAACATTCGGATAACTCCTTTAGGAATTCGGTCAGAGAATTCCTACTATAATTCACATGACCCAACATGGGTCAGAATCATAAATAACAATTAACATTTTTTAACACTAAACAGAACAGGGGAAGTCCTTGAAGCCATTTTTCCGATTTCCTTTTAAATAGCCATCTGCAAACCACCACCAACTATTTACCTCCAGCCGTAAACCAGCTCGGAGGCACCGCTCACCCCTGCAGATGGCTCCAAACACCAGAAGACCACTTCAAAGGGATAACACCCTATGAAGTCTTCAAATGATCTACCGTTTTGGGGGACGCATACCCACGATGCAACCACCCCACTATTTTGTACTGACCAACCTCAAGGACTCCCCCCACCACAGCGAAACATGCCTTGACCACCTTAAGCCTGTGAGTCCCTCCAAACCACCACCGCCCTCTCAATTCCTTCTGCTAAGGCCAGGCTCCACAAATCAATTCCAACCTCGGTCAAATGTACCCCATCACTCCTCCAATAATTTCCGACTCCTGACTCCAAGTCCCTGTGTCGAACACAAATGCCCCCGTTCTTAGCAACGAAGCGTGACACCGCTCGGTTTACCTTAATGCGGGCTTTGTTAACCCTCTCGACTGATCTCGCTAAACGCCAAAACTTCCTCGGAACTATGTCCGACCAAACAATCACTATGTGTGGATAAGATGCCCATAAACACAATAAATTATGTTTAATATCCCGCACTAACTCACGAAACGGGCGCACCCCCAGATCATTCCCCCCCACATGTAACACCAGAACCTCCAGAACCCTATCTAACTGAGAGTATGTTTGAAACTCGGTCAGTACCCGGCTCCATAACATACCTCGGAATCCCAGCCAGTGTAAAACCGCATCGTGCCGCGGAATGTGAAGCTGGCGGCCATCTGGGCGAACGTCCGCCCGCAGTGCCCCCCAGTGCACAAAAGAGTGTCCTAAAAGCCACACTAAACAAGGGCGATGATCTGAAAAGAAAGAACAAGCACCTCACATGAAAAACAATCAAAGCAAAATTACCCACTCACAACAAATGAGGGCGCACGTAAGTCCGAAACCTATTGGACTCCCACCGGCCAATGCGACGCACACCCTCATCATCCAACCCCCAACGCCCCGCTTCAGTAGCAGCGCCGATCCTGAACGAGTGAGACGAGTAATACCCCTGCCCCATGCCAACCTCAGCCAAGCATTTTTTAAATACAGCACCAAATTGATACCTGGACAAAAACGAGCCATTCTCATGACGGAGCAATGGCGACTCAGGCACCCCACCCTTTGGCTTAAAAGCAACCATACAAGCAACCGGACATATCGCCGACCCCGGGAGGGCAAACTACACTATCCGCTTACCCCGACCCACTTGATCAGTCTTGGACCGCCGGAAAAAAAACTCGAGTCTATCCCCATATAGACCCATATCCGCCTGTCGCAATCCCCCAGCCCTCGCCGCACTAGGAGAAACCAACTCCCCAATTCTGAGTGCTCCAAAAAACGCGAGGGAAAAAGCCAAACGAAACAACTCTACCTCATAAGGCGACTTACAAACAGCCCCCAGCGATGCGCCCAACGAACCCAGGAGGGTAAATGACACGGGTCGCCTCTGATCTGCTTCAGCCCTGCCGCGACGCAAACCTTTCAAAGCTTGCCTTACTAAAAAATGCTTGGACACATCCTGGAAACCCCGTAATTTAAATCCAAACGCCAAACCAGCAACAAAACGATTCACTTTCGCCAGGGAAAACCCCGCCTCCCAAGCATCCCCCAACCAGTACAACAATGCTACCAACCTGTCTTGCTCCGTGCTGACGTTACCCAACACTCTTACCCACTCCTCCCACTGCTGCCAACAAGCCGAATAAGCGCTCCAAGTCGCACTAGCCAGCGACCGCTCAATCAACCGTTCCACTGGACCGAAATCAGATCCCAGAGATGTTCCGGGCAAGCCAAACCGAACAGCTCCCGGTGCCAATTGACGAAATCGATCCCACTGCGAGCGAGAAAGAGCATCAGCAATACAATTGGAAACCCCTGGTACATGCACCGCAACTACCCAAGTGTTTAAAGACAAGCACACCAAAACTAGGTGACGCAACAACTGAACCACAGGTGGAGAAGATGCTGATAAGTTGTTAATTGCTAACACCACCCCCATGTTATCGCAGTGGACACAAACCTTTTTATCCCTGAGCCTGTCCCCCCAAATGGTCACCGCAACCACTATGGGGAACAGCTCGAGCAGGGCCAGATTCCGCGTAAGACCACTGATCACCCAGCTGTCCGGCCAGTTCCCCGCACACCATTGACCTCCTGCATACGCTCCAAAACCACCGGACCCCGCCGCGTCAGTAAACAGCTCCAACTCGCCCATATCCTGTACCGGTGACATCCACAACGATCTACCGTTATATTGCCCGAGGAACGCATCCCAGACCTGCAGATCCGCCCTGTGATCCAAACCAATCCTCACAAAATGGTGGGACGCCCGGATACCCGCCGCCAATCGCCTACTAAAGATTCTACCCATTGGCATAATCCGACAGGCAAAGTTCAACTTCCCCAGCAGCGACTGGAGATCGCGCAAAGTGATCTTCTTCAATCGGCAAGCCCGCCTCACCTCCTGCCGCAATGGCAGTAATTTATCCTCAGGAAGCCTGCACTCCATTGCAACTGAATCAATTTCGATCCCTAAAAAACAAATGGTAGAGACCGGGCCCTCAGTTTTACCAGGCGCCAGGGGGATTCCAAAATCCGCCGCAACCTTGTGCAAGGAATACAATACGTTACCACAAACAGGGGAACCGCTAGGGCCGACGCACAAAAAATCATCAAGATAATGTATTAATGAATCCACCCCAGCTACGCCCTTCGTCACCCATTCCACTAAACTACTAAATGCCTCGAAGTATGCGCAAGAAAGAGAGCACCCCATTGGAAGACACCTATCGACATAAAACCCCCCGTTCCAGAAGCAACCCAACAGCCGTTGGCTCTCTGGATGTACAGGCAGCAACCGAAAAACCGCCTCGATGTCAGTCTTTGCCAACAATGCCCCGGGCCCCGCCTCCCGCACTAACGCCACCGCTTTGTCAAATGACGTGTAAACAACCGAGCATAAGTCGTGATCTATCCCGTCATTCACAGACGATCCCCTGGGAAAAGACAAATGCTGAATCAAACGGAATTTATGAGGCTCCCGCTTTGGCACAACTTCCAAGGGGGATACCACTAGATTCTCTATCGGCGGCTCGGCAAAAGGCCCGGCCATGCGACCCAACGACACTTCATTCAAAAGCTTTTCCGAAACGACCGCCGAGTGCAAATAAGCCGATTTAAGGTTGCGTCGTGTAACCAGAACCTCATGTGGAGGAGGGGGGATAACAAAACCAAACAAAAACCCTTCATAAATTAACCTGGCTGCAACTCTATTCGGATATTCACTTAGATACGGGGCCATCCTTTCCAACCTCACCGGCGACCGCCCCTTGACCAACGGCAGAGGACTGAGGGCCCGACCGCCTACCTTTCCGCATGCATTTTGCGGCCCCATGCGAGGACCCGTTGCACTCCGAACAGAGATGCTTAAATTTACACGTGGCACCGAACTTACATTGGCCATCGTTGAATTGCCAGCAGAACCCCAACTTTGACCCAGAGCCCTGTCCGGACTGACTAGACTGACCACCTTGGCCAACGCTCCCGGGAAAGGACTGCTTAACCGGGGCCATAACCAGTAACCACAGCGCAATATCCTTTTGATCTCACTGGATCGCCTGCCGGACCGCCTTCCGCTGGCGAAATTGCCTATACCGCCGACGTTCCTCTTCCTCCTTCTTACTCTCATCCCGCTTGCCCTTATCCAAATTGAATTTAGCAAGCGGCAGAAGAGAAAAAAATTCCACGTACTCGTCCTTCCAAATCCGGTCACGGACCTCCTGCTTAAGGTGAGCCCCTAAAGGGCCCTCAAAACAGATGTAAAAATCGCCCCGAGCACGATCGTCAAGCCGAATTCTATCCCCATCCGTCTGCGCCTCGGTTTGGACAGACACTGCTACCGCGTCCTTGGCCACCCCCGGAACGTCAACACCCACGGACCGCGACTGTACCTCCCGAAGACCTTCCCAAACCACCACTGGGGACCCCGCCGGAACTACAGGCGCCGCTGCCCTATCTAAGCGCCCGACTAACTCGCGCAAACAACCCACTAAATCTGATAATCCATCGCGCTCGACAACGCCACTACCAACAGCTGATAACTCCGCGCTCGCTGCCCCACCCCCAACACCCGACATGAAAATTGCTGGATACGGTAAAGTAGGAGTTATACACTCACCAGGCTGCCCAGGCGCTGTGTTCCCGCCAGTCGGAAAATTCTGACCGCGTTGCGACTCATCCAGCTCTCCATCTTCCAGATCCTCTCTGCCGATTGGTACTCGCACCGACATCTCCGACACGGGGATCCCGGCACGCTGGCAGAGGGGCCGACAACCTGCCGCCCGACCGCATGGACCCTGACTTCCGACCGAACCTGTTGCCGCGTCGTTGTTACCGATCTTGGCGTCCTCACCGATGCTCTCGAGGAAGCCTGCCCCCTGGCCGGAACATCACCATGTGGGGCGGCCGTGGACTGCATTCCGAAAACTGCGTCTGAAGGCGGAGGCATGACAGGGAGCCCGGCCTGCGACTCCCTGTTAACCGCCGAGCTCCATCGCGGCTGGGGATTCCTGCCAGGACACAGGCCCTGGGAGGAGGCGCCCGTCCCAGCAGCCTGGCTTGCAGCGTCCTTAGAAGGGCTCCCCCAGCGACGCCGGGCCCGCGGGGCCACATCCGGACTCAACCGTTCGGGTGGGCGGGACCTCCGGGAGAGGCTGGGTGACCGAGCCTCAGCCACCGCCGCTCCCGCCGACGCCCTCTGCTTTATCGGAGCAGGGGCAGGAAGTATCAGCTCTCCCCCCCCCCCACCGCCATGTCACCAGCGTCTGAGAGGGGGGAGGGGAGCGCATCCATGCGGGCCGCCGACACAGAGCGCCGGGCTCGGCGCGAAGACGGGCCCGCCTGAGGGATCCGGGCCAGCATCGCCACTGTCTCCTCCAGCCAGCCCGGATCGTGGTACGCAGCTGCTGCCCGCAGCTGATCAAGCAGCAGGACCGGAGACGCCATCAGGTAAGCAAGGAGCAGGGGAGCTGACTATTTCACTTGTTGTTCCTCCCGCTGCTTCCGGCTCAATGCCGAAAACAGCGGGAGGAACAGATAACACACCCCGGCTCCTCTCCGCTCCATCTCTTCCCTCACCCTGCCTCAACTAACCCTCCTTTTCTCCTATTGGCTGACCCTCCCTCCTATGGCAGTCACGGAGGCTTACCATTAAGCCCTCCGTGCTGCCGTCCAGCCTCCTCTATAGTTAGCAGAAAGCAGCAGCAGGATGTGGAGGACACACACAGGACTTTAGAGCCTTAGGTTAGCTCCTGATCTGCTATCAGCCCTGCAGTGCACCAGCAAACATCCTCCACCTCCCTCCTTCCTCCCTCATGATCACTGTAAAAATGTGGGAGTGACCCCCATTCCTAAAGGGTCACTAAATATATTTATTATGCCTTTTGTGTGCTCTAATAAGCTTTTCTCCCCAGGGTTGGAGTTTTAGAGGAAGACATGTTCCTGCTGTGTATTGCATTTCATGTGTGATTTGTACTGTCATTTTATATTGTATCGTTTGGTGTCCATAGGCAGTGATGGCTTTGTAACACACAGGGACGCTGCTGTTCCATCTAAATCCCAGGTACAGGTATAGCAGAGAGCACCAGAGCGTTTGGCTAGGAACAGAGATAGCTAGAAACTGAGTTTCTGTCTGGAGAGGAAGAGGTGGGACTGTGTAGTTCCAGAGGCGGAGCCTAATAGGCTGCCTGTCAATGGAAAACTGATAGTACTAATAGATTGCAACATACATAAATAGTAATAGTGATCAGGGGTACAGGTCCTCAAGTCATCTAGTGGGAATAAAAAAAAATTATAAGAAGTTTAAAAAAATACGTTTCAAATTATAAAATTAAAAAATCTTTTTTTCCCTTTATCACAAGTAAAAAAATAAAACATAAAAAAATTATACATAATTGGTATTGCCGTGTACACTACAACCTTAACTATAAAAATATAATGTCATTTATTCCGCACAGTGCTTTTTTTTTGCCACTTTGCCTTCAAAAAAATGGATTTAAAAAGTTGCATGTAGCCCAAAATGGTACCAATAAAAACTACAGCTTGTTCCGCAAAAAACTAGTCCTCACACCTCTCCGTCAATGGAAAAACAAAAAAGTAATGGCTCCCATAATATGGCAACACAAATATGTGGTTTTAAAAAAATATATTATACTGTGTAAAAGTAGAAAAACATAAAAAAAAAAACATATATAAATATGGTATTGCCATAATCATACTGTCCCGCAGAATAAAGTTAACATGTTATTTATATAGCACGGTGAACGTCGCATTAAAGAAAACTAAAAAACTATGCAGGAGTTGCTGTTTTTTTATCATCTTGCCTTCCAAAAAATGGAATAAAGAGTGATCAAAAAGACACATGTACCCCAAAATCGTACCAGTAAAAACTACAGCTTGTCCTGCAAAAATCATCCCTCATACCACTACGTCTATGAAAAAATAGAAACGTTTTGGCTCTTGTTAGTAGGGGTTGAAAAAATGTGAAGGCCAAAGGGAAACATTTCTTCTGTTTCAAGTGGTAGTTATCAAGGCCCTAGTATTTGGGAAACAGTAAGGGGAGGGCTATTGTACAAGGGCAACACTTTCCCAGTGAAATTCCCCAAACTGCAAAGGTGCAGAATTTGCACCAAAATTAAGATAAAAAAAGGTAACTCGTGGGGGGGGGGGGTTCCACTGTTTTGGTCCATCAGGGGTGTCATGGCTATGGGGTATGTGGACCCACTAGGCCTCTCTGCCGTAGCGGAGTAGCAGCTGGCTAAATAATAGTCAATAACAGTCTCTAGGACAAGAGTACATGGATAGATGATTTGGCAGACACTTGGTGTAGCAGACACGTGGCATAGCAGACATGTGGAGTAGCGCAGATACGTGGCGTAGAAGACACTTGGCACTGATGATACTTGGCACTGATGACACTTGGCACAGATGATACTTGGCACAGATGACACTTGGCGGCACAGATGACACTTGGCTTCGCACCAGAACAAACACAATTACGGAATACAGGGTACGGGAACACAGGATACAACTAAGGGACCATTTGCAATAACGAACATGGGCAGACACAACGCTCAGGCAAGGAGAGGAAGGGCAGAGCCCTTTTTAAAGTCTAGGGTGTATAGGGATTGGCTGGGGAACGTTGCACTGGTTTGCACGCTGGCCCTTTAAGGACGGTAACCAGAACATCTTACAGGACTCACAGGAGAGCTGCAGTCGCATGTCTGGGGAGGGAGACGCCGGTAAGTAGGACGTGCTGGCGATCAGCGACTGCGGGCACAACAAGGAGCTTTGCAAATGCGACATGGCGCCCAGAATCCAATCCAGTAAAATCTGCGCTCCAAAAGCCAAATGGTGCTCCTTCCCTTCTGATCCCCTCTGTGTGCCCACAGCAGTTTATGACCACATATAGGATATTGTGATACCCAGGAGCAATTGTTTTACAAAGGTTGGGTTGCTGTTTCTCCTTTATTCCTTGTTAAAATTAAAAAATGTGATCTAAAATTACATCTTATTAGAATACAAAAATATTTTTCATTTTCACTGACCAATTCTAATAAAATTTATGAAACTCGTGTTGTAAAAATGCTCACTACACCCCAAGATTAACTCTTTGTGGGAGCAGTTTCCAAAATTGGATTTTTTTAAGGGGTGTTTCTTATGTTTTAGCACCTCAAGGCCTTTGCAAACCTAGAATAGTGCCCGGAAAACATCCTAATAAAATGGGGGACCAAAATACACAAGGTGCTCCTTTTTTTCTGAGGCCTGTGTTTCAGTCATGTAGCACACTAGGGCCACATATGGGATACTTCTGAAAACTGCAGAATCAGGGTAATAAAAATTGAGCTGTGTTTCTCTGTTAACATTTGCAGTGATACAAAAATTAAGAATTAAAATTGGAACATAAAAAAGGAAATTTTCAAATTTCACCTTCACTTTGCTAAATGCTGTTTTGAATACATATAAGGGTTCAGTTCTTAAAAAGGGGTGATTTATAGGGGGTTTCTAACATAAAGACCCCACAAAGTCACTTCAAAACTGAATGGTCCCTAAAGAAGTTGATTTTTGAAATGTTCTTAAGGCCTCATTTACACGAGCGTGTGCGTTTTGCGCGCGCAAAAAACGCTGCGTTTTGCGCGCGCAAAAGGCACTTGACAGCTCCGTGTGTCATCCATGTATGATGCGCGGCTGCGTGATTTTCGTGCAGCCGCCATCATAGAGATGAGGCTAGTCGACGCCCGTCACTGTCCAAGGTGCTGAAAGAGCTAACTGATCGGCAGTAACTCTTTCAGCACCCTCGACAGTGAATGCCGATCACAATATACACCAACCTGTGAATAAAAAAAGACGTTCAAACTTACCATGAACTGCCTGCTTCCTCCAGTCCGGTCTCCCGGCCGTTGCCTTGGTGACGCGTCCCTCTCTTGTCATCCGGCCCCACCTCCCAGGATGACGCGGCAGTCCATGAGACCGCTGCAGCCTGTGATTTGCTGCAGCCTGTGCTTGGCCTGTGATTGGCTGCAGCTGTCACTTGGACTGAATTGACATCCCGGGAGGTCGGACTGGAGGAAGGAGCCGGGACTTATCGGTAAGTCCGAACTTCTGGTTTTTTTTACACGTATATATATATTGTGATCGAAAGTCACTGTCCATGGTGCTGAAACAGTTTAAGTCTTTCAGCACCGTGGGCAGTGACTGTCTCCTGACGTCGCGTACCCGAACATTTTTTGCCGGGTTCGGTCAAAACGAGTTCGGCCGAACCCGGTGAAGTTCGGTGCGCTCATCTCTAATTTGACACTCCGTTTGGATGTTTGTAAACAGAAAAGCACGTGGTGCTTTTCTGTTTACATTCATCCTTTTGACAGCTCTTGCGCGAATCACGCAGTTCGCACGGAAGTGCTTCCGTGCGGCATGCGTGGTTTTCACGCACCCATTGACTTCAATGGGTGCGTGGATGCGCGAAAAACGCACGATTATAGAACATGTCGTGAGTTTTACGCAACGCACTCACGCTGCGCAAAATTCACGCATCGTCTAAACTGCCCCATAGAGTAATATAGGTGCGTACGACACGCGTGAAAAGCACGAGCGTCGCACGCGTGTATATTACGTTCGTGTAAATGAGGCCTCAAATTGTGAAGAATTACTGCAAAACTTGTAAGGCCTAATGCACACGACCAGAGGCGTAGCTAGGTTCTCCTGCACCCGGAGCAAAGATTCAGATTGGCGCCCCCCCCCCCCCCAACATCTCCTTCCCCCTCGCCATGTTTTCTTTCCCTACCAATCAATGAGATGTCATTTTTTGTTCACAATTTTTTTAATGTAACTTGAGTATAAAAGCATTTCTACATTTTACACGCGATATAGTCCTATAATGTAATTAACATAAAAATAAATTAAAAGAAAATAAATTAAAGAGGCCACACACAGCCCCCTGTAGATAGCGCCACACAGCCCCTCTCTTGTAGATAGTGCCACGCACAGCCCCTTGTAGATAGTGCCACACACCGCCCCCAGTAGATATTGCCACACACAGCCCCCCTTGTAAATAGTGCCACACAGTCCCCCTTGTAGATAGTGCCACACACAGCCCGCTGCCCCTTTGTAAATAGCGCCACACTCCCTCCCCTTTTAAATAGCGCCACACTCCCCCCCTTTTAAATATCGCCACACTCCCCCCCCCCTTTTAAATAGCACCACACTCCCCCCCCTTTTAAATAGCACCACACTCCCACCCCTTTTAAATAGCGCCACACTCCCAATCCTTTTAAATAGCGCCACACTCACACACCTTGTACTTAGCGCCACACTGGGAACAGACCGGTGAGCAGTAGCCTACCGCTACCACTCTCCGCTCTGCCTGGTGTGACTTACCAGAGAAGCCGAGGAGGTCATGCGGCGCAGGCAGTGGCGGAGTTCCTTCTGATTAGGGTTGGTGACAGCCAGGGCCGGCCTTAGCTTGGATGGCGCTCTGTGCGGGACTTTCTATTGCCACCCCCTACACAAACCAAAAATGAACCACATATATGGACACGCTGGAACATATATACTGTACATACATAAAGATAGATATTTAGACATACAGGCAAATATACATACACACATTCTGGAATATATACATACATACAGGTAAATATATAGACGTACAGACACATATACGCACACACACCGGCAGATAAATACACAGACCGGAACATATACAAATACATAAAAGACACAACTATACAAGCAAAAAGACACATTCACAAACAGACCCATATATACGCACACAGGCACATATGTACACAGCACAGATAATGTAGTAGATGTTACCTGCAGTCCTATGTAACACCACAGATAACAGTGATAACTCTCTAAATACAGATAGTAGTGTTACCTGCAGTCCTATGTAACATCACAGATAACACAGTGATAACTCTCTGAGTACAGCTAATGTAGTAGCTGTTGCCTGCAGTCCTATGTAACACCACAGATAACACAGTGATAACTCTCTAAATACAGATAGTAGTGTTACCTGCAGTCCTATGTAACACCACAGATAACACAGTGATAACTCTCTGAGTGCAGATAATGTAGTAGCTGTTGCCTGCAGTCCTATGTAACACCACAGATAACACATTGTAGCAGAGCTGAGATTGTAATTTAGCACAATGTGTTATCTGTGGTGTTACATAGGACTGCAGGCAACAGCTACTACATTATCTGTACTCAGAGCGTTATCACTGTGTGTTATCTGTGGTGTTACATAGGACTGCAGGTAACACTACTACATTATCTGTACTCAGAGAGATATCACTGTGTTATCTGTGGTGTTACATAGGACTGCATGTAACATCTACTACATTATCTGTACTCAGAGCGTTATCACTGTGTGTTATCTGTGGTGTTACATAGGACTGCAGGTAACACTACTACATTATCTGTACTCAGAGACTTATCACTGTGTTATCTGTGGTGTTACATAGGACTGCAGGTAACACTACTACATTATCTGTACTCAGAGAGATATCACTGTGTTATCTGCGGTGTTACATAGGACTGCAGGTAACATCTACTACATTAACTGTACTGTGTAGCAGAGCTGAGATTGTAATTTAGCACACAGTACAGATAATGTAGTAGATGTTCCCTGCAGTCCTATGTAACACCACAGATAACACAGTCATATCTCTCTGGGTACAGATAATGTAGCAGTGTTATCTGCAGTCCTATGTAACACCACAGATAACACAGAGATAACTCTCTGAGTACAGATAATGTAGTAGATGTAAGAGACAAACAAATGCAGAGACACAGACAGAGACACACACACACACACACACACACACACACTGTAACATATACACATACAAACACAGAGACACACATTACACACTACACACACAGACACTCACCATGTCTCCTTGCTGACAGGTCAGGACGGGCTGTGTGTGGGCGGAGCTTCCTCTCTGCTTCTCGGCAGAGCACAGAGCACAGAGTAGAGGAGAGCTGGAAGGCTGCAGCACGGGAGTGGACCTGTCCTCTGACCTGAGTCATCTGACCTCATGTCACTGACGTGAGGTCAGGTGACTGGACTGGTCCACTCCCTGGCCGTCACAGACCCCAGTTAGAACGCCGTAATGTCCTGGCTCTTCCTAAGCTGCCGCAGGTGTCCCACATACGGGGCGCCTATCAGCAGCGATCAGCTGCTCTTCGGCGCCCCCCCTTCACTATCCTCCGGGTTGCGCCCGGGGCACATGCCCCGCCTGCCCCCCCTAGCTACGCCCCTGCACACGACTGTGGTGGTTTTGCGGCCAGCAAAACCACGGATCCGTTGTCTGTATTTGTGGTCAAATAGTCTGCAAAAAGCCTTTTGTAGTGCATCCGTGTGTCATCTGTATATACGGATTTGCAAAAAAAGAAAAGGAAGGCAAGAATTGATGTCACCAGTTTGTCCCAACCCCCTGAGTAGGTCACATGATGCGCAAATATGGACAGTAAAGTGACATCTCCTGAGTGTTTGTGGCCTGGACTCGCGGCCCCCATAATGGTTTGTGAAAATCAGAGTTGTGTGCATGGGGCAATATAAATGAATAGGTCCGAGTGCTATCCGGACCCATTCATTTATATTGCAGATAGCACACAGACAAAAAACTGCGGTCGTGTGTTTAAAAAATTATGTCATCATAAAGTAGACATATGGGAAATGTTAAAGAGGCTCTGTCACCAGATTTCCAACACGCCCAGTTGGAAATAAGATTAAAAACGCCCAGTTGTCCATAAGAAAGGCTCATTTGCATAAATATAAAAATGCTCATAACTTGACCAAAACTGCTCGTTTTTGAAAAAGAAAAACGTTCCTGTTATCTACATTGCAGCGCCGATCACATGCTATAGGAGATAGGGATTTGAAAATCTGGTGACAGAGCCTCTTTAAGTAGTTACTATTTTATGTGGTATTACTATGTCTTACAAGCAGAAAAAAATCTAATTTTGAAAAGTACTAATTTTTCAAGGACCCAGTGGTTTGTGATGGCAGCCAGGCTGTAAGGAAACAAATCCTCCTGCACTTGGTGACCCCAAATATATAAATAACTGAAAGCTCTATTAACCGCTTGAAGACACTGGACGAGAATACTCGTCCTGAGCAGCCGATGCTTGCCGCATTAGGATGGATATTCTTGTCCTGTGTGACAGCCAGTGTGCGCGCGATCATGAGCGGGGCAAAGGCTGTTATACACAGCAGCAGCCCCGCTCTAACGGTGGAGAGAAGAGAAAACTCTTCTCTTCGCCGTTAACCCCTTGAATGTCATGATCAAAGCTGATCACGGCATTCAAAGTGTATATGAGAAGGGTGGACTCCCCTCTGATCGCGTCACAGAAAATCCCTGTGACGCGATCGATGGCCATACCTTGTATAGCCGGACAGCTTAGGGTCCATTGAAGGACTATATTGTGTCTGACTATATTCCCTGTTGTTAGGACATTAAAGTTCAAAAATCAAAATGAGAAATCCCCCTATGGGATTAAAAAACAAAATTTCAATTAATTAAAATAAAACAAAAAGTTATGTTAAATAAAAATCTTGTAAAAAAAAATATACAGAAATGCAAATTTTTTACAATTAGTAAACTTTACAAAATATAAGTCCCAAAACATGAAATAATATACACAGATTTGGTATCGCCACGACCGTAACAATCTGTAAAACAAATGTATATCATTACATCTGATGATCGGCGTATGGTGTAGAAAAAAAAAAAAAATGAAAACTGCAGCGGAATTGATTTTTGTCGGCATTTTTGCCAAAATAAAAATTTATATAAATGAAACAATAATGTAAATGTACCAAAAAATGGTACCTACATAAAATACAACCCGTCCCGCAAAAAAAAAACAAAGTCTCATACAACTACGTCGTACAAAAATTAAAAAGTTAAGAGTTTCGGGATGCAAAGAGGGAAATATAAAAAATTGTTCTGTCCTCAATGCCAAAATTCGCTGGGGTTAATACTTGTCAAAATGGGGCATTGTGGAAGGCACAACTTTGTTGAGGATAACTTTATTTATGGGGCACTGTACAGAAACTGTATATCATTATCGAGAGGCCGGTTTATAGGACCAGGGGCAAACACAGGATTTCTAACGGTGGGATATTCAAGCACATTTGTGTCCATGGTAGAAACAGGCAAATGCCACCTCTCTCCCCCGTTATATGGAATTCCCAGGATTTTATGAAGGGTTAGTAAGTCCTTTGCAGCGTTATGGGTCCTCTTTATCTTTTAAACATCTATTAGGATTTCCATTTGTCTAAGCGGCTTGAACGATTCACATTTTTAACATCAGATTTTTATAGTTATTAAAAATTAATTATTTCTACACAGCTGCAAAACAGAAAATGAACACCAGATGGGGCAAAGTGATGCAACACAATACTATATATTATATGAAGTGACCAGCAGGTGGCAGTTAGAACACAAAGATTGTACTAAAGGTCAACATAGCGTACTATGTGAAAACTATATTCAGCATAGAGTGTTATTGGTTGAAGCAGTCAGCAGGAGGCAAAGCTAAGAAATATCCTCAGGCAAAGCACTATTCACATAGCAATACTACAATTTCTAATGCCAGGATAAGACTGCCTTGGATTTTCTGATAATGCTGCGTTTGTGGAGATTTTCTTCTCTATCTTTCTTTCTTCTCTATCTTGTGTGGGCAGAACTCTGTGTGAAATGATTCAAAGGCAATCTGCTAGTGTGATTAGCATTGTATTAAGGGTGTATTAACACAGTGCCGTTTTGTACCGTCTGATTGATAATACTCTGTAGACATGGAGCTGTGTCCAGATCTGAGATATTGTTAGTTCTGTGTGATATACAGTAGGTGAAGGCCAGGTGTATAGATATAGGGGGCAGAGGTAGTAGTGGCAAACAAAGGCATGTCATCCACATCAGAAGACACCAAAATGATAAATGGCACATGGTAAGTTAGGGCCCTGTTACAGAATTTGCACTGGGGCCAAGTAGCTTCAAGTTATACCTCTGTTGGTAGCAAGGAGTACAAAACTACTGCATAATAATTGGGATATAAATGTGTATAGTGCAATAGATGGGACTGCAATATCTTTAGAAGTGTTACCCCCTGCAGGCAATTCTAATTATGTAGAAGCTGAGACCTACATAACTATCACTTGTTCTAAGTTGGTGAGGGAAGCAATAGAGTTGGACTCCAAGGCTTAATCAGTTGATGATGATATTGTATAGGATCTGCCAGGCACAGCTTCTGTGTCCACGCCCATAGATAATCAGTCTGCACTTGCTTCTATGTCTGTGAGACTGACTCCATCTTCCACCACTCAGGATGGCAGGCTTAGGAATGGGAGAGCCTATCACAGCCTGGCCAGACGGAGCTAGCTCCCGCCCTGTCTATTTATACCTGCCTTTCCTGTTCCTCCTTGCTTGTGATTCTTCTCGTTTGGTTTCCTGGCCCTGCTGCAGCTTCTTGAACTATTTGACCCTGCTTCATATTGACCCTGGCTTACTGACTACTCTCCTGCTCTGCGTTTGGTACTTCGTACACTCCTGGTTTGACTCCGCTTGTTCACTACTCTCCTGCTCTGCGTTTGGTACCTCGTACACTCCTGGTTTGACTCGGCTCGTTCACCACTCTTGTTGCTCACGGTGTTGCCGTGGGCAACTGCCCCATTTCCCTCAGCTTCAGTGTACCCTTGTCTGTTTGTCTGTCGTGCACTTATGGAGCGTAGGGACCGTCGCCCAGTTGTACCCCGTCGCCTAGGGCGGGTCGTTGCAAGTAGGCAGGGACTGAGTGGCGGGTAGATTAGGGCTCACTTGTCTGTTTCCCTACCCCCGTCATTACAGATATAGTGAATGCTTCAGCCATTGATATTACAGGTAAAATAAATCAGGTAGCTTGTGGTAACAAGCCTTGTTATAGCACTAAGCAGCAGCAGATTATAATGAGGGCAATCTGGGCAAGTGACCAGGGCCCAAGGTTGCAAAGGGGGCCCAACAGCACTATAATTGTATCTGCGTTTATGGGACGCAGATACAATTAACATATCACTAGTGATGGCAGGGCAAGGAACATTAGTTCCTTGCTCTGCCATTCAGCGCCTTTCAATTACGCAAACGGCACTTGCGTCATTGAAAGGCACTGAATGGCAGGACAAGGATGTTCAGCGAAGCTAGCTGCGTAATGACGTTGTCACGCCTCTGGCCTCATTTAAAAGCGCTGAATGGCGGGGCAAAGGACATTAGTTCCTTTCCCTGACAATCAGCGATGTTCAATGATGCCAGCGGCACAATGACATGAAGGTTTTTTGTTTTTTCAGCTAACAGTGAGTGGCGCTATCTACAAGGGGCTGTATCTACAGGGGGCTGTATCTATAGGGGGGTGTATGTGGGGCACTATCTACACGGGGCTGTATGTGGGGCCATTTTCTACAGGGAATCTATGTAGAGTACTAGCTACAGGTGGATCTATGTAGGGCACTATAACCAGGGGGGCTCTAAGGGGTCACTATCTACAGAGGGCTCTATTAGGGCACTATCTACTGGGGGCTCTATGGGGAGCAATATCTACAGGAGGCTCGATAGGGGGCACTATCTACAGGAGGCTCTATGTGGGGCACTGTCTACTAGGGGGCTCTGTTGGGCACTGTCTACTAGGGGGCTCTATGAGGGACACTATCTACAGGGGGCACTATCTACAGGGGGCACGGTGTGTGTGTGTGTGTGTGTGTGTGTGTGTGTGTGTGTGTGTGTGTGTGTGTGTAAGACACTGTATTTTGCTATTATAATCGGGGACAAAGTGTATAGTGCTATTATTATTAAAGGTGTAGTGTATGGCGCTATTATATTTCGGGGAGTAGTGTGTGGCACCATGAGAATTTTGTCTTCATTTATAGGTGCGGAAATGTTTGAAAAGTGAGAAGCTGAAGACATCTGAACGGCAAACTGCAGAAATGGGTCGTGGCTGGGAGAAGTCATCATAGAGGTCTAAACCAGATAGAGAAGAAAAGAAAAATAATGACAAGAATCTGAGAAGACGTCACCTGTGCGTCACTCAATGTAAATGTTCTGCCTATAATCAGTACTGTAGTCACTGTATGATCTGCAGCAAGATAATGAGTGGTATGAGTTATTTTTTATGTGAAACAGCAACCACCAGCAAGTCCTTACGATTGTTCAGGCCATGCTGGGAGCTGTAGGTTTACGCCGTACAAACCTATACGGCAGAGGTTACACTTAATTTTCAAATGATCTCTTTACTGAGCTGTATTGTGCAGGTACTGTATTTATGTACTGAGCTTTGTTCTGGTGCTGTATTTTTGTACTGAGCTTTGTTCTGGTGCTGTATATATGCACTAAGATTGGTTCTGATGATGTATATATATGTACTGAGCATGGTTCTGGTGCTGTATATACACCACGTTCCAAATTATTATGCAAATGTTATTTTTCGCTGATTTTCCTAAATAGTCGATGCAAATGACAGTCAGTATAATCTTCAAGCCATCAACCGTTGGAGTATAATGCGAATTTTATTGAACAAATCTCCTAATGATAACAGATTTTTTTAGAAGTAAAAAACTCAAAATGCACTTGTAATGACCGGGGGGTAGGGAAACGGACAAGTGAGCCCTAATCTACCCGCCACTCTGTCCCTGCCTACTTGCAACGACCCGCCCTAGGCGACGGGGTACAACTGGGCGGCGGTCCCTGCACTCAGTAAGTGCACGACAAACACGACAAACATACAAGGGAATACAAGCAAGGGAAAGGGGCAGTTGCCCACGGCAACACCGTGAGCAACCAGAGTGGTGAACGAGCCGAGTCAAGCCAGGAGTGTGCAAGGTACCAAACGAAGAGCAGAAGAGTAGTCAGTAAGCCAGGGTCTGTATGGAGCAGGAACAAAATAGAAGGAGCTGTAGCTGGGCCAGGAAACCACACGAAAAAGAATAACAAGCAAGGAGGAACAGGAAATGCAGGTATAAATAGACAGAGGGCGGGAGCTAGCTGAGTCTGGCCAGGCTGCGATAGGCTCTCCCACTCCTAAGCCTGCCAGCCTGAGTGGTGGAAGCTGGAGTCAGTCTCAGGGATGTAGATTCAGGTGCTGACTGATTAATTAAGGGAGTTAACCCCGAAGCTGTGCCTGGCAGATCCTTTACAGTACCCCCCCTTTTATGAGGGGCCACCGGACCCTTTCTAAGTGGACCTTGCTTACTGGGGAAACGCAGGTGGAACCTCCTGACCAATACCCCAGCGTGAACATCCCGGGCGGGTACCCAAGTCCTCTCCTCGGGCCCGTAACCTCTCCAATGGACCAGGTACTGGAGGGAGCCTTGGACCATCTTGCTGTCCACAATCCTGGCCACCTCGAATTCCACCCCCTCAGGGGTGAGGACGGGAACAGGAGGTCTCCCCGAGGGAGCCAAGGACGGGGAGCAGCGTTTAAGGAGGGAGGCATGAAACACGTCGTGTATACGAAAAGACGGGGGTAACTCCAGCCGGAAGGAGACAGGATTGAGGACCTCAATGACCTTATACGGCCCAATAAACCGGGGAGCAAACTTCTTGGACGGAACCTTGAGACGCAAGTTCCTAGACGACAACCACACCAAATCCCCGACCATAAACAGGGGGTTAGCAGAACGTTTTCTATCAGCCTGAGTTTTTTGTACGCTCTGGGACGCCTCTAGGTTCTTCTGAACCTGGGCCCAGACTGTGCACAGTTCCCGATGAACGACCTCTACCTCGGGATTGTTGGAACTACCAGGTGAAACGGAGGAGAACCGTGGATTAAACCCAAAATTACAGAAAAAGGGAGAGACCCCTGACGAGTTACTGACCCGGTTATTAAGGGAAAATTCGGCGAGGGGAATGAATGAGACCCAATCATATTGACAGTCAGAGACAAAACACCTTAAGTATTGTTCTAGGGATTGATTAGTCCTCTCCGTTTGACCATTGGTTTCAGGATGGAAGGCAGAGGAGAAGGACAGATCAATCCCCAACTTCATACAGAAGGCTCTCCAAAACAATGAAACAAATTGTACCCCTCTGTCCGAAACAATATTGACAGGGACCCCATGGAGACGCAGGATGTGTTTGACAAACAAGGTAGCCAACGTCTTGGCGTTGGGTAGTTTCTTGAGGGGCACAAAGTGGCACATCTTACTAAAGCGGTCTACCACCACCCACACCACCGACTTGCCTTGGGATGGAGGCAAATCGGTGATAAAATCCATGGAGATATGTGTCCAAGGTCTCTGGGGAATGGGCAACGAACGCAGTAAGCCCGCTGGTCGGGACCTGGGAGTCTTGGACCTAGCACAAACCTCACAAGCGGCGACGTAGGCCTTAACGTCTTTAGGCAACCCAGGCCACCAATAATTTCTGGTAATGAGGTGTTTGGTACCCAGGATGCCTGGATGACCAGATAGTGCGGAGTCATGATTTTCCCTAAGTACCCTTAGCCGGAATTGCAGGGGAACAAACAGCTTGTTCTCAGGAAGGTTCCCGTGAGCTGAACCTTGATCAGCAGCAATTTCAGAGACTAAATCAGAATCGATCGAGGAAATGATTATACCTGGAGGCAAAATACAAGCAGGATCTTCCTCCGAGGGAGGGCTGGCCATGAAGCTACGCGACAGTGCATCAGCCTTAATATTTTTAGACCCAGCCCTATAGGTAACCAAAAAATTGAATCTGGTAAAAAATAACGCCCATCGAGCTTGTCTCGGGTTTAGCCTCCGGGCAGATTCTAGGAAAACCAGATTCTTGTGGTCGGTAAGGACCGTTACCTGGTATCTAGCCCCCTCCAGGAAGTGGCGCCACTCTTCAAATGCCCATTTAATGGCTAAGAGTTCGCGGTTGCCAATATCATAGTTATTCTCAGTTGGCGAAAACTTCCTGGAGAAGTAGGCACAGGGGCGGAGATGGGTGAGGGACCTGGTACCCTGGGACAAGACAGCCCCCACTCCCACCTCAGATGCGTCAACTTCCACGATAAATGGCTCCATTTGGTTGGGCTGAACCAGCACCGATGCCGAGATAAAGCACTTCTTAAGGACCTCAAAAGCCTGGACAGCCTCAGGAGGCCAGTGGAGGAGATCAGCACCTTTGCGAGTGAGGTCCGTAAGAGGCTTAGCGATGACCGAGAAGTTAGCAATAAATCTCCTGTAATAATTAGCGAACCCCAAAAAACACTGTAACGCCTTCAGCGAGGCAGGTTGGACCCACTCCGCCACAGCCTGAACCTTGGCGGGGTCCATGCGGAATTCATGAGGAGTGAGGATTTGACCCAAAAATGGTATCTCCTGTACCCCAAACACACATTTTTCGGTTTTGGCAAACAGTTTGTTTTCCCGAAGGACCTGGAGCACCTTCCTGACATGCTCAATGTGGGAGGACCAGTCCTTGGAAAACACCAGTATGTCATCAAGGTACACTACAAGAAATATCCCCAGGTAATTTCTCAAAATCTCATTTATGAAATTCTGGAAGACCGCAGGGGCATTACACAACCCAAAGGGCATGACGAGGTATTCGAAATGGCCTTCGGGCGTGTTAAACGCAGTCTTCCACTCATCCCCCTCTTTGATGCGAATAAGGTTATACGCCCCCCGTAGATCCAATTTAGAGAACCATTGGGCCCCCTGAACCTGATTAAAAGAGATCAGGAATCAAAGGAAGGGGATACTGGTTCCTTACCGTGACCTTATTCAGGCTACGGTAGTCAATGCATGGCCTAAGACCACCATCCTTCTTCCCCACGAAGAAGAAGCCAGCACCTACCGGAGAAGAAGAGGGACGAATGTAACCCTTGGCCAGGGATTCCTGGATATACTCTCTCATGGCTTCACGTTCGGGACAAGAAAGATTAAATATCCTACCCTTAGGAAGCTTAGCTCCTGGTACCAATTCGATAGCGCAATCGTATTCTCTATGAGGAGGTAACACTTCGGAGGCCTCCCTAGAGAAAACATCAGCGAAGTCCTGAACAAACTCGGATAGCGTATTTGCCTCCTCAGGGGGAGAAATAGAATTAACAGAAAAACATGACGTACAACATTCATTACCCCATTTGGTTAGCTCCCCAGTATTCCAGTCAAACGTGGGATTATGCAACTGCAACCAGGGAAGGCCTAGAACCAAATCGTACGATAATCCCTGCATCAACAGTACAGAGCATTGCTCCAAATGCATGGAGCCAACAAGGAGTTCAAAAACAGGGGTATGCTGTGTAAAATAACCATTAGCAAGAGGAGTGGAGTCGATACCCACTACCGGGACAAGTTTAGGCAAATCAATCAGAGGCATAGCAAGAGACATAGCAAATTCCACAGACATAATATTAGTAGAGGACCCTGAATCCACGAAGGCACTGCCGGTAGCAGACCTACCACCAAAAGAGACCTGAAAGGGAAGCAAGATCTTAGTACGTTTCCTATTTACTGGAAATACCTGTGCGCCCAAGTGACCTCCCCGATGATCACTTAGGCGCGGAAGTTCTCTGGCTGCATTCTTACGCTTAGGACAGTTGTTCACTTGATGCTTGTCATCCCCACAGTAGAAGCAGAGACCATTCTTCCTGCGGAATTCTCTACGTTGTTGGGGGGACACGGAGGCCCCGAGTTGCATAGGTATCTCTGAGTCTTTCGGGGAGGAACGAAGCAACGGAACTTCGGGAGGCATCATGGGGGAGTCGGAGGAGAAAACACATAAACGTTCATGTTGTCGTTCCCTGAGACGTCGGTCAAGTCATACCGCTAAAGCCATAGCCTGGTCTAGGGAGTCAGAAGAGGGATAGCTAACTAGCAGGTCTTTCAGGGCATTCGACAGACCCAACCTAAACTGGCACCTTAAGGCAGGGTCATTCCACCGAGAAGCTACGCACCACTTCCTAAAGTCAGAGCAATACTCCTCAACAGGTCTCTTACCCTGACGTAAGGTCACCAGCTGACTCTCGGCAAAGGCAGTCCTGTCAGTCTCGTCATAAATAAGTCAGAGAGCAGAAAAGAAACAATCAACGGAGGAAAGTTCAGGGGCGTCAGGAGCCAAGGAGAAGGCCCACTCTTGGGGCCCTTCCTGGAGCCGGGACATAATTATACCCACCCGCTGGCTCTCAGAACCTGAGGAATGAGGCTTTAAACGAAAGTAAAGCCTACAACTCTCCCGAAAGGAGAGAAAAGCCCTCCGGTCCCCTGAGAACCGGTCGGGCAACTTGAGGTGGGGTTCAAGAGGTGCGGTGAGGGGAACTACCAAGGTAGCATCAGGCTGGTTGACCCTCTGAGCCAGGGCCTGGACCTGTAGGGAGAGACCCTGCATTTGCTGAGCCAGGGTCTCACGGGGGTCCATAGTGGTGTCAGGGACCAGGGTAGACTAGGTATGGGCTTGTTATTATGTAATGACCGGGGGGTAGGGAAACGGACAAGTGAGCCCTAATCTACCCGCCACTCTGTCCCTGCCTACTTGCAACGACCCGCCCTAGGCGACGGGGTACAACTGGGCGGCGGTCCCTGCACTCAGTAAGTGCACGACAAACACGACAAACATACAAGGGAATACAAGCAAGGGAAAGGGGCAGTTGCCCACGGCAACACCGTGAGCAACCAGAGTGGTGAACGAGCCGAGTCAAGCCAGGAGTGTGCGAGGTACCAAACGAAGAGCAGAAGAGTAGTCAGTAAGCCAGGGTCTGTATGGAGCAGGAACAAAATAGAAGGAGCTGTAGCTGGGCCAGGAAACCACACGAAAAAGAATAACAAGCAAGGAGGAACAGGAAATGCAGGTATAAATAGACAGAGGGCGGGAGCTATCTGAGTCTGGCCAGGCTGCGATAGGCTCTCCCACTCCTAAGCCTGCCAGCCTGAGTGGTGGAAGCTGGAGTCAGTCTCAGGGATGTAGATTCAGGTGCTGACTGATTAATTAAGGGAGTTAACCCCGAAGCTGTGCCTGGCAGATCCTTTACAGAACTGTTTCAAATTATTAGGCACAACAGAGATCAAAAGATTTTAAAGGTTGTAACGAGAACTAAAATGGTAATTTGTGACTTCCGGTTTCGGCGCTGGCGATGCAGGACGCGAGTGACTGAGCTCCCGCTCCCGTCCAGCCTGTTTGCTCGCAATAGTCGCTTCGGCGACGACAATCAGCGGTGAAGCCACCAGCCCTGCACACGGAAACCTACCCGGTGGTGCCTGTATGGACAGGTACCTCCTCAGAAGCGCGCAGAAGCCAGCCATGGAAGATTCAGCTGCGGCCGTGGTAAAGGGAGGTAAGATGGCGGCGCTTCCCGCCACTGCGACCCTGCTATACACACAGGAAGATGAGCTGCAACACCATCAGTCCCAGCTTTCAAGCCCGGCAGAACACATAATGTCCTCTCATCCTGCAGCCATTGATTATGTAGCCCTGGCCCGTGAAGTAGCCAAACAGATAGCGGCAGAACTGCAAAAGGCGCTGGAAAAAACGGTGCAAGATTCCCTAAACCGCGTGCAGGCGGAGCTGGCACAAGTCACTACCAGAGCTGATGAGTTAGAACAGCGTATGACGCTGCTGGAGGATGAAAATGAGCGTCTGCAATCCAAACTGAAAGGGGTGCTGTCTGTTACTACACAGTTGGGGGACAAGGTGGAGGATCTGGAGAACCGCTCCAGGAGGAGCAACCTGCGACTGGTGGGGCTGAAGGAAGCGGTGATATCTTCTGATTTACAGCGACTATGTGAGAGGACATTGCCAGCAGCTTTAGGTCTTCCCCGTCCCTGCCGGGTGGAGAGGGCGCACAGAGTGGGGCCGGACCCCAGAAACCTCCCAGCAACAGATGACCACAGTTCGCTTCATCCCAGACAAGTAATCTTTAAGCTGTTGGATTACAATGACAAGGTGGCACTCATGAAAGCTTTCCGCAGCAGATCGCGTCCTTTGGAAATAATGGGCATGAAAGTGCTACTTTTTGAGGATTTCTCTGCGGAGGTTGCAAAACGAAGGCGGGCTTTCATCAAGATCTGCACCACGCTGTTCCAAGCGAAAATACGCTTTAACCTGCAGTACCCAGCCATCTTACAAGTGTTTCAAGAGAACGGGCGGAACAAGGTTTTCACCACGCCACAGGAAGCGGAGGACGCACTTACAGAGCTTTGCAGGCACAGACCCCAGCAAGAAGAGGAGCGTCACAGTCCAGCATACAGTCCAAATCGCAAGTCAAGAGAAGCCAAACGGAACCGACAAAATATGGAGCGAACCTGGGCAGAAGCTTTAATGCCCACACCAGGAAGATCCCGGGGGGGTCGAGCCGGAAATGGAGGGGACTCTCCGAAGCCGCAGAGGCGAACGTGGGACCGCACCCGATCTACGTCTCCTGATTGACGGACGTAGTTCTTTTCAGCACCATTTTATTTAAGCTGATGTGATGATGATTTTTTGGACGCTGTAGACCAATTGCAGATTCCGACCGGCTACAGATAAGTTTGCAGATAATTTGAAAGTTTTGAGGGTGATATTTGGCAGTCTTATACGGCACTCTGTACCGGTCAACAGCTGACCTAATGTTATAATGTTACAATGTTGAAATGTATGCATTTTTGGTATTTCCCCGAATTCTCGCTACAGGAGATTAGTGAGGGAGTTAGATCAGGTTCTGAGATTTTTCCTTGTGGGCGGTATCGACAGGGAATGATACAATGCCTCCCCTACGCAAGGGATTAGTTATATCTGCCACAGATGGCATACTGGGGGAAGTTGCGGTAGGAGATCTGGGAAAAGGAGGCAGGGAAACCTAGAGGCGAAACAAGATTTATGTGGTTATGTGAGGATATAATCCAAACAGGCTCTAGGTTGTTAAACCGACGGTATGAGAATGTATAAATGTGTGCACAGGCGACAAAGGGGTAATGAGGTGGTAAGGGCAGGTGCTGCTTCCTCATTGAAGGAGACATATATGCAGGTCTGGGGGGGAGGGGGAGGGGCGTGTTTTGACACAACAGAAAAAAGTGAAGTCACTTACACCAGTGGGTATTAAGGGGCTGATAACCCTTGCCGTAGGTGATTTTATGGTTTTGTTAGATAAGGGCCGGATGGCCTTGACATGGAGTTTGGTTCTGGTTTATAAGCCGGGTTTTGGTTATGTTATTAATGTTTATACATGGCTCTTGGAAAAAGGCGGATCTGACTCCCCGAACCTATCACGACTTTTAGGCATTTTAGCTCATCTTATGCACGGCCCAATAACATCAAAATAGTCTCTTGGAACGTTAAAGGGCTGAGATCCCCACAGAAACGGACCAAACTTTTGCGACACATGAAACGATTGCACCCAGATGTGGCCCTATTACAGGAAACTCACCTTACCGAGCCAGAGTTTAAGTATTTGCAAAAATTCTGGGTGGGTCAGGTTTTTGGCTCGTCGGCAAGGGAGGGTAATTTTGATACATAAAAATGTTGCGTTTGCGCTGGCGTCCCAGGAACGGGAAGACGAGGGCCGTTGGATCCATCTAGTGATGGAGCATGCAGGGGAAACTATCAGTATTCATAATGTGTATGGCCCAAATACGATTAACACAGGTTTTTTTGGTCATTTGGAAACCCAACTCCAGCAGGATCGCACTAGGTTTTTGATTCTGGGGGGAGACCTTAACACTGTGAGGTCTTCAAGGGAAGATAGGAGCGCAGGGACTAGTTCGCAGAGAAATAGAGATAGGATCTTGCCCGACTTTTTAAGACACACGGCCCTAATAGATGCGTGGAGGAGTCTACACCCAGATGCGCGGGAATATACACATTTCTCCCATGTTCATCAGTCATGGTCGCGTATTGATTACTTGCTAGTTAATGACGCATTATCGCGACGATTACGTGAAGCGGCGATTGAAGATCTAGTTATTTCGGACCATGCCCCGGTTACCATTACCTTGGCCGACACAGTAGCTAGAGGAACGGATTTTATCTGGAGGTTTCCCGCCTTTCTGGCAAAGGATGAGGGCTTTATACAGAAGCTTAAGGGGTGGTGGATGGAATTTGATGGGGATAATGTATCGCATCGTTCGGAACCGTCATTGTATTGGCGTACAGCCAAAGTGGTAATAAGGGGGAAAGTTATGCAATTTATGTCTAATCTTAAACGCAAAACGACCGAAGGATACAAAGCAGCGAGCGACAGATTACGGTGTGCATGCACAGCATTTCTACACTCTCCATCACCGCCATTGGGGGAGAAATGGAGGGAAGCCAAGCGACAGTTTGATCAGTGGTTAGACAAAAGAGAGAGTATTTACCGGTCCCAATTTGATGCCGATCTAATGCGTTTCGGCAACAAAGCGGGCAAATTATTAGCGCGATTAGCGAAGGGGAGGTATGCACCGTCACACATTTCAACACTTAACGAATCTAATGGAACTTCTACCTCAGACACCAAAAAAATCAACACCATTTACTCAGAAACACCCATAGATCTCCAAAAAGGGAGGGAATTTTTGGAGAAGGTGAAGCTGCCAGGGCTCACTCAGGAGCAGAACGGTCACTTGAGCGCAGAGATTACATTAGAGGAAGTTCGGAGCACCATTAAGACCTTATCTAACGGAAAGGCCCCGGGTCCGGATGGATTCACAGGAGAGTTTTTTAAATCTCTGAGAGAAGAAATCAGCCCTACCTTGGTGGCATACTATAATATTTTACTAAGGACGGGTGCTTTACCAGCAGAGGCCAAAGTAGCGCATATAAAGGTGTTACCCAAGAAGGGGAAGAATCCTCTTGACCTGGGGTCGTACCGTCCCATTTCACTGATAGACTAAGATCAGAAATTGCTCACAAAAATTTTGGCCAATCGGCTGGCTATGTATCTACCCACACTGGTGGGAAAATCCCAAGTAGGATTTGTAAAGGGCAGGGCAGCAGTGACGAATCTACGCAAAGTGTTGACGGTGCTAGAAACAGTCAGGCACGATCCCCAGCCAGGTACCAGGCCGGCACTATTAGTGTTAGACGCAGAGAAAGCCTTTGATAACATACAATGGGAATGGCTGGGGATGGTGCTGGACAAAATGAACGTTCAGGGAGACTTCCGGGTCTTCCTGAAGGGTGTATACAATAACCCGCAGGCACGTGTTCACTCCTCAGGGTTCCTGTCGGATCCCTTCCAATTACATAAAGGAACACGACAGGGTTGTCCCCTGTCGCCCCTGTTATTCAATCTCGCATTGGAACCTATGGCTAGATTTCTGGAGGAATCGGATATGTTCAGAGGCATTCAAGTAGGGTCTCGGGCAGTGAAGTTAGCCCTGTTCGCTGATGACGTTATACTTTTTATGTCAAATCCTGAAGAGCATTTAAGGACGGTTTTTCAATTTTTGCAGGAATTTGGGCAATGCTCGGGATATAAAGTCAACCTAGCTAAAAGCGAACTGCTGGAGTTGGGCAGACCATTGCCTAAGACTTTTTGGCAATCCTTGGGGTGTGGGATATCCCCGGTTGAACATTGCATTACTTATCTGGGTATCAGAATAGGGAGGGTGCCGGACACCCTGTATGGCCTAAATTATCCCCCGTTAATTAAAAAAATACAAGCGGAACTCACTAGATGGGGCCAATTGCCGTTGTCCCTCCTGGGAAGGTGCCACCTGATTAAGATGGTTAGCTTCCCCAGATTGCTATACCCCTTTCAAACAATCCCTCTCTTATTGAAGCATGTGGATGTCTCTAAACTGACGGCCTCATTCACGAAATTTATATGGGCAGGAAAAAGGCCTCGCATCGCACTTACCAAGCTCATGATGGGCAAACAAGAAGGGGGTGTGAACTTTCCGAATGTCAGGGGTTATAACGTGGCCTGTCTTTTTCGTCATGTAGTAGATTGGCTTCACGAAACGAGCAATTATTCCAACTTAGATCTGGAGGGGGAGTATGCCTCACCCTGGAACCTGAAAGCTTTGTTACATTGTAGAGTTGCTTCTCTTCCGTGCCGTCTCAAAACCTCCATTGTATTGAGAGATACAGTCCTAGCTTGGAAAGTGGTACGTAAGCAGTTTGGGTTAACTCACCTGGTATCGAAATATATGCCGTTGAGCGGACACCCGGAATTTTTACCGGGAGTAGGCAAGGGGGACGGAATTGCCTCATGGGGGATGGTAGGCATTGACAACGCAGGGGATCTTATGCACATAGAGGAAAGGAGGTGGTTAACTGGGGAGGAAATCACCACTAAACTCAGACCCATAGAAGGTAGGGTCAATTTTTTACAAATACTTCAGGTACGAGCATTTTGCACCTCCAGGCTCAGGGATTTGAGTAAGGAAGCTACCTCGCACACCCTAGATGAGGTCATGGGTCCAACAACTGTGCGGGCGACCATTTCAGGGTTGTATAGAGCACTGAGAGAAGGTTTTGTTCGTCCGCAATCAAGGGTTAGTTTCAAAATCTGGGAACGGTGGACCCAAGATCCAGGTATAAGAGAGATCATACTGGGGGGTTGGGAGACGGTACGGAAGAGTGTTATAAATGAGAGCTGGAGGGAAACCTATTTTAAGTTGATGCATTCAGCTATATATGGCTTTAATATTTTGCCTTCACAATCCTTCCCTGACCGCACTACGTGCTGCCCCAAATGCAATACACCTCTGACGAATTTATGGCATGGAGTGTGGGGGTGCGTACATACGAAACGATTTTGGGGGATGGTACAAAAAAATATTGAGGATCATTGGAAAGCGAACCTCCCAATGGCGCCTCAAGCGCTACTATTCCATCAGGCGCGGCCGCCGGAGGAAGAGGGTGCTCGAGGAGTGAGATCACCTCCAGCGCTGGTGCACACGATTTTACTGGTAGCATTGAGATGCCTGCTGAGTAAATGGTTGGAGGCAGACACGCCGGGGTTAGAACTGATTGTGTCACGGCTGAAACAGTTATTTGTTCTTGAGAGGGTGGAGGTGGGAAGGCGGAAGGAAACGGGAACCAAGAAGCTATTTGATAAGTGGCAAATATTCATAGAATCGCAATGTACAGCAGCCGAAATAGCGGAAATTGTTAAGCCTTTCCAGCACACAAAGTGGTACTGCAAACAGCTCTTGGCAGGCACTTTAGGGGGGTTGCAACTTTGAACTAGTTGGGGGATAAATGATAAGTAGATACTCATTGATGACCTAAGTCGTGTCGGGGTTGGGGGAAGTCATGTTTTCGGTCCATATGAAGATCGACACTTATGCCATGTTTATATGTTTATATGTTATGTTATGTTGAATTTAATTCAAAGTTAATTCAATGACAGTTGAGTGCTGCGCACTCATGATGTAACTTTTACGTGAAATGTTTGTAAGAAAATGTGAAAACTGACAATAAAAAGGATATTTAAAAAAAATAAATTGTAATTTGTTGAATTTGCAGCATCAGGAGGTCATATTTACAGAAATCAAAAGCTCTTTCAATCAAAAAAAACTTAACAGGCCAAGTTACATGTTAACATAGGACCCCTTCTTTGATATCACCTTCACAATTCTTGCATCCATTGAATTTGTGAGTATTTGGACAGTTTCTGCTTGAATATCTTTGCAGGATGTCAGAATAGCCTCCCAGAGCTTCTGTTTTGATGTGAACTGCCTCCCACCCTCATAGATATTTTGCTTGAGGATGCTCCAAAGGTTCTCAATAGGGTTGAGGTCAGGGGAACATGGGGGCCACACCATGAGTTTCTCTCCTTTTATGCCCATAGCAGCCAATGACACAGAGGTATTCTTTGCAGCATGAGATGGTGCATTGTCATGTATGAAGATAATTTTGCTACAGAAGGCACGGTTCTTCTTTTTGTACCACGGAAGAAAGTGGTCAGTCATAAACTCTACGTACTTTGCAGAGGTAATTTTCACACTGTCAGGGACCCTAAAGGGGCCTACCAGCTCTCTCCCCATGATTCCAGCCCAAAAAATGACTCCGCCACCTCCTTGCTGACGTCGCAGCCTTGTTGGGACATGGTGGCCATTCACCAACCATCCACTACTCCATCCATCTGGACCATCCAGGGTTGCATGGCACTCATCAGTAAACAACAAGGTTTGAAAATTAGTCTTCATGTATTTCTGTGCCCACTGCAAACGTTTCTGCTTGTGAGCATTGTTTAGGGGTGGCCAAATAATAGCTTTATGCACACTTGCAAACCTCTGGAGGATCCTACACCTTGAGGTTCGCGGGACTCCAGAGGCACCAGCGGCTTCAAATACCTGTTTGCTGCTTTGCAATGGCATTTTAGCAGCTGCTCTCCTAATCCTATTAATTTGTCTGGCAGAAACCTTCCTCATTATGCCTTTATCTGAACGAACCCGTCTGTGCTCTGAATCAGCCACAAATCTTTTCACAGTACGATGATCACGCTTAAGTTTTCTTGAAATATCCAATGTTTTCATACCTTGACCAAGGTATTGCAGTATTTCACGCTTTTCGGCAGCAGAGAGATCCTTTTTCTTTCCCATATTGCTTGAAACTTGTGGCCTGCTTAATAATGTGGAACGTCCTTCTTAAGTAGTTTTTCTTTGATTGGGCACACCTGGCAAACTAATTATCACAAGTGTCTGAGATTGATTACAATGATCCAAAGAGCCCTAAGACACAATACCATCCATGAGTTTAATTGAAAAACAAATAATTAAATGTTTATGACACTTAAATCCAATGTGCATAATTATTTGGAACACGGTGTATGTACTGAGTTTGGTTCTGGTTTTATATTTATGTACATAGCTTGGTTCTGATTCTGTATTTATATACTGAGCTTGGATCTGTATATATGCACTTGTCAAGATCCGTGGGTATGTGGACCCACTAGGCCGCACCGCCGTAGCGGAGTAACAGCTGACTAAACAACAGTGTACCAAGACTATACAAAGTCCAAGCTCAAGGGTACCTGTAATAGTCCAGACAGTAGCAGCAGCTTAGGCACAGATGGAACTTTGATGGCAGGTGATGCAAAACGTGCCAGGAGATACCATGTGTGGCAGATGACACCAGACGTGGTGTATGACAGAAGGCGTAGCAGACGGCACAACACGACTCCAACCCTAGAGATGGCACAGGAACAAATACAGCACGGGATACAGGTAGCAGGGCACAGGGACACTAACACTAGGGAGCAGGATACGACTAAGGGACCATTTGCAAGACTAACATAGGAATACACAACGCTCCGGCAAGAAGTGAAAGGACAGATCCCTTTTTATAGTCCAGGGTGATCTGGGAGTAATTAGTTAATGCTTTACATGTGCACGCGATGGCCCTTTAAGGCTGGGAATGAGCTTGCACACCCTAGTGGTCACTGCAGGGCAGGACGGCCGCATGTGCTGGCGTCTCCGTGGAGGGAGATGTCAGCAGGATGAGAGGGGTATGCAGTCCCCAACCGCGGCCATTACAGTACCGAGCTCTGTTCTGGTGCTGTTTTTATGTACTGAGCTTGGTTCCGGTTTTGTATTTATGTACTGAGCTTAGTTCTGGTGCTGTATTTATTTACTGAGCTTAGTTCTGGTGCTGTATTTATGTACTAAGCTTTGTCCTGGTGCTGTATTTATGTACTGAGCTTAATTCTGGTTATGTATTTATGTACTGAGCTTAGTTCAGGTGCTTTATTCATGTTATGAGCTTTGTTCTGGTGCTGTATTTATGTGCTGAGCTTTGTTCTGGTGCTGTATTTATGTGCTGAGCTTTGTTTTGGTGCTGTATTTATGTACTGAGCTTAATTCTGGTTCTGTCTTTATGTACTGAGCTTAGTTCAGGTGCTTTATTCATGTTATGATCTTTGTTCTGGTGCTGTATTTATGTGCTGAGCTTGTTCTGGTGCTGTATTTATGTACTGAGCTTGGTTCTGGTGTTGTATCTATTTACTAAGCTTTGTTCTGGTGCTGTATTTATGTACTGAGCTTGGTTCTAATGATGTATATATGTACTGAGCTTTGTTCTGGTGCTTTATTTATGTACTGAGCTTGGTTCTGATGCTGTGTATATTTACCTTTTCTTAAGGTAAATGTAGATTTAAGCAAAAGAAACAGTTTTTTAAGGTTATATTCATGCACAGCAGATTTTTTTTTCCCCAGAAACCACAAGCAATTTAAAGCTCCTGACCTCTTTAGGATCTCAAAGTATTCTGCTTTTTTCTCTTCTTTATAGCTTTATAAGCGAATTCAAAACAATGCCAGATCTGTGGCCATCTAAACAGAAATCTGCAAATATATACGGTGCAGTGTCTTCAGAGTTCAGGGGGGCCCACACTTTGTAAACTGCCCGGGGCCCATGGTACCCTTAATTTGGCCCTGCCACTAAGCACGAGGAGTGCCCAAACACTGCTGTAAGGATGACCACTACCTGATAAACTTAACCCAGAAAGGCCTGGACAGTGTCATGGGAAATGGACCCTAGCTGGCCGGTCTGAGCATTTAACTTCTAAGACACATGACGTTTTAAACTCCAAGACGGAAGTGAGCAAAGTAGCTGAAAGTGGTTTTGTAACTGTTAATACGGGGCATACCACATCCGATGGGGTTACATGTAATGCTGCTCAGGTTTTAGTGCTCAGTGCGAATCATGCTGTCACAGTGCTCGTAGAAGTAGTGACTGTTACAAACCTACAAAGGATGGTGTGAACCCACTGTGTTGCAAATGGATTTGGAGTGGCGCTAAACTGGAGAGTGGATTTTAAGGGACAGCTAGGTGTTCACCCTTTAACCTCCATATGAAGATGTGGAAGTGGCTGCTAGTATCCCCGATTGCTCGGAGTAGTCTCCATTGGCAACATGGACAGGCACTCAAGATACATGATCCGGAGGCCGAAGATGTTCACTCCTGTTTAGAAAAAGTCAGACAGGAATGGGCAAGTACAGGCAGGGTCACTAATAGAATATCCAAATAAAAAATGCAAGGATGACTGCTAGCAAGCTAGAGTAAGAACCTAATTGTTCAGGCATGGAGCAATTTAGAAGGCATATTTTTATACAGGGAAAACTGGGTGGAATTTTGCACACTAGGAGCAGTGACAGGAGAACCAGGAGGTGAGTGCTGGCGGCATGGGAGGCCACCAGCAGCATGAACAGAAATATAAAAGTGGCACCGGCCAGGAGCCAGAAGACGCTAGAAACCAGTAAGTATATGGCAGCAGCGGGAAGCAACCATTACACATGAAAATTATGGTGAGCCAAGTGATATGTGCTCACAATTATCAGCGCACAGAGTTAGCTTCTGAATGTTTATTTGGAGTAATTGAAATAACATTTTCACAGGAAAGTAAAATACAGTGTGATGAGGAATTATGTGCTATTACTGCAGAGCAAATGGATTATGGAACTTCCACAGAGAAAGGTTAGCAACCTCATGTTGGGAAGATGGTATAAAACTTAGAAGAAGTCTCCATTGTTCTGATCAGCACAATAGCCCGCAAATTGTAGTGCGTGCTCAAGGTGATAATGAGTTGATAATGATGACCCAAAGGCGGGTATATAAGAAAGAAAAGGTGAATATGGAACATGTAAGTGGTTCACATGCTGTCAATGTTGAAAGAAACAAACATGAAATGAAATGTTACAAAATATTTAATAATTCAGATAAATTGAGCGGTGTCCGTCTCCCCTAGTGGAAATTAAACATAGTGATATGAGAATGATGGACATGGGTCAAACGCCTGGTGAAGGACAGTGCCTCCAATCAGATAGTATATCATATGATTTATGTGAGACGATACCCCAATGCAGGAACTTTAAACCAAAGGGGTTGGATTATAGTGATCAGACCTATGGCTTTGATCAGGAGCGGGGATAGATAGCAGTGCAGCTACTAAGAAAACCTGCTTAGTGCTGCTTGAGTGGAAAGATAAAAGCAAGTGCCATTCCATCTTTTAGGGCAGTTTAGGGTTTGGGCTAATGAGCTTTTATATGTAAAAGCTGAGAATATTCCTTAACAGAGATGTGAGCTACTCACACAGGGCTCCCAGCCTAGGGAAGACAAGAATTGCCAGCCTGTGTAAGTCAAAAGTTCTAGTAAGAACAAAAGTTTGTTTTACATCACTAGGCAGTAGGCCTTAGTCCTGATAGCTATGAAAGCTGTGTTTAGTTGGAGGCTGGACGGCCGAGATAAAACTGCTTTGCCGTGTATGAAGACAATAAAGCTGGATGCAGCCAGTTGTAAACCTAATCCACTGTGCTGGAGTGAGAATTTTCTATTGTGCCAACCATCTTACCTTGGAGATGGGGATCCCAAGAGCTAACTTGCCCCCAAGTTGTCACATATGTTGCACTTTGATATTACATAGCTGACAAGTATTTACTTGTATGATATATATGCATGGCACATATGCGCTTTTGTTATGCTTGAGACTCGTAATGTTACATGGGTCAATAAAGCATCTTCAGCTTGTTGTGCTGCCTGGATCAGGTTCTTTTAGGCGTGCACCAAAATGTTTCCATTCATGGTTCCAGTGCTGTTCATTTGTATATGATGTTATCAGTGGCTGCCTGTCGCCATGGCTATCTGTTGCGGCTGGTAGATAGGAGCAGGAATACATGACATCGCTGGAGCAGGGACATAAGAGGAGGTTGATGGAGTTGAGCGAGGTGAGTAACATGTGTATACAGTACTTGTATATGCTCAAAAATGGGGTTGTCTTCTAGTAGATCTTTGAGGCCAATTATAGTGTCAGAGCCTGGGCATACCGCATCATCATATGGTACTCTGGTGGGCCAGTCCAACTTGCGGCCGCAGGTGCCATGTTATTCTGTTCCTAAGAAAACCCCTTTACCTTTTATAAATGCACAACAGAGCGAACAGTGATGACTAATGATCTTGTTTTAGTGACATCACCACATATGTGTTGTGATATCCATAAACCCAGTGCATAGGCCTAGGTCCCTCAGTGCACCCTTGACCTAACCAATTTACTTGTACTTATCTGTTTGAAATTAATCATCTTTTTGTGCTTTTTATACCCTTCCTTGTACTATAAATATAAAACACGTGTAAAAGTTGTTAAGAATATTCTTTTACTAAAAACATGCATACTGCACTTTTGTTTATACATAATAGGACATTAGATGAAAGTAGCAACTTAAACACACTGAGGAATACAATGCAATATTGTCTTTATTTACAATATGTCTTCAACACTAAGCTGCATGCTTCATTTTCGGGAATATTACATTGACTTACCCAATGCCATCGTATTTTAATAATTGGTTTGCTGTAGCAAACAAATTTACAGTAAATAAATAACACAACTGCATGTTATGTAAATAAAACCAAGCTTTTTCCAGAAACTTAAAATAACCAAAACAAATTGCAGAAGAAGAAAAAAAACGTGGATCGGTTAAACATTTAATGCATAGAATAATTTAACATCAACTTAAAGGCTATGTACACCATTGAAAACTATTTTTTATTTGTATGTGTGTGTGTGTGTGTGTGTGTGTGTGTGTGTGTGTGTGTGTGTGTGTGTGTGTATTAATGTGATTGGTGCAATTTTGTAATTATATTTTCTTAAAAATTATTTTAACTTTTTCAGATACAGCTGCTTGGTTGTATCTTGGATACACAACAGCTGTATTTTGCGCTGAAACCTGTATCTGTCAGCTCTGTATCTGTCGGCACTCACGGGTTCAGTGACAGTGGGTCCTGTGTATCTCTGACAACACGCCGGATCGAGCTGTTATCGATCAAATCTACGTTCATAACTCGTCAGTACCGCTGACCTGACGTATTCAGGTCTCAGCGCAAGATACAGCTGCTCTGTACACAGGATACAAAGCAGCTGTATCTCAAAAAGTTAAAATAATTTTTCATAAAAAGTAATTACAAAGTTGCACCAATCACACCGATACACGGTTTTATTTAGTTTTCAAAGGTGTACAAAGCCTTTAAAGGGACAATATCATATCAGTTTAAAAAGGGACAATGTATAATAGGCCATATTTTGAAAAAGAATGCAGACAAGTAAGGTTTCATGTTTGGACTAATAAAATTACTGCATTTATACCAATAATTGATACTGGAATCTTATTGTTTGCTATGAAAAACGTTATTTTTATTTTTTTGGGTGGGCCTGCTTTCGTTTGAGTTTATAAATAATACCCCCCTCCCAGAAAAAAAACATGGTCCAAAGGAAGGGATACATGTTTCTTTGATCACTGCTCTGCATTTCACAGCTTTTTAATTTCCAAGTCTATGATGTACCTGTATTATCCTTTTGTTTTTGTTGTTTGTTTTTTACATATTTTATAAGTTTACCATACCAGATATCTTAGCTTCCGTTGCCGAATGATAAGCATAACATAATATCATTAACTGTAATTCGGAATCCTCTCTAACGAGGACCCAGGAATAACTGATAATCACCTCACCAGAGTTTCCTTAGCAGCAACAGAAGAACATTACACAGCATTCAGTAGTTATCAAAGTAAAAAAAGGCTGTATATTTTCTGTAAACCCTGGCATTAGACAGGAAGCTCTGACTTTAACTGCCAACTAGTTTCCTGTACATACTATTTTGGCATGAGCTTGAATGGATGTATGTCTCAACATTTCAGGATTTCAAGGCAGGTATGCAAATCCTATACGTTTTGAAAATTGAAAATAGGTCCAAACAACTCTCTCGAAAATATTGCCTACCCCAGCTGCCCTACAGTGTTTTGGAGACCACTAAACATCTCTCCATATCTTAGCTACCTGGTGATAGGGGGAAAGGGATATTGAGGTTAAGTGCAGTCACATTTTAATGTTTAGGTTTTGAGCTGAGTAAAGCTTTTAATACAGCATGCGTTCTATCTTACCGGGTGAGCCGCACAGTTTTGCCAACAACATTCTCATGCAAGGCATACATTATTAATAGAATATAATTAGTGAATTCAGAACAAGGCTTTGACTTTCTACCTAGATGCAAATTTTTTTTTTTTCCATCAAATTCTCTTAAAGCTCCAGACAGGTCATATCTGCAGTATAATAAGTAAAGCTTGGATCTTAGGCTATGTCAGTCCATTAATCCAGAAAAACGAACGAATGGTATACCAGCTATAAGAAAGGACTTTATAGTAACCAAGTGATGGATTAATGTTATAATGTGACCCATACTAGAAAACTGACACTGACAGGTCTTGGATAACAGCATTTAAAAATGTATTTTCAAATAACTATCATAAACAAATTGAGTTGAATATTTTGATTATTATTATTTGTGGGCTGGGACTCCTATATAAAAGTCCTACATTACTATGTAAATAAACTGATAAAAGGTTCTATTTAGAAACTGAAAGTTGGAGATAGAACAAGGGAAGTGCCACAGGAAGTAAAGAGAAGGACATATAGGTGGGGTTAATATAGAAGATAGACTAATACCTTGAATACTACCCAACCAAAAATAAGAATGTTATAAACAACTTGGACAAATGAATAACTAAAGCAAACACAAACTTTTATGTAAAATTATCTTGAAATTATCTTGACGTTGGTGAGAAAGAATTGGACTGAAATGCGCACCCCATGTTGTACCTCAGTTAGGAACTGTTTACATCTGTGGAAAGCCCACTTCTGTGTCACCTTTCTCAGTGGCGGATCTCCCTATGACAGAGATATTCCAAGTGCATGAATGATTGATAATATCGTACATCAGGGGCATAAGAAGAGGACATTCATAGGGAAGAAATTTTAATGAATCGATCAACCGTATAAATCGTCATGGCGTTTCATTTTTTTTACAAAGAAAATTCTTACTAATTAGAAAAATCACCACTGAGAATTGTAGATATAAAGTTTTCACTTTTGTTACTATCTAGCTGCCAGTAAAAATACATTGGAAAGCTTGAATGATAAATGAGATATTTCATAGGCTTTTCCCCTAGTAAACATATCACTAGCAAGTTTGGGCAGGTTCATCCAGTTAGCGAGGTCTCCATTAACTACACTTTCCCCCCACCATTACTAAGAGATTAACAACATACTTGCCTTTTCTTGGGTGATAGTGCACAATGAATGTCCTCCTCCCACTGTGACATAAAAGATAATTTAGTGTCTCGAAGGGGCTAATTTATAACACTGTAAATCAACTAAAGTAAACCAAGTCTCAACTGAGTAAATATAGCTATTGGTTCTAGAAAAGAGTATGAGACCTCAATGGTAGAATGCAGTAATGCATTCAAATATGAGAATATGTGATTCATTATAAAATGTTCAGACATAAGGGCTTAGAATCATGGTTTAAAAGTGGAAATGGATATAACTTTGTTATGAATAGGGAAGTCATGCAATCTAAGCAATCATTTGGATCGCCACCACATAAAATAATTTGCTTGGAGACCTGGTGGAAACTTGGGATTAGCCAATATGGGAGTAGTAGGAGATACGGGGAATGTATCTTGTACTTAAAACAGACTTCTCTCCACAGACAGCCACAGTGAATATAAAGTGTTTTAAGCAGAGGATGGAATCAAGTTTATAACTGGGGTTCTAGACCACATTAAGGTAGTCAAAGAATTCTAATTTGACTCACAATAGAAAAACAGAGGACACATTAGCTAAAGAAAGTGGTGGCAATCAATAGTATTTAAAAAACTTGGGTACTGAAAAACCTTCCAATCCTTTGTGTCTGAACATACTATTCCATAATATACATGGACACTTCAAACCCCAAATAAACGCTAAACTGCATAATCTGTGGCAAGAAAGTACCTTTTATTGCTGAATACTGTCACGGGGCGGGGTGTGGACCCACTGGGCCGTACCGCGAAGCGGGATGGCAGCTGGCCAAACAGGTATGGTACAGAGTCTTATAGTCCAGAAAGGGTACCTGAGGCAGTGTAGACAGTAGCAAGACAAGTTCGGCTGGGACCAGGCAGCAGGTAGACGACATGACAACAGCTCAGCATGGCAGTAGACCAGAATGTTACAGCTAGCACGGGAAACAGGATACAGGAACGGGAAACAATGGGAACCTGAAAGACACTTAGGAGGCCATTTGCAAGACAGACTAAGGGAAACAACAACAACGCTCAAGCGGGGATAAGAAGGGCGGTGACCCTCTTATAGTTCCGGAGTTCATGAGTTGATGATGATGATTTTCAGGTGTGCGCGCTGGCCCATTAAGAGCGGGCACGAGCGCGCGCGCACCCTCTGTGAGACAGGCTCGATACCCGGAAGTGAGTGCCTCACAGGGGGACAACGCAGCACAGCAGCAGGACGTCCATGGCCGCGGTCATCAAGGGGTAAGTTAGAAAAATGGACCGCGGCCATAGACTACAAATACACAAACAGAAAAAATGGGACATAAAGATCATCAAAACCACAAAAAAGGCCATACTCACTAGGTAGGTGGGTGGGTGAAAACCCGTTCCCATCAGGACGCAGACGGGTCAAAGAATGCTGCAGAAGGAGTGTGCATTAAGTAGTGATAGCCCCTCCCACTAGTCTTGAGGGGAGTGGCGGACTAAGTGCTCAAAGGTGTGCGATAAATGAGTGTCAGTGTAGTGCTAGGGTGTGAATGGATGGTAAAAAATAAATATGTATGTATGAAAGTGTGTAATAATGTAAAAAAAATAAATAAATAAATAAATAAATGTGATAAATAGGGGTCAGTGCTGTGAATAGTACATGGGGTGTCAGTACTATGTGTAATACGTGGAGGGATAATGTGCTGGTCGTCAGGCATGGCGTATCTTGCCGAATAACAGCCTATTTGTAACGCCGCTAGTGTTAGCTAAAGCGGGCTGCTCTGCATTCCAAACCAAACGCCAGCACATCATGCCCTCCCAGCATATAAGACCCGGCTGCGTCCTGAAAAAAAGTGTAGTATACGTAGTAAGAAATATCCATGAAACATGGGGTATTAGTTGTTATTTTGGCCAAAATACGCAAAGCTCGCAACCCAACGTCAAGGGTCCCCAGTGCCTTGCGAGTCCCTAACCAGAACTTTTCGTTCCTAATTTAAAAACACAAACAGAAAAAATGGGACATAAAGATCATCAAAACCACAAAAAAGGCCATACTCACTAGGTAGGTGGGTGGGTGAAAACCCGTTCCCATCAGGACGCAGACGGGTCAAAGAATGCTGCAGAAGGAGTGTGCATTAAGTAGTGATAGCCCCTCCCACTAGTCTTGAGGGGAGTGGCGGACTAAGTGCTCAAAGGTGTGCGATAAATGAGTGTCAGTGTAGTGCTAGGGTGTGAATGGATGGTAAAAAATAAATATGTATGTATGAAAGTGTGTAATAATGTAAAAAAAATAAATAAATAAATAAATAAATGTGATAAATAGGGGTCAGTGCTGTGAATAGTACATGGGGTGTCAGTACTATGTGTAATACGTGGAGGGATAATGTGCTGGTCGTCAGGCATGGCGTATCTTGCCGAATAACAGCCTATTTGTAACGCCGCTAGTGTTAGCTAAAGCGGGCTGCTCTGCATTCCAAACCAAACGCCAGCACATCATGCCCTCCCAGCATATAAGACCCGGCTGCGTCCTGAAAAAAAGTGTAGTATACGTAGTAAGAAATATCCATGAAACATGGGGTATTAGTTGTTATTTTGGCCAAAATACGCAAAGCTCGCAACCCAACGTCAAGGGTCCCCAGTGCCTTGCGAGTCCCTAACCAGAACTTTTCGTTCCTAATTTAAAAACACAAACAGAAAAAATGGGACATAAAGATCATCAAAACCACAAAAAAGGCCATACTCACTAGGTAGGTGGGTGGGTGAAAACCCGTTCCCATCAGGACGCAGACGGGTCAAAGAATGCTGCAGAAGGAGTGTGCATTAAGTAGTGATAGCCCCTCCCACTAGTCTTGAGGGGAGTGGCGGACTAAGTGCTCAAAGGTGTGCGATAAATGAGTGTCAGTGTAGTGCTAGGGTGTGAATGGATGGTAAAAAATAAATATGTATGTATGAAAGTGTGTAATAATGTAAAAAAAATAAATAAATAAATAAATAAATGTGATAAATAGGGGTCAGTGCTGTGAATAGTACATGGGGTGTCAGTACTATGTGTAATACGTGGAGGGATAATGTGCTGGTCGTCAGGCATGGCGTATCTTGCCGAATAACAGCCTATTTGTAACGCCGCTAGTGTTAGCTAAAGCGGGCTGCTCTGCATTCCAAACCAAACGCCAGCACATCATGCCCTCCCAGCATATAAGACCCGGCTGCGTCCTGAAAAAAAGTGTAGTATACGTAGTAAGAAATATCCATGAAACATGGGGTATTAGTTGTTATTTTGGCCAAAATACGCAAAGCTCGCAACCCAACGTCAAGGGTCCCCAGTGCCTTGCGAGTCCCTAACCAGAACTTTTCGTTCCTAATTTAAAAACACAAACAGAAAAAATGGGACATAAAGATCATCAAAACCACAAAAAAGGCCATACTCACTAGGTAGGTGGGTGGGTGAAAACCCGTTCCCATCAGGACGCAGACGGGTCAAAGAATGCTGCAGAAGGAGTGTGCATTAAGTAGTGATAGCCCCTCCCACTAGTCTTGAGGGGAGTGGCGGACTAAGTGCTCAAAGGTGTGCGATAAATGAGTGTCAGTGTAGTGCTAGGGTGTGAATGGATGGTAAAAAATAAATATGTATGTATGAAAGTGTGTAATAATGTAAAAAAAATAAATAAATAAATAAATAAATGTGATAAATAGGGGTCAGTGCTGTGAATAGTACATGGGGTGTCAGTACTATGTGTAATACGTGGAGGGATAATGTGCTGGTCGTCAGGCATGGCGTATCTTGCCGAATAACAGCCTATTTGTAACGCCGCTAGTGTTAGCTAAAGCGGGCTGCTCTGCATTCCAAACCAAACGCCAGCACATCATGCCCTCCCAGCATATAAGACCCGGCTGCGTCCTGAAAAAAAGTGTAGTATACGTAGTAAGAAATATCCATGAAACATGGGGTATTAGTTGTTATTTTGGCCAAAATACGCAAAGCTCGCAACCCAACGTCAAGGGTCCCCAGTGCCTTGCGAGTCCCTAACCAGAACTTTTCGTTCCTAATTTAAAAACACAAACAGAAAAAATGGGACATAAAGATCATCAAAACCACAAAAAAGGCCATACTCACTAGGTAGGTGGGTGGGTGAAAACCCGTTCCCATCAGGACGCAGACGGGTCAAAGAATGCTGCAGAAGGAGTGTGCATTAAGTAGTGATAGCCCCTCCCACTAGTCTTGAGGGGAGTGGCGGACTAAGTGCTCAAAGGTGTGCGATAAATGAGTGTCAGTGTAGTGCTAGGGTGTGAATGGATGGTAAAAAATAAATATGTATGTATGAAAGTGTGTAATAATGTAAAAAAAATAAATAAATAAATAAATAAATGTGATAAATAGGGGTCAGTGCTGTGAATAGTACATGGGGTGTCAGTACTATGTGTAATACGTGGAGGGATAATGTGCTGGTCGTCAGGCATGGCGTATCTTGCCGAATAACAGCCTATTTGTAACGCCGCTAGTGTTAGCTAAAGCGGGCTGCTCTGCATTCCAAACCAAACGCCAGCACATCATGCCCTCCCAGCATATAAGACCCGGCTGCGTCCTGAAAAAAAGTGTAGTATACGTAGTAAGAAATATCCATGAAACATGGGGTATTAGTTGTTATTTTGGCCAAAATACGCAAAGCTCGCAACCCAACGTCAAGGGTCCCCAGTGCCTTGCGAGTCCCTAACCAGAACTTTTCGTTCCTAATTTAAAAACACAAACAGAAAAAATGGGACATAAAGATCATCAAAACCACAAAAAAGGCCATACTCACTAGGTAGGTGGGTGGGTGAAAACCCGTTCCCATCAGGACGCAGACGGGTCAAAGAATGCTGCAGAAGGAGTGTGCATTAAGTAGTGATAGCCCCTCCCACTAGTCTTGAGGGGAGTGGCGGACTAAGTGCTCAAAGGTGTGCGATAAATGAGTGTCAGTGTAGTGCTAGGGTGTGAATGGATGGTAAAAAATAAATATGTATGTATGAAAGTGTGTAATAATGTAAAAAAAATAAATAAATAAATAAATAAATGTGATAAATAGGGGTCAGTGCTGTGAATAGTACATGGGGTGTCAGTACTATGTGTAATACGTGGAGGGATAATGTGCTGGTCGTCAGGCATGGCGTATCTTGCCGAATAACAGCCTATTTGTAACGCCGCTAGTGTTAGCTAAAGCGGGCTGCTCTGCATTCCAAACCAAACGCCAGCACATCATGCCCTCCCAGCATATAAGACCCGGCTGCGTCCTGAAAAAAAGTGTAGTATACGTAGTAAGAAATATCCATGAAACATGGGGTATTAGTTGTTATTTTGGCCAAAATACGCAAAGCTCGCAACCCAACGTCAAGGGTCCCCAGTGCCTTGCGAGTCCCTAACCAGAACTTTTCGTTCCTAATTTAAAAACACAAACAGAAAAAATGGGACATAAAGATCATCAAAACCACAAAAAAGGCCATACTCACTAGGTAGGTGGGTGGGTGAAAACCCGTTCCCATCAGGACGCAGACGGGTCAAAGAATGCTGCAGAAGGAGTGTGCATTAAGTAGTGATAGCCCCTCCCACTAGTCTTGAGGGGAGTGGCGGACTAAGTGCTCAAAGGTGTGCGATAAATGAGTGTCAGTGTAGTGCTAGGGTGTGAATGGATGGTAAAAAATAAATATGTATGTATGAAAGTGTGTAATAATGTAAAAAAAATAAATAAATAAATAAATAAATGTGATAAATAGGGGTCAGTGCTGTGAATAGTACATGGGGTGTCAGTACTATGTGTAATACGTGGAGGGATAATGTGCTGGTCGTCAGGCATGGCGTATCTTGCCGAATAACAGCCTATTTGTAACGCCGCTAGTGTTAGCTAAAGCGGGCTGCTCTGCATTCCAAACCAAACGCCAGCACATCATGCCCTCCCAGCATATAAGACCCGGCTGCGTCCTGAAAAAAAGTGTAGTATACGTAGTAAGAAATATCCATGAAACATGGGGTATTAGTTGTTATTTTGGCCAAAATACGCAAAGCTCGCAACCCAACGTCAAGGGTCCCCAGTGCCTTGCGAGTCCCTAACCAGAACTTTTCGTTCCTAATTTAAAAACACAAACAGAAAAAATGGGACATAAAGATCATCAAAACCACAAAAAAGGCCATACTCACTAGGTAGGTGGGTGGGTGAAAACCCGTTCCCATCAGGACGCAGACGGGTCAAAGAATGCTGCAGAAGGAGTGTGCATTAAGTAGTGATAGCCCCTCCCACTAGTCTTGAGGGGAGTGGCGGACTAAGTGCTCAAAGGTGTGCGATAAATGAGTGTCAGTGTAGTGCTAGGGTGTGAATGGATGGTAAAAAATAAATATGTATGTATGAAAGTGTGTAATAATGTAAAAAAAATAAATAAATAAATAAATAAATGTGATAAATAGGGGTCAGTGCTGTGAATAGTACATGGGGTGTCAGTACTATGTGTAATACGTGGAGGGATAATGTGCTGGTCGTCAGGCATGGCGTATCTTGCCGAATAACAGCCTATTTGTAACGCCGCTAGTGTTAGCTAAAGCGGGCTGCTCTGCATTCCAAACCAAACGCCAGCACATCATGCCCTCCCAGCATATAAGACCCGGCTGCGTCCTGAAAAAAAGTGTAGTATACGTAGTAAGAAATATCCATGAAACATGGGGTATTAGTTGTTATTTTGGCCAAAATACGCAAAGCTCGCAACCCAACGTCAAGGGTCCCCAGTGCCTTGCGAGTCCCTAACCAGAACTTTTCGTTCCTAATTTAAAAACACAAACAGAAAAAATGGGACATAAAGATCATCAAAACCACAAAAAAGGCCATACTCACTAGGTAGGTGGGTGGGTGAAAACCCGTTCCCATCAGGACGCAGACGGGTCAAAGAATGCTGCAGAAGGAGTGTGCATTAAGTAGTGATAGCCCCTCCCACTAGTCTTGAGGGGAGTGGCGGACTAAGTGCTCAAAGGTGTGCGATAAATGAGTGTCAGTGTAGTGCTAGGGTGTGAATGGATGGTAAAAAATAAATATGTATGTATGAAAGTGTGTAATAATGTAAAAAAAATAAATAAATAAATAAATAAATGTGATAAATAGGGGTCAGTGCTGTGAATAGTACATGGGGTGTCAGTACTATGTGTAATACGTGGAGGGATAATGTGCTGGTCGTCAGGCATGGCGTATCTTGCCGAATAACAGCCTATTTGTAACGCCGCTAGTGTTAGCTAAAGCGGGCTGCTCTGCATTCCAAACCAAACGCCAGCACATCATGCCCTCCCAGCATATAAGACCCGGCTGCGTCCTGAAAAAAAGTGTAGTATACGTAGTAAGAAATATCCATGAAACATGGGGTATTAGTTGTTATTTTGGCCAAAATACGCAAAGCTCGCAACCCAACGTCAAGGGTCCCCAGTGCCTTGCGAGTCCCTAACCAGAACTTTTCGTTCCTAATTTAAAAACACAAACAGAAAAAATGGGACATAAAGATCATCAAAACCACAAAAAAGGCCATACTCACTAGGTAGGTGGGTGGGTGAAAACCCGTTCCCATCAGGACGCAGACGGGTCAAAGAATGCTGCAGAAGGAGTGTGCATTAAGTAGTGATAGCCCCTCCCACTAGTCTTGAGGGGAGTGGCGGACTAAGTGCTCAAAGGTGTGCGATAAATGAGTGTCAGTGTAGTGCTAGGGTGTGAATGGATGGTAAAAAATAAATATGTATGTATGAAAGTGTGTAATAATGTAAAAAAAATAAATAAATAAATAAATAAATGTGATAAATAGGGGTCAGTGCTGTGAATAGTACATGGGGTGTCAGTACTATGTGTAATACGTGGAGGGATAATGTGCTGGTCGTCAGGCATGGCGTATCTTGCCGAATAACAGCCTATTTGTAACGCCGCTAGTGTTAGCTAAAGCGGGCTGCTCTGCATTCCAAACCAAACGCCAGCACATCATGCCCTCCCAGCATATAAGACCCGGCTGCGTCCTGAAAAAAAGTGTAGTATACGTAGTAAGAAATATCCATGAAACATGGGGTATTAGTTGTTATTTTGGCCAAAATACGCAAAGCTCGCAACCCAACGTCAAGGGTCCCCAGTGCCTTGCGAGTCCCTAACCAGAACTTTTCGTTCCTAATTTAAAAACACAAACAGAAAAAATGGGACATAAAGATCATCAAAACCACAAAAAAGGCCATACTCACTAGGTAGGTGGGTGGGTGAAAACCCGTTCCCATCAGGACGCAGACGGGTCAAAGAATGCTGCAGAAGGAGTGTGCATTAAGTAGTGATAGCCCCTCCCACTAGTCTTGAGGGGAGTGGCGGACTAAGTGCTCAAAGGTGTGCGATAAATGAGTGTCAGTGTAGTGCTAGGGTGTGAATGGATGGTAAAAAATAAATATGTATGTATGAAAGTGTGTAATAATGTAAAAAAAATAAATAAATAAATAAATAAATGTGCACCCTCTGTGAGACAGGCTCGATACCCGGAAGTGAGTGCCTCACAGGGGGACAACGCAGCACAGCAGCAGGACGTCCATGGCCGCGGTCATCAAGGGGTAAGTTAGAAAAATGGACCGCGGCCATAGACTACAAATACACAGCAGAATTCTGCCACCGGGTAGCTGATATCATGTAGAATTTAGCAGCCTAGGAGAACCATTTTAGCAGAGGTTTTCTAGAGTGGACACCTTGGATGAGTTAATTCAGTTGTGCATTGGAATTGATCAAAGACTTATTAAAAGTAGAATGGAAAAACTTCGGCCATTTGGAAATAATCCTGCCTTCTCCTTCAGTCAAGCAACACTGAAGACCCAGCAAAATACTGAATCAATATCGGAACCTATGCAATTTGATGTTATTTGAAAATTACTACAGTAGAAAAAGAGACACGACGTACAGAAAATCTTTGACTTTATTGTGAGGACTCTATGCTGTTTATTGTTAAATAATATCCAAAGGAAAATAGATGTCACTGATGTAAAAGAACAGATGAAACTGGAAATTTGATCTGTTGGACTCAAAAATACCTTCAATATCTACTCTGGCACAGGATGAAGGCAAATTGTTGGTACCAGAGTCTCATTTCATAGTGCTCATGAACATCCGCACTAAAACACGTGAGATTTATTCCTCTGCTATGCTTGACTCTGGGGCTGGTAGAAAACTCATGGAAAAAGCATTTGCTCATGATAATAATATTGCATTGTTGACAAAGTCAGTACTAGTAAACATGGAAACAGTTGATGGGTCACCCCTATCATCATGGCTTGTTACTCATAAGACTATACAGCCTCAAGTTCTCATCAAGCCTGATCATCAAGAAGTTATTTATTTCCAAATGATTGCTTCTCCAAAGTTTCCATTTATCTGTATGAACAATTTCAGCAATGTGTGTAAAAAAAGAACTCCATATTGCTCATGATTGTCCTATAGAACTGTTACCTGGAGTAAAAATACCCTTTGGTCATATCTATTCTCTTTCTAAACCAGAACTGAAAGCCTAAAACAAGCACTCTAGCAATTTTTTTTGTTGCCTATATTGATGCAACATAGGTTATTATTAACCCCTTCAAGACATCCACCGTATAGATACGGCGCACGTCGTGTGCGGGAGTATGGAGTGTGCTCACGGGCTTAGCACGCTCCATAGAACGAGCATGTTGTCTGTGTGCTACAGCCGACACTTTAAATACAGCTGTTAATAGCGACTTAAATGACTATAAAAAGGGGGACTGCCCCCAGTAACGTTTTAATGCCCCCAGATCTGCCATCTTGGTACTCCTATGAAGCCCTGCCTCTGGCAGTATATCATGCAAGCAATTCAATGATCGCTGGTTCAAGTCCCCTAGGGGAACATGTAAAAAAAAGTAGAAAACAGTCAAATAAAGATTTTTAAATAGAAAAAAAATATAAAATGTTAAAAAGAAAACCTTTTCCCATTTTCCCTCAGGCACAATGTAAAAATGATAAAAAATTAACATAACTGGTATGAAAGCATCCGTCAAAGTCTGAACTTTTACAATATATCATTATTTAGTCCGGGCAGTGAACACCGTAAAAATTTAAAACAGCCAGAATCGCTGTTTTTTGGTCACTTCATCTCCCATAAAAAATAGAATAAAAAGAGATTAAAGAGTGGAATGTACACCAAAATTGTACCAATAGAAACTACAGCTCGCTCCGCAAAAAATAAGCCCTCATACGGCTCAATCGACAGAAAAATTAAAAAGGTATGGCTCTCCGATTATGGTGACAAAACTCAAATTTTATTTTAAACAATCAGTTTTTTCCTTGTAAAAGAAGTAAAACATAAAAAAAACTATATAAATTTGGTATCACTGTAATAATATTGACCCACAGAAAAAAGTTAACATGCCATTTTTACCGCACGGCCAACACCATAAATACAAAACCCCCCAAAAGATTGAGGAATCTCTGTTTTTGTAACGTCCACAGCTGCGGACCGTCGTTCTAACTTACCCCTCGACAACCGCGGCCATGGACGAGTGAGTGCTGGGCAGCATCTCCCTCCTGAGAGATGCCGGCACTCACTTCCGCATCACCGTGCTGGTTCCCGTAGGGTGTGCGCGCCATTATGCGCACATGTGTAAAATCTGTAATTAGCCCATGATCACCCTGTGCTATAAAAAGGGCTCTGCCCTTTCACTCTTTGCCTTAGCGTTGTTGTGTTTACCCATGTTAGTCTTAGCAAATGGTCCCTTAGTGTTATCCTGTTACCATTGTTCCCGTGCCCTGCTACCTTTATCCTGTATCCCATGCTATATTTGTTCCTGTGCCTTAGAGTGTTGGAGTCGTGTTGGAGTCTGGTGTCATCTGCCTGCAAGTTCATCTGTGCCTAGCCTCCGCTACTCTCTGGACCATAAAAGGTACCCTTGTACTAGGACTGTTGTTTGGCCAGCTGCTACTCCGCTACGGCCTAGTGGGTCCACATACCCACGGATCGTGACAGTACGCTCCGGCCATGGACCCCGCTGGTTAACCCAAGACCATGACAACGTCACAAGCCATGTAGGCAGACCTGCGAGACTTCGGTCACAAAAGGACCAACTCCTCCTCGCGGTGAACACCATTGCACATCGATGCGCAAGCTGCTGTCATCACAACACCTTTTCCTGTTGCCATGGCTGTTCCACCTGCTACACCTCCTGTCAGTACCAGTGCCGACTCGCGATTCTCACTGCCACTACCTCCTCTCTACGACGGAGACGCGAGTACCTGGAGGCGATTTCTGAACAAGTGCCAGATACACTTCAGTCTACATGCCAGAGCATTCGCTTCCGATGCCGCAAGGATCACTTTCATCATCTTGCTCCTTAGCATGGGCGAATCCTATCTGGGAATGTCAGAGACCAGAGACTCGTGAATTCCAGTGTTTCCTACAGATTTTTTGCACAGTATTTGAGGAACCTGGACGAGTCTCGCCAGCAGCTGCATTTCTGCTGACCCTTCGCCAGTGAGACATCTCTGTGGGCGAGTACGCCATTCAGTTCCGCACCCTGGCGGCAGAGCTGTCCTGGAACAACGAGGCCTTGGTGCCTACATTTTGTCAGGGACTGTCTTCCGAGATTAAAGACGAGCTTGCCGCCCGTGATCTGCAACCTACCCTGGATGACCTCATTCTTCTTGCCACCCAGATTGACATGCGGATGTGGGAGCGTCGGGAGAGGTTCGTAGGGAGAGAAGATTCCCCAGGCTGGCTCCTACTTTCCAGCAATCTCTGTTGCCTTCACCAGTTGTTCGACCAGAGGAGCCTATGAAAATGGGCCGGCTCAAATTGTCAGCCCAGGAGAAACAACGCAGACGCACTTCGGGACTTTGTCTGTATTGCGAAGGTCATGTTGTGCGTTTGTGTCCCCAGAAGCCAAAAAACTGAAATGCCTAGGATTGGTTGGAGAGACAACCCTCCGGGGTGAACTTTTGTGCGGTTGGTAGACAGGAGGAGAATCCTTCGCTGGGGACACAGCTCGAAACTGGCTGGGCACGCGGGTGCTCATGAAACCCGAGATCTGATTGCCAGTCATTTCTGGTGGCCCACACTGCCCAAAGATATTGTGAACTTTGTCTCATCCTGCACGGTGTGTACTTCCAACAAAGTTGCTCACTCCAAGCCTGCCGGTCTGATCCAACCTCTGCTTGTGCCCAATTGTCCCTGGCAGCATATAGCAATGGACTTTGTCACAGACCTCCCTTCCTCTGCAGGATACAATACGGTCTGGGTGGTGGTGGACCGGTTCTCGAAGATGGCTCATTTTATCCCACTGACCAACCTACCTTCTGCTTCTCGACTGGCTAACCTCTTCATCCAGCATATCTTCCGTTTGCATGGCTTGCCTCTTCATATCATGTCTGATCGAGGGGTTCAGTTCACCTTGAAATTCTGGAGACCTCTGTAAACTCCTAGACGTGAAGTTGGACTTTTCGTTAGCCTATCATACCCAGTCCAATGGCCAAGTCGAGAGGATTAACCAAATCATGGAGAATTATCTTCGCCACTTCATCTTCATGCAGCATGATGAATGGGTACTGGTTCTTCCATGGGCCGAGTTCTCATACAACCACACAAGTCAGTTCACTACATCCACACCATTCTACATTGTGTATGGCTAACATCCACAAATCCCTCTTCCTGTTCCGGCTACATCACAGGTACCCGCAGCTGACTCTGCATTTGGAGACTTTCTGAAGGTCGGGCAGCAAACCTGGTCATCTATTCTGCAGGCAGTCGATCGCATGAACCGAAAGGCAGATACTAGGAAGAGAGTCGCCTCTGTATCTTCCAGGTACCAAAGTCTGGCTGTCCTCAAGGAATATCCAGCTGAAGGTGCCGTCATACAAATTTGCTCCCAGGTTCCTCGGACCCTTTGAGATCCTGCAGCAAATTAACCCTGTCTCTTATAAGCTTTGGCTGCCCCTACCCTCAGGATCCCCAACTCCTTTCACGTGTCTCTCCTGAAGCCTGTGGTCCTGAACCGCTACTCTAAGACTCCTAGCCCTGCAGTTGCTCCCAGTGGTTCTGCCAATGTATTTGAAGTTAAGGAGATCCTGGACTTCAAAAAAATAGGAGGAAGAACTTTTTATTTGGTGGATTGGAAGGGGTTTGGTCCAGAGGAGAGGTCCTGGGAGCCAGAAGAGAACCTCAATGCTCTTACCCTCATTAAGAAGTTCCTCTCTCGCTCTGGCCCCAAGAAGACGGGGTGTAAGAGGGGGGATACAGTAACGTCCATAGCTGCGGACCGTCGTTCTAACTTACCCCTCGAAGGCCACGGCCATGGACGAGTGAGTGCTGGGCGGCATCTCCCTCCTGAGAGACGCCGGTACTCACTTCCGCATCACTGTACTGGTTCCCGTAGGGTGTGCACGTGCACTTGCGCCTGGCCTTAAAGGGCCAGTACGCGCACTTGTATAAAATCTGCAATGATCACCCTGGACTATAAAAAGGTCTCTGCCCTTTCGCTCATTACCTGAGCATTGTTGTGTTTACCCATGTTAGTCTTAGCAAATGATTCCTTAGTGTTATCTTTTTCCCATGCCCTACTACCTGTATCGTGTGCTATATTTGTTCTTGTGCCTTAGAGTGTTGGAGTCGTGTTGTGCCACCAGTCACGCCTGCTGTTAGCTCCGGAAACGTTTATATGTGAGAACTACTTGTCCTGCTACAAAAGGGAGGAGAGCGTTGCATCTAGCTGTGTAGTACCTCAACCTAAGCCACGGAAATGCAGTGAGGGGAACTGGCGCCAAAAAGTCCTCCAACCTCACCCATAACTTTTGCATGATGGAACCAGTCTAATATTCGAGCACTTACCGCCGCACTTACCGCCGCAAAGTAATAGGGCAGACAGTCAGGGAGCCCCAATCCCCCACACCGCTTTCTCTTAATAAGAGTTGCTTTCGGAATCCTAGGTGGTCTACATCGCCAAATGAACCTGTTCAAAGCTTTATTTAACAGAAGAAAAAACTGTCTAGGAGTGTACACGGAACCGTCTGAAATAGATACATCAACCGAGGCAGGACATTCATATTTACAGCACTTATTCTTCCCAACCAAGAAAAATCCTTGGCATCCCATTTGGCCAAATCAGCTCTAAGAGCTTGGAGAATAGGTAGATATATTTATCTTATAATTACTAAAATAATTATAGGTTCTTATGGATTTCATTAGAGACGGTAAAGATAAGTGTGGTTGTGTCATATAGAACAATAAATCGTCCACAAACGCAGATACCTTAAATTGCATATCCCCTACCTGAATACCCCGTATGTTACTATAGTTCCTCACCGCTACAAAGAGATGTTCCCTAACCACCACAAATAACAAGGGAGAAAGTGGGCATCCCTGCCTAGTGCCATTCCCAATCCTAAATGGAGTAGACAGAGAACCATTAATCCTAATTCTCGCCTGAGTACTATTATACAGAGACAGTATACGCGTTTGCATTAACTGACCCACTCCCATCTGACTTAAAGCCGTCTCCAGGAACCCCCAGTTCACCCTATCAAAGGCCTTCTCAGCATCCAGAGACAAGAGCATACATGGAATTGTAGCGTCCATGGCCACGGGCCGTCAGGTTTACTCACCTACCGACGCCCGCAGCCATGTTCCGTGAGCGCTGGTCCCCATCTCCATCCTAGGAGACGCCAGCGCTCACTTCCGCTCCGGTCTGCTGTGTCCTGTAGGACTTTTTAGTGATTGGGTGCCCTGTTGCTTAGCCAGCTGCCTCTCTGCTACGGCGGTGCGGCCTAGTGGGTCCACATACCCACAGACTGTATCCTGTATCCCGTGCTGTGTCCTTGTTCCTGAGACTGCTAGTGTTTGGAGTCGTGTCCTACTGCACCTGATATCATCCGCCATGTCTGGCGCAACCTGCTGTCACCCGCCACGTCTGGCGAAACCTGCTGCACCTGCTGTCATCTGACCACGTCTGGCGCAACCTGCTGCACCTGCTGTCTGTAGCGTTCATGACCACGGGCCGTCAGGTTTACTCACCTCCTGACACCCGCAGCAGTGGATCCGTGAGCGCTGGTCCCCATCTCCTTCCAAGGAGACGCCAGCGCTCACTTCCGCTCCGGTCTGCTGTGTCCCGTAGGGTGCACCTGTAAAACAATCATCATTATCAACCACATGATTTCCTGGTCTATAAGAAGGCCCCAGCCCTTCTGATGCTTGCCTGAGCGTTGTTAGTTTATCCCAAGTCTGTCCTGCAAATGGTCCCTTAGTGTTTCCCGTTCTAGTTGTTACCCGTGCCTTGTTACCTGTTCCTGTATCCCATGCTGTTCTTGTTCCTGTGCCTATTAGTGTCTGAGTCGTGTCACGTCCTGTGTCATCTGCCACGTCCGGAGGAATCCGCCACGTCCTGTGTCATCCGCCACGTCCGGAGGAATCCGCCACATCCTGTGTCATCTGCCACGTCCTGTGTCATCTGCCATGTCCGGAGGAACTCGTCACGTCTGGCGCAACCTGCGGCACCTGTGTCATCCGAAACGTTTGGCGTTACCTGCTGCGCCCTTCTCCATCAGTCCTGGAGCTGCAGTCACTGTCTGGACTATCCAGGTACCCTTGTGCGGGACATTCTATTGCTGGGGTATCCTGTTGTTTGGACAGCTGCCTCCCCGCTACGGCGGTATGGCCTAGTGGGTCCACTAACCCGCTTCGTGACAGGAATGTTATTCTGCTTCACTTGATGAATCAAGGAGAAGGTCTTAAGTGTATTATCTCTGGCTTCACGCCTTGAGACAAAACCCACTTGATCCGAGTGAACCAGCGAGCCCAAGAATCCGGACAGTCTATTTGCTATCAGCTTAGCATACATTTTAGCATCAGTGTTAATGAGAGAGATCAGTCTATAATTAGCACAGTGATCCCTACCCTCCTTTGGTATGACCGGGATATGTGCCTGTAAAAATGAATCAGGAGATTTAGTATGGTCCGATATCGAATTAAACTACTCCAGCAATGATGGTACCAATTCCTCCGCCAATGACTTGTAGAAACCCGCCGTATACCCATCCGGCCCCGGACTCTTCCCAGCTGGTAAAGCTTTATTAACCTGCACTATCTCCTCCTTAGTGAACGGCAAATCCAGACTCAGAGCCTCATCTCGGGACAACATATGCAGCTCCGTAGCCCTAATATACTTCGACAGAGATAGCAATGGCTCGGGAGGAATATTGGAAGTTGGAGAGGGCAAATTATAAAACGAGGAATAGTACGCACAAAAGGACGATGCTATATCCTCCGTCTTGTACGCCAACTCACCCGATCCAGTTCTTATAGAGGGTATAAAAGAAAGAGCTTTAGCCAATGCCTTCCCCGGCTTATTACCCCACTCATAGTAAAAGCGAGAGAAGCTGAATGTCGTGGCGTGCTCTAGTAAGTTCCCTAAGTGTATGCTCTTGCAACGTCTGTTTATGCTGAGATTCTAGGGACTGCCACTGGGCTAAAAGCGTGTTAAGCTGCGCACCCCGCTCCCTCTTGGGACGAGAACCATGTTTGATAAGGACCTCCCTAAGAACACATTTGAGGGCCTCCCATTTCACTGCAGGAGCAGTTGTATCCTGTGCAAGATCCTCATGAAAATTCTCCACTGTCGTTTTCAACTCCAACATACACAAGGAATCCTTCAATAAAGATTCGTTGAGACGCCAGGTAAATTCTTTATGCCACTGTGCTGAAAAGCGTAATACTCAAGACACCGGAGCGTGGCCAGAGAGAAACACATTGCCTATGGAGGTATCCACCACTAAGAATATTAAGCTATGATGAACAAGGATATAATCTATTCTGCTATATGAGTTATGTGCAAAAGAAAAGAGAAATCCCGATCATCCGGATGAGCTAATCGCCACGCATCACAAAGTTGAATATCTCTGAGCCTCTTCCTCAATTGATTCAACTTATTATATGCTAATGAAGTCCGCCCAGAGTATGTATTAATTAAAGGGTTAATGGCCAAATTAAAATCCCCACACAAGATAGGAATGCCTGACGAAAAAGATCCCAAATCATCCAACATTTTAAGGAAAACCTGTGAATCAAAAAAAGACGTTCATACTTACCATGAACTTCCTGCTTCCTCCAGTCGGGTCTCCCGGCCGTTGCCTTGGTGACGCGTCCCTCTCTTGTCATCCGGCCCCACCTCCCAGGATGACGCGGCAGTCCATGAGACCGCTGCAGCCTGTGATTGGCTGCAGGCTGTGCTTGGCCTGTGATTGGCTGCAGCTGTCACTTGGACTGAATTGTCATCCCGGGAGGTCGGACTGGAGGAAGAAGCCGGGAGTTATCGGTAAGTCAGAACCTCTTGTTTTTTTTACACGTATATGTATATTGTGATCGGAAGTCACTGTCCATGGTGCTGAACCAGTTTAACTCTTTCAGCACCGTGGACAGTGACTGTCTCCTGCCGTCGCGTACCCGAACATTTTTTGCCGGGTTCGGTCAAAACGAGTTCGGCCGAACCCGGTGAAGTTCGGTGCGCTCATCTCTAATTTGACACTCCGTTTGGATGTTTGTAAACAGAAAAGCACGTGGTGCTTTTATGTTTACATTCATCCTTTTGACAGCTCTTGCGCGAATCACGCAGTTCGCACGGAAGTGCTTCCGTGCGGCATGCGTGGTTTTCACGCACCCATTGACTTCAATGGGTGCGTGATGCGCGAAAAACGCCGTCGGGTCGCCGTCGGGTTTCCATGACAGCCGGGGGTCTAACAAAGACCCCCAGGTCTGTCTTCCGCAACTGCCTGTTAGGCGATGCCGGAGGCATGACCTAACAGGTTGTGTGTCAGTTTTACGCTGACAGGCAATAATGCCTTGGTATACTAAGTATACCAAAGCATTATATATGTGATCGGCACATCGCATAGTGTAGCCCCCTGGTGGGACTTAAAAAAAAAAATGTCAATCAGTTAAATAAAGTTTGTAGAAAAAAATAATAATAATTACAGTCAAAATCAAATAAAAAGCACGGCACGACTTTGGCACAGCACAGTGCTAGACCAGGAAGGTATGGATTACTAGGAACAGGAACTGGAAACAAGTATAGGTACAGGGGCAGGGACTGGAACAGGAAACACACTAGGAGGCCATCACATAGACAAACTAGGGAACACAACAACGCTCAGGCATAGAACTAGGGGGCTGGACCCCTCTTATAGTCCAGGGTACTCACGGGTCAAAGTTCATCCATGTAGTCCGGTGCACGCGCTGCCCCTTTAAGAACGGGCACGAGCGTGCGCGCACACCCTACGGGATCCGGCAGAGGTGAGTGGACGCGAGCGCTGGCGTCTTCTGAGGAGGAGGCTGGGGCCAGCGCTTGCCGACTCGTAGCTGCTGCTGTCAGGGGGAGGTTGGAGCTGACAGCCCGCAGCCACGGACATTACATGGTCTTTCTTGTGGCGGCAGAGGTATAGTATAACTTTTTTTGTGGGCTACGGGATATAAGACATAAAGAAAGGCATAATGCCAAACAATACCCAGTACAAAGTAAGGGGACATTGTATAGACAGTGGGCCCGTGTTAGAGGGCTGGTGCGATGGTGGGTTTCACTTTGTTGTGTCACCCACTATTGCTACCTCCTTTATATTCAGGGTAACTAAACAAACTGCTGTATCCCTCGCCAAAACATGGCAATGGAGGGACAGGACTGCATTTCAAACAGGAATGGTCAAAAGAGTTTCCCATGAGAAAGCCCATGTGAGGGGAGACATATGGGCTATATGGGCTATTTTAAATGACATTTCCCAATACATGGATGACAGGAGATGCTTAGCTGCAATCATCATGGATGGTAGTATGTCTTTGTGTGTTATGTGATCTAGAGGTTCCAGATATACCAGACTTTGATATAGAATAGTCAAATGGTTTTCGCAGAATATTGCAGTATATGGTATCAGTCGTTTTCTATTTTGATGTGCTGGGGTTAGTTGACAGAAGAAGTCATCCTAATCTTTATTTTGTAATTGTCCAATTACCTTGCGAGTATAACTATATGCCTGCATGTAATAAAATGGATGTTGACCTATATATTCATGTTGTGTGCGGAGTTTATTGAACAGATAAGGACGACGGTTAGATGTGTCAATCATTTGTTCAATCCTTTAGAAGCCAATTAGCGATACATTGTGTGAGGATTACCATTTTGAAAGTCAGGGTTATCGATCCAAGGGAGTCATAGGGAAAATGTTGGATGTCTGACCTTGGTCCATGTTTTCCACGCTGTCATAACTACTGGATTGGTCAGTTTATTGGGTGATAAGGCCGAATAGGGAGTATGTAAGAGGCATGTTAACCTGTTAGTGACCGCCCCATAGTGTTTTTACGTCGGTCACTAACGGGCTTTATTTCGATGCAATAGACTTTTTACGACTTTAACTGTAGCTGAGGGCTGGGGGCGTCCCTGCTCGAACGTGTGAGATCGATATTAGTATCGATCTCACCCGTTTAACCCCTCAGATGCGGTGCTCAATGGCGTGCACCTCATCTGAGTGGTTTTGGAGACAGGGAGGGAGCTCCCTCTCATCCCACTGACACCCGGCGATAAGATCGCCGAGTGTCTGTGTCTCTGATGGCAGACCGGGGCCTAATAAAGGCCCCCAGGTCTGCCTGTAGTGTATGCCTTCTAGGTCATGCCTCTGGGATGAGTAATTTGTTTGAAAAAACGGGACCCCATACGGCGCTGCTACTCAGGAACGAATACAGTAGTAGTTTAGAATTGATACTTTATTGTAGGCTACGCGTTTCAATGCCGCACCGGCATCTTCCTCAGGCCACAAACATTGTAGTCTGAACATCATTTATTTTCTTTTTATTCAGTTTATTTTCTTTTAATTCGTTTTCATCCTAATTAAATGGTGAATTACCGCGAAATACTGCAAGTACGATACATCGCTAAACTTCTGTATATTTTATTGTGTTTTAGCAACTGTTTAAATTCATTGATATGGATATTAATGTTTTATAGATTGTTTGCAATTTCCCCCCCCCCCCTTTTTTTCTTATTGTAAGATCCCATACCGTATTTTTATTTCTACTCTGCCGATTTTAGTTTAAATTAGCATTATATACTATTGGATTACTTTGTGTACCTGTCTTATTTGAACTGTTCACAGTGATTACGTCATCTTGCACTTTAACCCTGTCTACATTGGCGGTTTTTTTCTCCCGCGTGGTGTATTTAAGGGCTGTTGTTCAGACTACAATGTTTGTGGCCTGAGGAAGATGCCGGTGCGGCATTGAAACGCGTAGCCTACAATAAAGTATCAATTCTAAACTACTACTGTATTCGTTCCTGAGTAGCAGCGCCGTATGGGGTCCCGTTTTTTCAAACAAATTACTCATTCACATTGCGGTGGTCCCTCAAAGATTGACCGGCTGGGATCTCGGCAGCAGCACTCATCCATCACTTATCTACCTTTTACCCGCTCCTGACATTTTCACCTGTGGTAAGCCTCCATCTGTCAAACTAAGTTTGTTATATCTTGGGCTTACTCACACTATGTGGCGCCGTGCTTTTCTCTCTCAAATCTCTATGCCTCTGGGATGACCTAGCAGATGCCTGTCCGTTTTACACGGACAGGCATAATACACTGCAATACTATATCGGATAATCGCATAGTGAAGTCCCCTAGTGGGACTAGTAAAAAAGTTAAAAAAAAAAGTGAACAAAAAAAAGTGAAAAAACCCCAAAACCCACTGTAGCGCCCATGGCCGCGGGCCGTCGGGTTCACTCACCTCCCGACGCCCGCAGCCATGGATCTGTGAGCGCTGGCCTCCGTCTCCCTCCTAGGAGATGCCAGCGCTCACTTCCGCTCCGTCCGGCTGGGTCCCGTAGGGTGCGCGCGCACGCTCGCGCCCGCTCTTAAGGGGCCAGCGCGCGCACATGAAAACAATGATCATTAACCCACATGATTTCCTGCTCTATAAGAATGCCCCAGCCCTTCTGATCCTTGCCTGAGCGTTGTTAGTCTTTCCCAGTCTGTCTCGCAAATGGTCCCTTAGTGTCTCCCGTTCCAGCTGTTACCCGTGCCCTGTTACCGTTCCTGTATTCCGCATTGTTCCTGTGCCTACCCGTGTTCAAGTGTCATCTGCCACGTCAAGTGCCATCTGCCACGTCAAGTGCCATCTGCCACATCAAGTGCCATCTGCCACATCAAGTGCCATCTGCCACGTCAAGTGCCATCTGCTACGTCTAGTGTCATCTGCCACGTCAAGTGCCATCTGCCACGTCAAGTGTCTTCTGCCACGTCAAGTGCCGTCTGCTCATCGGATACTGCCCGCCACGTCTGGTGCCACTTTCCGAACCTGCCTCCATCCGTGCTGAAGCCACAGCCACCACCCGGACTATTTCAGGTACCTAAGCATTACTGTCTGCCATCTTACTTTCACATAGACTGTGACCTGGTCAGCTGCCTCCCCGCTACGGCGGAGCGGCCTAGTGGGTCCACAAACCCAGTGTCCGTGACAGTACGCTCAGGCCATGGAACCCGCTGGCCAGCCCAAGACCCTAGTACAGAAGATTCAGACAGAGATGCATGACCTACGCACTTGTCAGGATCAACTCCTTGAGGCGGTGAATTCTATTCTGGTCCGCCTGGATCTACTCGCTGTTCCACCCCCGGTTCTTCCTCCAGAGGCTGTTGCCGTGCCACTGCCTGTTGCTCCCCCTGTTTTTTCCGGATCCTCAGTTCCTCTGCCTCTTCCTCCTCGCTACGACGGTGACCCCAGAGCATGCAGAGGATTTCTTAATCAATGCACGGTGCATTTTAGGCTACGGCCGCATCTCTTCCCCTCCGAGGAGGCTAAAGTAGCGTTCATTATCTCCCTCCTCGCTGGCAAGGCCCTCGCATGGGCGAACCCAATCTTGGAGCAACAGGAACCTGTATCCTCGGACCTAGCCTTGTTCCTGCAGTCCTTTCGTGCCGTGTTCGAGGAGCCGGGTCGAACATCCTCTGCCGCAGCCACTCTGTTGACCCTCAAGCAAGAAGGCTCCACAGTAGGGGAGTATGCGATCTCCTTCCGTACCCTAGCAGCCGAGCTGGCATGGAACAATGAGGCACTGGTGGCGACCTTCTGGCAGGGACTGTCCTCTCACATCAAGGACGAACTGGCAGCCCGCGACCTTCCTTCTACCTTGGATGCCCTCATCCTGTTAGCCACCCGGGTTGATATGAGAATCCGGGAGCGCTCTCAAGAGGTTCGTCAGGAGAGCCGGGCCCACAGACCAGCACCCCCTGCCCAGAGACCACTATTGTTCACTCCTAGTGTGCTACCTGAGGAACCCATGCAGGTAGACAGAGTCCGGTTATCTGTACAGGAGAAGCAGCGCAGACGCTCCTCTGGACTTTGCATGTATTGCGGCCTCAAGGATCATTTTGTGCGTCAATGCCCACAGAAACCGGGAAACTCCAGTACCTAGGGTTGGTTGGAGAGGCAACTCTAGGTGGAACATCTCCAAACGTTAAAACCTCTTCCAAATTATCGATACCTGTGGCCATCGTCACCGGACAGACTTCACATCCTTCCTCCGCCTATCTTGACTCTGGAGCGGCTGCTAATTTTATCCACCAAGATCTAGTGGATCGGTTTCAACTACCCACAGTCAATCTGGAGAGACCCCTGGCAGTTGCCTCTGTGAATGGTCTACCGCTGCCTGATCCAATCATGCTCATCACTGAGCCGGTGACATTACGGGTCGGAGCTCTTCACTCAGAACAGATCTCCTTCCTGGTACTACCCAAGGCTATCAATCCTATCCTGCTGGGTCTGCCATGGCTCCGTCTACACGACACTCGACTGGAGTTCTGGAGAGGTTCTTCAATGGGGCTCCAGATGCCATAGCCATTGCCTGTCACAAGTCCGTCCTGTTGTGCCCCCTCTGCCTCAGTCACTCTCCGATCTACCTTCTCAGTATGCCAGTTTTGCGGATGTCTTCTGCAAACGAGAGGCTGAGACGTTGCCTCCACATCGGAATTATGACTGTCCCATTGAACTGGTTCCCAATGCTTCTCTTCCCCGTGGACGAGTATATCCTCTCTCCTTGCCAGAGACTTTATCGATGTCTGCCTATATCAAGGAGAACTTGGAGAGGGGTTTTATTCGAAAATCTTCCTCCCCGGCCGGGGCAGGATTCTTCTTCGTTAAAAAGAAAGATGGATCTCTCCGACCCTGCATTGACTACCGTGGTCTCAATCAGATCACGGTCAAGAACAAATACCCGTTGCCACTCATTTTCGAGCTGTTTGATCGCATACGAGGAGCCAAAATTTTTTCCAAGCTAGATCTGCGGGGGGCCTATAATCTAATCCGGATTCGCCGGGGTGACGAATGGAAGACGGCATTTAACACCCGCGATGGGCACTACGAATACAGAGTGATGCCCTTCGGACTGTGTAACGCTCCCGCAGTATTTCAGGAGTTCATTAATGACATCTTCCGAGATCTCCTCTATACGTGTGTTGTAGTTTATCTCGATGATATTCTAATCTTTTCCCCAGATCTAATGACCCATCGGAGGCACGTTCGTCAAGTTCTTCTGCGACTAAGAGAGAATCGCTTGTATGCCAAGTTAGAGAAATGCACCTTTGAAAAGAGGTCTCTGCCCTTCCTGGGCTATGTCATCTCGGATCAAGGCCTTAAGATGGACCCTGAGAAGTTAAAGTCTGTCCTGGAATGGCCACGTCCTCAAGGCCTAAGGGCCATACAGCGGTTCCTGGGTTTCGCCAATTTCTACCGGCAGTTTATTCCGAACTTTTCTTCTCTGACGGCCCCCATCTCTACCCTTACCAAGAAGGGTGTGAACGCCAAGGTGTGGACTCCGGAGGCAGAGTCCGCAGTCATTAGCCTCAAGAAAGCCTTCACTTCAGCTTCGATCCTCCATCACCCTGACATATCTCGGCAGTTCTCACTGGAAGTGGACGCTTCCTCTGTTGGTGCAGGCGCACATCTGTTCCAGAGGAGCTCCAAAGGAAAGGCAGTAGTGTGTGGCTACTACTCAAGACTGTTTTCCTCTGCTGAGCGCAATTATTCCATTGGAGATCGGGAGCTACTGGCTATCAAATTGGCCCTGGAGGAGTGGAGACATCTTCTGGAGGGCGCTGCTCACCCCATCCCGATCTCCACCGACCACAAGAATCTCACTTACCTTCAGTCCGCTCAAAGACTGAATCCTCGTCAAGCCAGGTGGTCACTGTTCTTCACCCGTTTCCAATTTCTGCTCCACTACCGTCCCGCTGACAAGAACGTGAGGGCCGATGCCCTGTCCAGATCATTAGAAACGGAAGACACGGTGGAGTCCCTTCAGACGATCATAGACCCATCCTGCGTTGTCACCGCCAATCCTCTGCAGCTTAGAAATATCCCTCCAGGGAGAACTTTTGTTCGGTTGGCAGACAGAAAGAGAATTCTCCGCTGGGGACACAGTTCTAAACTAGCTGGGCACGTCGGTGTCCGTAAGACCCAAGACCTGATCGCTCGTCACTTCTGGTGGCCCACGCTACCTAAGGATGTTCTGGACTTTGTCTCTGCTTGCACGGTGTGTGCCTCTAACAAGGTGGCTCACAGCAAGCCTGCCGGCCTGCTTCAACCCTGCCTGTACCCAGTGCCCCCTGGCAGCACATCGCTATGGACTTCGTCACGGACCTTCCTCTCTCAGCAGGATGCAACACCATCTGGGTGGTGGTAGACCGGTTCTCTAAGATGGCACATTTTATCCCGCTGACCGGCCTACCCTCTGCTCCTCGACTGGCAAGCTTCTTCATTCAGCACATCTTCCGCTTGCATGGCTTGCCTCTTCACATTGTGTCCGACCGGGGGGTTCAGTTTACCTCCAAGTTCTGGAGAGCCCTCTGTAAACTCCTGGATGTGAGTTTGGACTTTTCCTCTGCCTATCACCCCCAGTCCAATGGGCAAGTTGAGAGGATCATCAGATCATGGAAAATTATCTCCGCCACTTCATCTCTTCACAGCACGATAACTGGGTACAGCTTCTACCATGGGCGGAGTTTTCTTATAATAACCACACAAGTGAGTCCACCACCTCCACTCCGTTTCACATCATGTACAGTCAACATCCCAGAGTTCCTCTTCCAGTGTCGACTTCATCTCAGGTACCCGCTGCTGACTCTGCATATGGGGACTTCCTGCAAATCTGGCAACAGACCCGGTCCTCTATTTTGCTGGCGGTAGATCGCATGAAGTGTAAGGCAGATACCAAAAGAAGAGAGCCGCCTCAGTATCTTCCTGGGACTAAAGTCTGGCTGTCCTCTCGAAACATTCGCTTGAGGGTGCCTTCATACAAGTTTGCTCCCAGGTTCCTTGGTCCCTTCGAGATCCTGCAACAAATTAACCCTGTTTCCTATAAGCTGCGGCTGCCCCCTACCCTCAGAATCCCTAACTCCTTCCATGTGTCCCTCCTGAAACCAGTGGTCCTGAACCGCTACAGCAAGACCTCTAGTTCCAAAGTTGCTTCCAGCGGTCCTTCTGATGTATTCGAGGTAAAGGAGATCCTGGACCGCAAGAGGGTAGGAGGAAGGACTTTCTATCTGGTGGACTGGAGAGGGTTTGGTCCTGAGGAGAGGTCCTGGGAGCCAGAAGAGAACCTCAGCGCCCCTACTCTTATTAAAAAATTCCTCTCTCACTCTGGTCCCAAGAAGAGGGGGCGTAAGAGGGGGGATACTGTAGCGCCCATGGCCGCGGGCCGTCGGGTTCACTCACCTCCCGACGCCCGCAGCCATGGATCTGTGAACGCTGGCCTCCGTCTCCCTCCTAGGAGATGCCAGCGCTCACTTCCGCTCCGACCGGCTGGGTCCCGTAGGGTGCGCGCGCACGCTCGCGCCCGCTCTTAAAGGGCCAGCGCGCGCACATGAAAACAATGATCATTAACCCACATGATTTCCTGCTCTATAAGAATGCCCCAGCCCTTCTGATCCTTGCCTGAGCGTTGTTAGTCTTTCCCAGTCTGTCTCGCAAATGGTCCCTTAGTGTCTCCCGTTCCAGCTGTTACCCGTGCCCTGTTACCGTTTACGTTTTTCCATCGTCTCATTCTAAGAGCAATAACCTTTTTATTTTTGCGTCGACATAGCTGTATAAGGTCTTGTTTTTTGCGGGACAAGTTGTAATTTTTAATAGTACCATTTTGGGGTACATAGAATTTATTTATTAACTTTTATAAACTTTTTTTTGGGGGGGAATTGAAAAAAAAACAACAATTTTGACACACTTGTTTGCATCCTAAATTTACGCCGTTTTCCAGCTGTTACCCGTGCCCTGTTACCGTTCCTGTATTCCGCATTGTTCCTGTGCCTACCCGTGTTCAAGTGCCATCTGCCACGTCTAGTGTCATCTGCCACGTCAAGTGCCATCTGCCACGTCAAGTGTCTTCTGCCACGTCAAGTGCCATCTGCTCATCGGATACTGCCCGCCACGTCTGGCGCCACTTTCCGCACCTGCCTCCATCCGTGCTGAAGCCACAGCCACCGCCCGGACTATTTCAGGTACCTAAGCATTACTGTCTGCCATCTTACTTTCACATAGACTGTGACCTGGCCAGCTGCCTCCCCGCTACGGCGGAGCGGCCTAGTGGGTCCACAAACCCAGTGTCCGTGACACCCACTTTTCCCCCTTACAAACGGCTTTATTATTAACAAACAAAATAAAGTAAAAAAGTTACACATATTTGGTATCGCCGCGTCCGTAACGACCCCAACTATAAACTTCTTACATTATTTAATCCGCACGGTGAGCGTCGTAAAAAATAAAATAAAAAATCATGCAAAAATTGCTGTTCTCTTTGAATCCAGTCTTAAAAAAAATGTGATAAAAAGTGATCAAAAAGTCGCATCTACTCCAAAATGGTACCGATAAAAACTACAAGTCGTCTCGCAAAACAAAAGCCCTCCTACAATTGCATTGGCGAAAAAATAAAACGTTACGGCTCTTCAAATATGGAGACAAACAAATAATTTTGAAAAAAAAGTGTTTTCATTGTGTAAAAGTAGTAAAACATACAAAAACTATACACATTCGGTATCGTTGCAATCGCAACAACCCACTGAATAAAGTTATTGTGTTATTTATACCACACGGTAAACTGTGTAAATTTAGGATGCAAACAAGTGTGGCAAAATTGTTGTTTTTTTTTCAATTCCCCCCCAAAAAAAAGTTTATAAAAGTTAATAAATAAATTCTATGTACCCCAAAATGGTACTATTAAAAATTACAACTTGTCCCGCAAAAAACAAGACCTTATACAGCTATGTCGACGCAAAAATAAAAAGGTTATAGCTCTTAGAATGAGACGATGGAAAAACGTAAAAAATGGCTTGGTCATTAAGGTCTAAAATAGGCTGGTCATTAAGGGGTTAAAGAAATGGGCCACGAGAATTGTTGATCTAGAGTGTAATCAGTAAAGCAAGAGCTGCCAGTCAACCAGTCCCCAATCTCTCGTAATTGGGCAGCCATGTTGTAGAAGTGAATCTAGGGAAAATTAATCTTGCCATTGACACAACGTTGTTGCAGTATGCATAAGTCCACTCTAGGCCTCTAGTGATTCCAAATAAACCTCGAAACAGAGCATTAATAAGTTTAATGTCTGCTGGTCTTAAATATATGGGCAGGGACTGTAAGACGTATAGTATTTTGGGAAAGACAACCATCTTTAGTAAATAGACTTTCTAGAAAGGATAGAGTGAAATGTTTCCAGGTCAAAAGTTGGGACTCCAGACATGCCATAAAGGGATCTACGTTTTGTTTGTATAAACGTGATGGCTGTCTTGTAATGTGTATGCCCAAAAAGAGGATGAATTCAGAGTTTCACTTAAAGGCATATCCTGTGGACAAGTCGGTTTAGATAGACCTTTAACCCCTTCCCGCCGCAGCAATTTTTCGGACTTCCAAATAAATTTTTTCAAAAAGCCATAACTTTTTAATTTTTCCATTGATATAGTCCTATGAGGACTTGATTTTTGCAGGACGAGTTGTAGTTTTTCGTAGCGCCATTTATTGGACCATATAAGGTACTAGGAAACGGGAAAAAAATATTTGTGGGGTAGAAAATGAAAAAAGAAAACGCGATTGCTCCATTGTTTTTTGCGCTTCGTTGTTACGGAATTCACTGTGCAATTAAAACAACATGTTAACTTTATTCTGTGGGTCAATACGACTACGGCAATACCAAATTTATATAGTTTTTTCTATATTTTACTACTTTTACAAGGAAAAAACTAACTGTGAAAATAAAATTTATTTTGTGTCGCCAAATTCTGAGAGCCATAACTTTTATTTTTGCCGGATAAACTGTAGTTTTTAATGCAAGGTTTTGATCACTTTTTATTCCATTTTATTGTGACAGTTGAGCTGACCAAAAAATAGCGATTCTGGTGTTTTAATGTTTTTTTTTTTTATGGTGTACGGGTTAAATAATGATGTATTGTAATTGTTCAGACTTTTACGGATGAGGTGATTTTAAAATATGCACCGCAGATGAATTTATGCTCAGAAAAAATCTGCACCGTGTAGATGAGATTTCTTGATATCTCATTTACTTTGCTGGTACTGAATTACGCCGCAGATTTGACGCATGAAAATACGCGCAGTAATACGCAACGGAATTTGATGCTGAAAATCCGCAGCAAATGCAGTAGCAGCAAAGTGGATGAGATTAGAACAAATCTCACCCACACGCTGTGTAAATACTGAGTGGAAAAAAAGTTCAGAAATTGACCTGTGGTGGGATTTTTAATCCGCAGCATGTCATTTGTATTTGCGTAAACACTGCTTAGTAATTGCGGATTTCCCCTTTAAATTCATTGCGGAGGTAAAACCAACAACAAATAGCAGATGTTACTTTTTTTATGGTGGAAAAGCTGCGATTCCTCCGGAAAAAAAAAAAACGCAACAAAAAAAAACAAAAAACATCTTATGCTTACCCAGAGTTCTGTGCTTCTTCATGGTCCATGGTCCACGATTTATCCCATGTGACCGCTGTAGGACGTCGGAGAGACGCGTCGCTAAAGGAAGTATCCAGGGAGGTTGCATACGCTGTGCAAGGCTTCGCTCCCGGAACCCTTGCACAACTGAGACAAATGGAAACCGTTGGCACCGGATCGGTCACCATTGAAATCAACGGTGATGCAAACGGAAACATATGGTTTCCGTTTGTTTCAGTCAGGGTCCCGTTCTGACGTAAAACTCATACGGAACGTCAGATCGGGACCCTGACGCAGATGTGAACGAAGCCTTACATAGCCTTTTAGTAAAAAAACAAAATACAAAAGGCTTCAAAGGTTTACATAGCCTTTACGGCCTTCTTCACATAAGCGTATTTCAGTGGTTAAATATACTGAGCCATTATGGTAAAATGCCAACTAAATAGAGATCCCCCCCCCCCCCCCCCAGGGTAAACATAGTAAAGTTAAATGGCTGTCACTTTTATATTGATGCAGCAAGGACATTTCCAGTGCAATTTAATTTACTTTCTGTGCTATTAAGAACAGCTTCCTGTTTAGTTCGCTGCCTGGTTTGCTATAATGGTAGTAGTTTCAAATATAATTGTCACATCTGCCTCATTGTTCATTTTCAGATGAACGGCCCACCAACTGTCCCTTAATTAGGACACTGGATAAAGCAACGATACCGATCATCCATCTGTATGGATTTATGTATACAGCAGCTCTGAATAGTTTAGCTAAGGGGTACGCGCTCTTTTGCAACCAATTTTTTATTTCTGAAATAGATCTAAAAAATAAAGCATCTTAAAGGGAACCTGTCACCAGCATTTCACCTATTGAACTTTACTTATCCCTCACTGGCCGCTGCTATCAAAAGATCATTGCCGTATTCCCCTCTCCTAAACTCCTCCTCCAACTGTAAATAACGGTCTGCAAACATTTTCCCTTTTTATCGTAATAATCCGGTGTCCCTTTGTGCGCACACCCCAGAAGAGGACATCAATGCACAAGCGCGGGATTTTGTGTGCTGGGGGAAGGCGAGGAGCTGTCAATCAAAAGTAAGGAGGCGGGGTAAACTCGGAAAGACTTGAGGAATGAAGATATGACTCTTTTCAAACGAAGATTTGACTCTGTTACGCTCATTAGCATACGGTGTGGAACACTAAAAAACTGAATACTAATAATTAACTGCAGAGCCGAGTAAGAAGCCAATTATAGGCTATATAGAAATTATTTTCCACCCACTACCACCAGGTATTGCTGGTATAATAGGTGAAATGCTGGTGATTTAATAATAGTCTTGATTAAAAATGATCCTAGTGTTTTGTGTATATGGCTTCTATGCAGACATTACATCTCCATGGTTACAGACTACAAACAAAACCTGTGTGTAGTCTGATCTTGCAGTGATGTTTACTCTCTTCCATCAGACCTCTCTGTCACTGCCTGCATGTTAGCACTAAGAGGGTGCAGATAAAGTACGCGATGCATTTACAGTAATGCTGCCATACAAATAAAATGACCTCCATTTACTGTTTTCCTTTATTTTTTTGTTTTCTAGATATATTTAGATTAACAGGGTGTAAGGCCCCATGCAAACGACCGTATTTTCATCTATCCATAAATACGGATCCGTAGTCAACCGTAAGGGTATGTTCACATGCAGAAACAAAAACGGCTGTAAAATACGGAGTTGATTTTCAGAAGTTTTTTATGCATCAAACGTTTTTTGGTTCGTTTTTTTACGGCCGTTTTTGGAACTGTTTTTCTATTGACACAATGAAAAACGGCTCCAAAAACGGCTCAAGAAGTGAGATGCACTTCTTTTTAAAGGACATTTTTTTTACGCACTGCTTTTTGAAACGGTCGCATAAAAAAACGGCCCTTTGGAACGAAACGCCGTTTTTCCCATTGAAATGGGCAAATGTTTGGAGGCGTTCAGCTTCAATTTTTTAAAGCCGTTTTGCGGGGCGTTTACGGCCTGGAAAACAGCTGAAAATAAGCCGTGTGAACATACCGTAACTTATCTGTATATACAGAACGGTATCTGCAAATAGTCCATAGTGCATCCGTATTTGATACGTATATACGGATCCGTAAAATAAAGAGGGAGGCTGCAAATGATGTTACCAACATGTTGCATAGCAACACTTCCGTAAATATGGACAGTTTACGGATGCACATCCGTAGCCATCCGTATTTACGGAAGCGCCCATATGCTTTTATGGGAGAGTCCGTGCCGTAATTACAGACCAGAATAGGACAGGTTTTATCATTTTTTCAGCACGGACACCTATCGTAAAAATACGGAAATGTGTCCGTGGCCAATAGAAATAAATGGGTCCGTAATTACGGATGAAATATACGGTCGTGTGCATGGGGTCTAAGTGAGGAATTTACATCAGATTTCAGTGATCAGCACCTTTAGGCTGGGTTCACACGTGGCGGAATTTCACTTAAATTCCGCTGCGGACACTCCGCAGCGTTAAATCGCAGCGGAGCCGTTTCTCCATTGACTTACACTTTAATTTAGCAGTGTTCGTTTAGACGAGGCGTAAAATTCCGCTGCGGAGCATAGGCTGCGGAGCGGAATTTGGTGTCCGCAGCATGCTCTGTCTGTTGCGGAGCAGTGGCGGACTCATGGCGGAATTTCTCCATTGACTTCAATGGAGATTCTAAGTTCCGCAATGAAGTCCGCAGCTGTCATGCACATGTCATGTGTGCTGCGGATGCGTCTTGCTTTTTTAACTTGACATTTCTTCATTCTGGCTGGACCTATGTATTTCTAGGTCTACAGCCAGACTGAGGAAGTCAATGGGGCTCCCGTAATGACGGGAGCGTTGCTAGGAGACGTCAGTAAATAGTCACTGTCCAGGGTGCTGAAAGAGTTAAGCGATCGGCAGTAACTGTTTCTGCACCCGGGACAGTGACTACCGATCCCAATATACATGTATCTGTAAAAAAAAATGAAGTTCGTACTTACCGAGAACTCCCTGCTTCTGTCTCCAGTCCGGCCTCCCAGGATGACGTTTCAGTCTAAGTGACGGCTGCAGCCAATCACAGGCTAATAACAGGCTGCAGCGGTCACATGGACTGCCGCGTCATCCAGGGAGGTCGGGCTGGATGCCGAAAGAGGGACGCGTCACCAAGACAACGGCCGGTAAGTATGAAATTCGTTTACTTTCACTAGAGAAAGTGCTGTCCCTTCTCTCTATCCTGCACTGATAGGGAGAAGGGAAGCACTTTTCCCGCAGTCCGCAGCAGCTAGTCCGCATCAATTTTCTGCACATTTTGTGCAGATCCGCAGCCGTAATCCGCAACCCGGATTAGGTGCGGCATTGATGCGGACAGTTGCGGAGGAAATCCGCCACGTGTGGTCATGCCCTTATTGTATTATTCAGTGCCGTTTTTGTTTGCCTCTTCAAAAAATGCAAGTGCCAACATGTTGCGCTTTTTTTATTCAGCCTTTTTGGTGGCGTTTCTTTCTGGAATATATCATGTGTAGTAAAAAGGAATTTTTGAATCAAATGATCGTTGAATCACATGATTACCAAGGTGACTAACGCCATCTAAAATAAACGCAGGTAGAAAAACATACTGCTGGCAAAAAATGCCACCAATAATGCTATAAAATACTCATTTCCAAAAAACGTTTTTCCCCTATGCAAATAGTGTATGAAGGAGGTCTAAGGGTATGTTCACACGGCCCATTTTTGGCCGTTTTTCGGGCCGTAAACGCCAGAAAAACGTCTGAAAAATCGGAAGCAGAATGCCACCAAACATCTGCCCATTGATTGCAATGGGAAAAACGAGATTCTGTTCTGATGGGCCGTTTTTTCGCGCCGCTGTTTTGAAAAACGGCCGCGTAAAAAAACGGCCACGAAAAAGAAATGCAGGTCATTTCTTGGGACGTTTTTGGAGCCGTTTTTCATAGACTCTATTGAAAACCGCTCCAAAAACGGCGAAAAATGCGAGTGGCTAAAAAAAATTCTGAAAATCAGGAGCTGTTTTCCCTTGAAAACAGCTCCGTATTTTCAGACGTTTTTTGCTAAGGGTATGTTCACACGTGCACGTCCGTTACGGCTGAAATTACGGAGCTGTTTTCAGGAGAAAGCAGCTCCTGAATTTCACACGTAATGGCAAGTTCAGGCGTTTTTCGCAGCGTCCATTACGGACGTAATTGGAGCTGTTTTTCTATGGAGTCAATGGAAAACGGCTCCATTTACGTCCCAAGAAGTGACATGCACTTCTTTGACGCCGGCATCTGTTTTACGCGCCGTCAAATGAATGGGCAGATGTTTGCCGACGCTTTCAAGCAGTATTTTCGGCCGTAATTCCAGCAAAAAAAGCCTGAATTACGTCCGTAAATAGTGCGTGTGAACATACCCTAAGGCTAGGTTCACACACACTATTTACGGACGTAATTCGGGCGTTTTAGCCCCGAATTACGTCCGAAAATGCGGCTCAAAAGCGTCGGCAAACATCTGCCCATTCATTTGAATGGGTCTTACGATGTTCTGTGCCGACGGTCATTTTTTTTACGCGCCGCTGTCAAAAGGTGGCGCGTAAAAAAGACGCCCGCGTCAAAGAAGTGCCTTTTACTTCTTCAGACGTAAATGGAGCCGTTTTCCATGGACTCCATGGAAAAACAGCTCCAATTACGTTCTTAGTGGACGCAGCGAAAGACGCCTGCACATGCCATTACGGCTGAAATTACGGTGCTGTTTTCTCCTGAAAACAGCACCATAATTTCAGCCGTAACGGACGCTGCCGTGTGAACATACCCTAAGCGTGTGAACATACCCTGAGGGTATGTTCACATGTAGTCACCAAAAACGTCTGAAAATACGGAGCTGTTTTCAAGGGAAAACAGCTCCTGATTTTCAGACGTTTTTTAAGCCACTCGTGATTTTTGCAGCGTTTTTTGCGGCCGTTTTTGTAGCTTTTTCCAATGAAGTCAATGAAAAACGCCTCAAAAAACGTCCCAAGACATGTCCTGCACTTCTTTTGATAAGCCGTCATTTTACACACCGTATTTTGACAGCGACGCGTAAAATAAAGGCTCGTGGGAACAGAACATCGTAATTCCCATTGAAAGCAATGGGCAGATGTTTGTAGACGTATTAGGGGCGTTTTTTCAGGCGTAATTCGAGGCATAAAACGCCCGAATTAAGCCTGAAAACACTGCGTGTGAACATACCCTAAGGGTATGTTCACCACACGCAAACTCAAAAACGTCTCAAAATACAGAGCTGTTTTCAAAAGAAAACCGCTCCTGATTTTCAGACTTTTTTGTGCCACTTGCGATTTTCGCTACGTTTTCGCTGCGTTTTTTTAGGCCGTTTTTGGAGCTTTTTTTCAATAGAGTCTATGGAAAACAGCTCTAAAAACGTCCCTGTTTTTTTTACGCTTAAAGGAGTTCTGCTTCCGATTTTTCTGCCGTTTTTCTGAATTTAAGAAGTTTTTGCAAGTACTCGCGTTTTTCTTTTTCGGACATAATAGGAACTGTTGCTCATTGGAGTCAATGAAAAACGGCTCCAAAAACGTCCCAAGAACTGTCCTGCACTTCTTTGACGTGGGCGTATTTGGACGCACCATCTTTTGACAGCGACGCATAAAATTACACCTCGTCTGCACAGAACATCGTAAAACCCATTGCAAGCAATGGGCAGATGTTTGCAGACTTAATGGAACCGTCTTTTCAGGCGTAATTCGAGGCGTAAAACGCCAGAATTACGTCTGAAAATAGGTCGCGTGAACATACCCTAAGGGCACGGCCAGACGTAGCGGAGTTTTTCCACAGCAAATGTTGGTGCAGATTTGGGGCAATTACGCAACGAATCTGCACCAACATTTGCATATTTGACAGGTAATTCAGACGTTGCCGAAAACACAGCAGACTTGCCACAGATTTCAGTTTTTGCATTGCAAAGGCTGAAATCTGCAGTGAAATTCCGCTTCTTCTCCGCAACAGTCAGTGCATGCTGCGGAGGGAAAATTCCGCACAGCAGCCTATGGTCCGCAGCAGAGTTTTCCGCATCGTCTGAACAAACTTGCCTAAAAATGTATTGAAACAACTTTAAAAAACGTCCGCTGGAGAATTCCACTGCAGACTGTCTGGCCGTGCCCTGAGGGTATGTGCACACGACCTCTTTTCAGACGTAATAGAGGCGTTTTACGCCTTGAATTACGGCTGAAAAGACGGCTCCAATACGTCGGCAAACATCTGCCCATTGCTTGCAATGGGTCTTACGATGTTCTGTGCAGACGAGCTGTCATTTTACACGTCGCTGTCAAAATACGGCGCATAAAATTACGGCCGCGTCAAAGACGTGCAGGACATTTCTTGGGACGTAATTGGAGCCGTTTTTCATAGACTCCAATGAAGAACAGCTCCAATTACGTCTGTAAAAGACGCCGCGAAAAACTTGTGCACTTGTAAAAACGTCTGAAATTCTGGAGCTGTTTTCTCCTGAAAACAGCTCTGTAATTTCAGACGTATTTGGCGTTGTCGTGTGCACATACCCTAAGGCCTCATGCACACGACCGTAGCCGTGTGCACGGCCGTGATTTTCGGGTTGGCCGGCTGCGGACTGTCAGCGGACTGTCAGCCGCAGGCCGCCCGCAAATCGCGGGACATGCACATGGCCGTCGCCATTGTTTTCAATGAGCTCCCGGGCCGTGCAAGGACCGCAAAAACTACGGTCGTGTGCATGGCCCCATAGAAAAGAATGGGGCCGCAATTCTCCCGTGGATTTTCGGGGGAATTGCGGCCGCAAAAACACGTTCGTGTGCAAGGGGCCTAATAGTGCACTATTTCTAAAGTGTGTCAGCAACACAAGCGTTCAAATGAAATGTAAAAAAAAAAGTCTTTGCCAAAGTAGAGTCCAAAATGTTGGTTTATTTATATCATCGACAAATCCACTGTAATTCAGTTTATATATAGTTTCATATTTTACAACCATATTCAGTATTATTTTGTTCCCGTCAAATTATTGCAGTTCAGAATCTATGCTGCTATAATGCTCAGTGCTGATGATCGGGGGTTGAGCCAGCGCAGGTATCAGTATGTGGCAGATCTCCCACTGTGGCGCTGTGAATCCACCATGGCAACCATACAGCTAATAATAGATGATCTATATCCGCTCTCAGTCTAGAATACAGATAAAATAGGAATCGTCCCTTGGGATGTACTGGAATAAACACAATGTAGCAAATATTAGTTCACGTGTTTTCAATGTTTTGAATTGGTAACTCAAAAAATGACATGCATTCATCCAATAAAACGAATATGGTATTAGACATAAGAGAAAGGGAGGAATTTGCCTAGATAACGTTGAAATTTAAGGAAACGCAATACACCTATGTAGAATTATAGAATGGAACACTGATCCCTCCAGAAAACTCTGGGTGAACATAGAAAAAGAGTTGAATTTCTATATCTTATAAACAATCTGGAAGAGAAAACTATATATATCCAACATACATACGATTACTGCCCTAAAAATGTGGTTCAGGCAAAACACACAACAAATGTTCCACCCACAGTACTGGGCTCGTCCACACGCTGCCGAATTGCCGATTTTCAGATGTTCTTTAAGCCACTCGTGATTTTCGCAGTGTATTTTACGGCCGTTTTTGGAGCTGTTTTCAATGAAAAACGGCTCCAAAAACGTCCCAAGAAATCACATGCACTTCTTTTTTTTCTCAGACGTCTTTTTACGTGACGTTTTTGGAAAACGAGGCGTAAAAAAACACCCCGTCGGAACAGGCGTTCTGCCTGAGTATTTTCAGGCGTTTTTCGAGGCTTGAACATACCCTTAGGCTACATGCACACGTTGCGGAATTTGGTGCAGAAAATCAGCATCAAAACCACAGATAAACGCAGGTAATTCCGCAGGTAAAATTCTCACCTAGTGTGTCTTTCTTATCCGTTTTTAGGTGTCTTTTTACATTCTGATGCAGATTTTATGTTTTGCGGATTTTGGTGCTTTTTTTAAAAAAAAACTTGTCACATACAATCCAGGGACAGAAACGCAAGGTAAATTGACATGCTGCGGATTTTAAAATCTGCATCGAAGATAATTTACACGTGGAAAAATTCTGCAACGTGTAGATGAGATTACTTGTGGTCTCATTTACTCTGCCGGTTTTGTGTTACACTTTGAATTTGACGCAGTGGATTCTGAGGGACAAATCCGCACGTAATACGCATTGTATGCATTTGGCCTTAGGATACCACCCTTAATAAATCTAATACCAAAAAGACATAGAAATCTTAAAGTGTAGATAAACGTTTGACAAACTTCTGACATGTCATAAGTTTGGATTGGTGGAGGTCCGAGCAGGGAGACCCCCAACAATCGCTAGAACGAAGCACCTGAAGCGCTTCCTTTACTGCGACGGGGCATTCCGTTGTTCTGCTCCGTCAAATTGTGAGAGCCCACCTGCCACAACAAGGCAACCTCTATAAGGTGGGTCCCTACTCTGATCGTATCCCCAGAACTGGGACTAAGCCTACATATATCTGGGGATGGTAGGAACCAGCATTAAACTAATTAAAATCACCCAGGGCAGAATGGGCGGAGTGCAAAAAATGGAGGCAGTCACTAACCCCACATATATGAATCACATAAACAGCATAAAAGTTTGAACAGCACATTGTATATATACATTACTTGTATATATTTTATACTGCACCTTCATCACACCTGGGGGCACAGCTATATGAAGTTCAGGGGTTGCGGTCTGTTTCGGACTATCTGCCAGTCATCCATCCTCATCCACTTGTCGGTCAGTCACACGCGTGTCCAATAAACGTCACACACTAGTAAAATGTCACCGCATATAGTGGAAAAGAGCGAGCGTGGTAAAAAATAAGGGTATGTTCACACGACCTATTTACGGACGTAAATCGGGCGTTTTTGCCCCGAATTAGGGTATGTTCACACGGCCTATTTACGGACGTAATTCGGGCGTTTTGGCCCCGAATTACGTCTGAAAATAGCGCCTCAATAGCGCTGACAAACATCTGCCCATTGAAAGCAATGGGCAGACGTTTGTCTGTTCACACGAGGCGTATATTTACGCGCCGCTGTCAAATGACGGCGCGTAACTAGACGCCCGCGTCAAAGAAGTGACCTGTCACTTCTTTGGCCGTAATTGGAGCCGCTATTCATTGACTCCAATGAATAGCAGCGCTAATTACGGCCGTAATTGACGCGGCGTTCAAGCGCCTGCACATGCCGTTACGGCTGAAATTACGGGGATGTTTTCAGGCTGAAACATCCCCGTAATTTCAGCCGTAACGGACGCCCTCGTGTGAACATACCCTTACGCCCGAAAATAGCGCCTCAATAGCGCTGACAAACATCTGCCCATTGAAAGCAATGGGCAGACGTTTGTCTGTTCACACGAGGCGTATATTTACGCGCCGCTGTCAAATGACGGCGCGCAAATAGACGCCCGCGTCAAAGAAGTGACCTGTCACTTCTTTGGCCGTAATTGGAGCCGCTATTCATTGACTCCAATGAATAGCAGCGCTAATTACGGCCGTAATTGACGCGGCGTTCAAGCGCCTGCACATGCCGGTACGGCTGAAATTACGGGGATGTTTTCAGGCTGAAACATCCCCGTAATTTCAGCCGTTACGGACCCCCGCCGTGTGAACATACCCTAAAGCTGTTCCGTCGTAAAGCGGCGCACACCTTGAGTTCTACCGCGGCTCTCTCAGACTCTGACGCGCACCAGCGTGTAATTACGGTACAGTGGACCGGCTAGTAGAGCGCTAGAGCTGTGTGTCAGGTGACCTCCGGCGGCCGCGGTGTATGTGCGTGCATGTGTGCTCCGGCCGACGGGAGAAGATGCAAGATGGCACGCTGGGAATGTGACGGGATCGTCGGCTCAGTGTCGCCTGATAACGTCGCTGTGGGAATTCCCGGCTGGATGATGAAGAGTTAATCTGCGCTTCTGTGCTGTCATTATTAGTAGGGGCACATCACTACACGGGGTTGCGTCCTCGCCTTCACGCCTCCGATCCGCTCGTATTACTCGATATCTGCCATCGATCTGCTGCTATTGATCGCCCGGACACCGCACGTGTAGGTCGCCAGAGCCATGGGGCTGTGTTACAGCCTCCGGCCGCGGCTCTTCGGTGATCCCAGCGGCTCCATCTCTAATGCAGCCACCAGCTCGGATACAGAGCAGCCCCCGGAGCTGTCAGCACCTCTCAGGGCTGGGGACCTGCGGCATGGAGATCTGCAGCAGCAGCCTCATACCCAGCTCAGGGATGGGCAGCCGCGCCAAGAGGAGCAGTGCAAGCCTGGCAGAGGGGACAGTCCGGATGGGCTGCTGCTCTTACTACAGAACGGGGGAGGCAGCGGCAGCAGCGGGGAGAGCAAGCAGCAGCAGAAACCCATCAAAGTGCAGCAGCCGCAGCAGCAGTATCCGCTGCAGAAGGGATGGGACAAACTCCGGCTGGAGGAGAAGGAGGCAGAGAAGGAGGCCAAGAAAGTCAGCAAGAATATAGACCGGGTACTGAAGGAGCAGAAGAGGGAATACAAGCAGACGCACCGACTGCTGCTGCTGGGTAAGGCACAAGCTCCTGCATTCAGGTGGCACTTATATATACGTCAGGAGGGCATCTTCTTCTTCATGTGCCCTTGAACATTATGCAATGGCTCTGTGACTATAATACAGTAGGGCCCACACTGATGATGGGTTAGTAGAAGGTGATGTGTAGTATTCTGGGCCCAGACCTGATCATCAGGACCTATATTACTGGTGTGTACGTATTATCTGTCAGTGTCTATATAGAAGTATTGTGGGGATTGACTATGTCTTTATAAGTATGGTAGTTGCTGATAATTCATGTGATCATGGTGATGGTGGTACCCCACCCAAGCAGCAGTGGAGGGGGTGGAACATGGGCAGCAATCGCAGGATAGTAGATGAAAAGGCGGTGGTGACTTAACCATCACAGTCCTGGTTGGTTGTGTTTCTAGCATTGACACTATATTCTGCCATTGAAATAAAAACACCTCCTTATTACTCCATCAGAGTTAACATTGCTCTTTATCTCTATTATAAAATTGATGTAGCAGAATTGAGTTTGTCACTTGGCACAGCACCTTGTAATATCTCAATGTCTTATCTGTTGTTTTACATACATTATTATCAATGCTGCATGCACATGCAATAAACCCATGATTCAGTGATATGTTTAGCTCTGCTGCATGTGTGTTTGCTGGCTGGTTCATTGTCAATTCCCTCTGTCTCACCTCAGGGGAATGGGAAGGTGAGTGTGTAATTGATAAATCTGTAGTAATATGATCCTCAGAGATGTGTCGTGTGCGCTGCCACTTTGCTTTCACTATTCAGCCGTATAATCTCTCCTAAGGCTGGTTACTCTGAGGTCCCGGCAGGCCTGGCCTATCACATTACACCTGCCGTCCTCTATATGGTTTTGCGCCTCCTGTTAATTTCAGAATAGGCAGCAGTTGGGCTTCTCCATCACTTCTTTCGCCTGTATTTCTGTAGCATGCAGAAGATGGAAATGGACAGTATGAAAATATAAAATGTAGGCTCTATTCACATTCTCTATGGCTCCCATTTATAACAGCAGCCATTGTTCTGTACAGGATCAGTTGTACACTGACTTCTGATGAAGTCCGTCAGGGTTCCGACAAGGTTTCCATAGTTTTGATTGCAAGAATAGCGCGACAAGTGAGAGAATGTAAAAGTGCAAGTGTGAGCCATATCCTTATACAATTTATCATATGGTCGTTATCACGGACTACTATCAAAGTAAGGCCTTATTCACATTCACATGTCCATTTTCCGCGCTTAAAAAAAGGCAACGGTTTTACAGCGTTGCAGTTCCATGTGGTATCCGTGTACGGTGCGCATCTGCATTTTTTACACGCGTATGTCATGCGTTTTTTACGTCAGCAAAAAAAAAACGAAGTGTTTTTTGTAACTTTTTCCTCATTTCTTTAGCAACTGGTGCGTGCAAAACATGGACAGCACACAGATGACGTTCGTGTGCTGTCCGTGATTTTCACGCGCCCAATGTTTCCGTGTTTCGCAAAAAACTCACAAGTATAGGACATGCAGTGAGTTTCACACAGCGGACACACGCTGCATGAAAAACACTGAATGTCTGAATGGACCCATTAAATTGCATAGGTCCGTGTGGCGTCCGTTGTTTTAACGCGCGTAACACAGACGTGAAATATGCAGGGTCCTTTTAAAAATTGGGAAAATGTTACAGCCGCACTGGGCCCACAACAGGGTTGCCACTTCTGGTTAATAACGCCAGGGACCACATTTTCTCCCCACTTCCTACTCACTAGAAGTACCGCAGGCAGGACATGTGAAGGCGCTGCTGAGATCCTTCTCATAGGGGGCACTATACTACAGAGCAGCCCCAGGACCATGCTGGATATTATTGGGGTAGAAAACGTGTTTAACATGAGAATATAGCGTGTCATATTCTGTGTGTGGCGCCCTTTTATTGTATATATGATTCTGTGTGTATGTATGTGGTGTGTGTTTATATTGTGTATAAATGGTGGTTTATATAATGTATGAAAATGACCCTCACAATCCTTATACAGGGCCTACCACTATGTAAAAACGGCCTACAGCGCATATGTGCAAAAAGTGGTAAAGGGATTGATAGAATTCCATTAATGAGATGAGCTATTCGGAAACAGGTTAGGTGGAATTAAAATACTTTTGACGCGTTTTTTGACGTGGTTTCTTTGAGGTTTTTTTTAAAATTAAATTTACGCAAATTGAAAAAGTGCTCCAAATGAACGGTGCATTTTTTTCCGCTTTCCAATGATTCCATTGGAGGTTCAGATCAAAAACCGCGAGCAGACAAAAACTTCCGGAAAAAAAGTCTCTACCTCCTATTGAAATCAATGTAGGGAAATTTGAGGCGTGTTTTTGAGCTGATTCCTATGCAGTTTCCGTTTCAAAATCTGAGCCAAAAAATGTCTACGGAAGGGTGTCCGTGCCGTAGAAACCTGACGAAAAATATAGGACATGTGCTATTTTTTTATTTTAAGGACCGTGCTCCCATACTTTATAACGGGAGCACGGCCCGTAAAATTGCACAGTTAACAAAATACGGAGATGTTTTCAAGGGAACTCCGGATTTTCAGCCGTTTTTTAATCAAACTAGCGTTTTTCGCTGCATTTTTACGGGCTGTGTTTGGAGCTGTTTTTCTATTGAGTCAATCAAAAACGGCTCAAGAAGTGACATGCACTTCTTTTTACGAGGCGCCTTTTTACGCACCATTATTTCAAAGAAAGGCGTAAAAAAAACGCACCGTTGGAACAGAACGCCGTATTTCCCATTGAAATCAATGGGCAGATGTTTGTAGACATAATGCTTCCGATTTTTTTAGCCGTTTTTCGGGACGTTTATGGCCCGAAAAACGTCTGGAATTAGCCCGTGTGAACATACCCTTAAAGTGAATGACCTCACAGCTGAATGGACTCCGACATCCTTATGACAAGTAGCTATAGTTGAATTCCCCATTTAAGGGCCTGTTCACATCAGCGTTGTTTTTCCGTTAATGGGTTCCGTTGCAGCTTTCCGTCGGAGGAACCCCTGAACGGAAAGGCAAACGGAAACAATAGCTTCCGATAGGGCTGGGCGATCAAATTAATTCGCCCTCAAGGCCTCTGACGATTCTGTTTTTTAACAGAATCGTTGAATCGATTTTTTTTTTTAGTAGCGCCGTGCTGCAGGGGGAGCTCCCCCTCGTCACTGCCTGGTCTTCCTCAGCTGACAAGCTGCTCCCCGTTCTCTCCCTGTTTCCCCACGGAATTGCTGTTTACTGAAAAAAATAATACAGTACGGAACGACAGTTTCGTGGGAAAGAAGGGACTCCTAGTATATAGCCACACTGCCCTGTAGATACCACCGCCCCTTGCAGATCGCACCACCACCGCCCCTTGCAGACTCACCACCCTCCCTTGTAGATCACACCCACACCCCACCTTGTAGATTGCAGCACACACCCCCCCATCCTTCTAGATAGCGCCACTGTAGCTCCTACTAGAAGCTGAATCCCTGATCAGAGCGTCGGCTACCTCTGGCCGGAGATTCAGCTCCTAGTGGGAACTACAGCGGCGTTATCTACAAGAAGTATGGGGGGGGGGGGGTGGTGATCTGCATGTGGGGGTGTGATCTAACAAGGTAGGTGGTGGTGCTGTGATCTACAAGGGGGTGGGGTGCTATCTACAAGGGGGTGGGGGTGCTATCTGCAAGTGTTTGTGGCACTATGGGGGGGGGGGGGGTGGCACAGTGTCACTATATGTAGGCACTGTGGCACTCTCTACTGGGACATTGTAGCACTACCTACATGGGCACTGTGGTGTTTTCAGGGGATTATGACAAAAAAAAACCCTGACGAAGAGAATCCAATTGGAGACACTGCTGCAAAATGGACATGAAAAACTCACAATTGATCAGTTTTTAATGCCATTTTTTTTCATGGCCGTGTGACTGTAACCTACATGACTATGATGCCAGGAGTCCCTTTTACGTGTACCGTAGTCGGGCTGGGAAATCCGGCTGACACACAGACCGTTTTTCACGGTCCAATCACGGTCGTGTGAATCAATTCTTAAAAGGGTTGTCCACTACTGGACAACTGATGACCTATCCACCGGATAGGTCATCAGTACATGTTCTGTAGGGGTCCAACACGCGGACCCAGCACCCATAAGCCGCTCTGGCTGCCTCCAAGAACCGGACGTACATGCCGGAAGCCGTTTGCTTTGGCCGCTAAATAGCAGCCGAGCTGCAGTACTGCAGCTCTTCTCCTATTCAAGTGAATAGGAGCATGGCTGCAGTCCAGCAGCACGGCCGCCATGCTCTGTACAGAGCCAACTGCTTCCGGCACCATACATTGCGTAATGGGCATAACATCCGGTGCCCAGAGGCACCGCACCGATGATATACTGATGACCTATCTGGTGGATAGGTAATCCAGTTCAGTAGTGGACAACCCCTTTAATGTGATTTATTTAAAACCCCATTGTGTGGCCGGTTCTGCACAGGGTCCTGCTCAGACCTCAGACACTGTCATGTAATCTCGCCCCAGAGTGCTCACTCGGCGATATCTGCTTAGCACTGCTGCAATTTAGACTGCTCTCTCCTGCGATGTCGAGAGACCGGCTGAGGTGGTGACGGGCAGAGAGGGATGTTAGTGCACGCAGAGCATAATTAATTATACATTCTGTTAACCTGTTCCCTGCTGGAGAACACAGAAGTTCTAATCAATTAGATATATATTTTTCAAATTGCATTTCTCATAAAGTATTTGCAGAGGTTAAAAGTTGTGAAGTTACGTACAATTATAGCCATATATGTTAAAAAGCTATTTATGTAAAGAAAATAATTTGTTAAAGAGAACCTTTCACCTCCCCATACATGTGCAGCTGAGTGCAGCATGTAATGGGGAGGGCTGCACAATGCCTGGGGCAATTTACATTTTTTTTCTACCTCCCTCCGTTTTTTCGATATATCGGTGCTGTTATATTTGGCGCCTGATCTATAAATAACACCCTGAACAGACAACGGGGCGTGTACTGGCAAGGGGCCGTGTTACTATGGCTGTGACACTGTCCAATCAGATATGGACAGTGCCACAGCATGAGAGAGAGTGTGCACGATTGCAGTCTTTTCACCTGAACTGGCAAGGGGGTGTGTCACTGCTACGGACAGTGTGAGAGCTGGGGAGAGGAGCTCTCATCTCTTCAGCTCTTGCAAGAGATCAGTCTTGTATTGTCTGGCAAGGGGGCGTGTCAGTGCTGCGGACAGCTGCGTAGCAGAGACATGCCCCCTTGCCGGTTCGGCAGACAATACAAGACTGATCTCTTGCAAGAGCTGAAGAGATGAGAGTGCGCTCTCCTCTCCACAGCTCTTACACTGTCCGTAGCAGTGACACGCCCCTTGCCAGTTCGGCAGAAGACTATTCTTGAAAGCTGAAGAGTGAGAGCGCGTGCGCGCGCACACTTTCTCTCCTCGCTCCTGCTGTAGCACTGTCCATATCTGATTGGACAGTGTCACAGCCATAGTAACAAGACCCCTTGACAGTACACGCCCCATTGACTGTTCAGGGGGTTATTCAAATATTGGGCGCCAAATATAACGGCACCGATATCTAAATAACGGAGGGAGGTAGAATTTTTTTTTTAAAGTGCCTCAGGGTTTGTTCACCCTCCCCATTACATGCTGCACTCAGCTGTACATGTATGGGGAGGTGAAAGGTTCTCTTTAAATGATCTCTTGGTATTACTGTTAAATAAGCTGAAAAAATTAGAAAATCGAGATTCAAATGGAAAAAAATAATCCAGATTTTATTTTTGGGCTAGCTTCCGTTTGAATTTCCATTTCATTTCAAGAGTAATGTGAACACAGCTTAAAGAAGATATCTGGGATCCGGACATTTAAAAAAAAAAAAAACATTACACCTGTATAAAATAAACAAAAAATAAATAGCATTTGCAGTATTCTTACTCTAAATTCTTCAATCCTCTACGTTATTCCTATGTGTTTTTCTAGGCCATGGTGATGTTTAGTTCATAGTGATCTAAAGTCCCCTAGGCGCCGTTGGCCTAGTAAACACATGAGATCAACATAGAGGAGGTAGAGAACCTATGATGAGTATAATTCAAAGGAGTTTGGGAAAAATGTCCCGGAAAACCCCTGAAGCCTATTTGGCTTGTTTTTATGTTTTTGTATTTTCATCATTCGCCGTTACAAGAGCTGGAACTTTTTTTTTTTTTACTTTTTGTTGAAATAATGGCATGAGGGCTTTTTTTTTTAATTTTTTTTTTATTTTTTTGTGGGATGAGTTGTATTTTTTAATGGCACCATTGTGGGGTAAATATAATGTGTTGTAAAACTTTTATACCCTTTTTGTTTTGTTTTTTTTGTTTTTTTTAGGAGAGACTAGTTTAGAAAACCCATTTTTATATACCCTATTTGGGATCCTGTCGGGATCCTCATCTCTTGTTCAGGATGAAGAGCGGTTACAAAGAGTGTCTCTCGCTCTGGAGGACCTGTTCTGTCCTGTATTACAAAAGCAAACCAGTGATTTGTATGGGAACTGGCGCTGCAGGGAAAAGAAACACTTAGGCCGGATTTACACGAGCGTGTGCATTTTGCGCGCACCAAAAACGCAGCGTTTTGCGCGCGCAAAAGGTACATAACCGCTCCATGTGTCAGCAGCACATGATGCGTGGCTGCGTGATTTTCGCGCAGCCGCCTTCATTATGACACTCTGTATGTTTGTAAACCGAAAAGCACGTGGTGCTTTCCTGTTTTCATTCATACTTTTTACTGCTGTTGCGCGAATCACGAGCGTCACACGGAAGTGCTTCCGTGTGCTGCTCGTGATTTTCGCGCACTCATTGAATTCAATGGGTGCGTGATGCGCGAACAACTCACGGACCGTCTGCACGGCCCCATAGAAAAACATAGGTCCGTGCGAGGCGCGTGAAAATCACGCGCGTTGCACGGACGTATATCACATTCGTCTGAATAAGCCCTTACTGGCAGGTTTCCACACAGCTTCTAGCTGAACTCTGGGGGTCCCAGCAGGTTGACACTTTGCAATCAGCTTATTGTCAAGGGACCCTTCTAACAAGTAGGAATTTACCTAAGTGGACCAATCCTATACCAGATTGTACCATCTGATTAGTGGGCATCTGACTGCTGGGACACCCATTGATCTATAAACATTTTTTTTTTTTATATAACGGAGGCTTCGTATTATTACTGTGCCAACTCAGGAGTGGTGGTTTGCAAAGAATGAAAAATATACAGTGCCCACCAAAAGTTCTAGAACACCCTCATAACTAATGAACAGCTCGAGGTAGAGGGTTGAAATTTGGTGGGATTTAATGGGGTCATAAAATCTACCAGTTAACGCCCCAAAATAAACACCCCCACCCCCTGGGGGTGGTCGGGTGGGTGGGATCAGCAAAATTTAAATGGCACGGGGGGTCGAGTGGGGGCTCATTTGAAAGCTCTTTTCAATACAAAAATGATGCTGCAAATGATTTTGAGATATGATTTTTTTTTTTGCTGAGATATTAAAAGGGTTATTCCCAAGTTGAGTCATATTTTTTTAAAATGCATCCTAAACCTAAATAAAATTCTAAATCTAGTGTTGTAAAAATTTGTAAAAAAATCCTTCCCTAACTACCTTTTTTTCCAACCAGATAACGCAGCTAGTGCTGGTTATCTTTTCTAAAAGGGGGCGTAAGCAGCCCAATGTCAATCAAAATGCTCTGCTCTATTAGTGCGCGCTCCCGACATTGATTGATAGATAATCTAGTTCTAGCAGCATCGAGAGAACGATCGTCTCAACCAGACAGGGTAAGCGTGGTTGAGACGACCCCCCCCCTTCCCCCTATTCCCTTCTATATAGTTTTATAGTGACACTTTGTATCTCACGGCACCCTCGCCCCTCCTCCTTGCAAGCCCCCGCCACCCTGCACGGTAACACACTTAACCCCCCTCGCGGAAAGCCACCCCCCCTCGCGGCATGAACACCCCCCCTTGCAATAAGCTACATTCCCCCCCCCACTCGTGACAACCCTTCCCCCCTGTGTGAACACCTACCTAGTAAGCAGGACATGGAACCGACGGCTGATGCATCCTCCCGAGAGGTGGCCGGGCCGCCATCTAATGTGCATGCGCGTATAAGCGCGTTTATGAGTACACTGACATCCTCTCTAAGTACGCAGAGGATATCCTTGCTCAAGTGGTGGCCGGATCCCTGGACAACGGGGAAGAAACAAAGATGCAACGAACAAGACTTTGAGAGGAAATCCCAGGAAAAGTACTTAATTTAGCAAAATAAAGGTAATTACAAAAATGTATATCTTTACATGGTTGAGCAAAATAAATAGATTTATAAAGATGGGAATAACCCTTTAACGTTAAAGTTATCATCATTATCGGCTACCGCCGCTGTTCGCGTTACCCAAAATTGTGTGTGTGTGTGTGTGTATGCATGCGCACGTGTGTGTGTGTGTGTGTGTGTGTGTGTGAGCTTGGGAATGTCACATCAAGGTGACTTTAAATTACATATTATTACAATAGGCCTTGGCAATACAAAATGGACCTTGTCTACGATTTCATGTGTACACATTTCGGTAGTCGCTTGTGAATTTCAGAGAGCGCTAATTCAGGGAGTAATTTTCATTTTTTTCCATTTCGCACAAAGATCCGGAAGACCCAAACATGTTAGTAATGATGAAAAAACTTTAGATGTTCTGCTCACTGTATATGATAATCCTCATACATCTGTCTCGAGAGGAGCACAACAAGCGACTACCGAAATGTGTACACATGAAATCCTGTTACAATCGTAGACAAGGTAGATTTTGTATCGCAGACGCCGATTGTAATTAGACGTAATTTAAAGTCACCTTGATGTGACATTCCCAAACGCACCCACACACATTTAGGATTTTACCCGCGCGGTGCAATTTGGGTAATGCTAACACCGGCAGTAGACGATAATGAAGATGATAACTTAAATATCTCAGTGAAAAAAAAATCCTATCTTAAAATTGTTTGCAGCATTATATTTGTGTTGAAAGGAGCTTTCAAATGAGCCCCCACTCGACACCTCCCGTGCCATTTAAGATTTAACTGGTAGATTTTATGACCCCATTAAATCCCACCAAATTTCAACCCTCTACCTCGAGCCGTTCAAAAGTTATAAGGGTGTTCCGGAACTTTTGGTGGGCACTGTATATTGAAAGGGCATTTGGCTCCCTTGCTTTGTAGATTGGTGAGGGTCTCCGTGGTCAAACCCCCTTTAATCAGATAGGTAAAATATTGTATGGTTCTGCATTGTCAACCAGTACTCCTGGATATTGAGCGTTTCTCTGTAGTTGTCGGGTTTTCACGCTCCCTTACTGGTAAACAAAGCACAATGAGCCTCATGTATAACACTAGAGATGTACAAACACCCTTATTTTCTGGTTTTGATAGTACTGATCTATTCCATAGTTTACATTTTCCTGTTTGTTTTTTTGTTCTAGTTTTATATTTATTTTCTTTGCACAATTTAGAGAGCATTAAGAAATTGAAGGGGTTCTCATGGTATTTCAGGCCCTTTCACCTTGTTACTAGTAATTTTAATAAAGCTAATTTCCATGTGAGTGTTCGCGGCGGTGGTGGGGGGGGGGGTGAGGCTCTCGGAGGCTGTGGTGAATGTTTTGTGGACTGTTTTGGCACCTGCGCAGTTGCGGGTTTTGTCCGCGGGACTGTCGTTTTGTCCTGGCCAGGCTGTGGATTGGTTTGGTCTTAAGTTGGATCTTTATCAGTCATTTGAACCATTAACAAAAAAAATAATAATTTCCATGCTCCCTAAGCCTGGCAAAGATCACACCTCATGGGCTAACTATCACCCGATTAAAAATGTGGATATTAAGCTCTTGGCGAAAATCCTGGCTGCCTGTCTTAACACTGGCCAGGAGCGTTGGTGGGCTGAGATCAGACATGGTTTTTGTCCCTAACCGTAAGGTGGGTTGCAACATTCGTTGGTCCAAACAATTAATTCTGCCAATGCCCACAACCTCCGGCCATGATGCTCTCCCTCAATGTTCAAAAAGCCTTTGGCTCCCTTTCTTGACCTTATTTGCTTGGCCTGATCCCCTCCC